>NW_028239071.1:0-447839 GCF_036417535.1 Chlamydotis macqueenii
GGGCAGTGTAATAAACTGTGAGCTGTTTGTTCATCAAACCTTGTCAGAACAATGGAGAGTTATATGAAATACACAAAGTCGGCCACAAGAAAGTTACATTAAATACACAAGGTCAGCCACAGGCACCTGGCTATGTAAAAATGGCATGCAGGACTGCGAAAGGAGGGAGCGGGGGGGGGCTCATAAAGATGAAGGGTATAAAACCAGTAACTTTCTAACCATATAGTTTGAAGAAGCAATTAGTGGGAGGGGGAAGTCTGGTTTGGAGCAAGAAACAGTCTCACATTATCTCGAGGGAGGGAGGGAGTGATTAAAAGGAGCAAGGATTCGAGAACAGGATGGCACCCATCACATAAATCTCCTTGTTCAAGAAGGACACGAATCGGCTCAGCCGGAGCCGCGATGTCTGTGGTGCTGTAGATGCGCTGCCAATGGCCGGTGAGGAGCAGCAAGAGCTTGACTGGCTGGCAGTTTCGGTGTGGGAGCAATCGTCCGACGTTCGTGATTTTTCGGGGTTCTTTTCAGTGGGAGCCCAGGTTCAGCGAGTGGTAAACGTCGAAGCCCTGTTGGTCAGGGAAAGCGCAGAACCCCGATGTCTGTGGTGCTGTAGATGCACTGCCAAAGTCCGGTGAGTAGCTGCAAGAGCTTGACTGGCTGGCACTTTTGGTGTGGGAGTAATCGTCCGACGTTTGTGATTTTTCGGGGTTTTATTTCAGTGGGCGCCCAGGTTCAGCTGGTGGTAAACGTCGAAGCCCCTTTGGTCAGGGAAAGCCCAGAGCCCCGATGTCTGTGGTGCTGTAGATGCGCGGCCAATGGCCGGTGAGGAGCAGCAAGAGCGTGACTGGCTGGGACATTCGGTGTGGGAGCAATCGTCCGACGTTTGTGATATTTAAGGATTTTTTTTCCAGTGGGCGCCCAGGTTCAGCTGGTAGTAAACTTCTAAGCCCTGTTGGTCAGGGAAAGCCCGGAGCCCCGATATCTGTGGTGCTGTAGATGCGCTGGAATGGCCGGTGAGTAGCAGCAAGAGCTTGACAGGCTGGCATTTAAGGTGTGGCAGGAATCGTCCGACATTTGTGATTGTTGGGGTTTTTTTTTCAGGGGGCACCCAGGTGCAGCTGGTGGTAAATGTCGAAGCCCGGTTCGTCAGGGAAAGCCCAGAGCTGCGATGTCTGTGGTGCTGTAGATGCGCTGCCAATGGCCGGTGAGGAGCAGCAAGAGATTGAGTTGCTGGCACTTTTGGTGTGGGAGCAATCGTCCGACGTTTTTGATTTTTCAGGGTTTTTTTTCAGTGGGAGCCCAGGTGCAGCTGGTGGTAAACGTCGAAGCCCTGTTCGTCAGGGAAACTCCAGAGCCCTGATGTCTGTGGTGCTGTAGATGCGCTGGGAATGGCCGGTGAGGAGCAGCAAGAGCTTGGCAGGCTGGCATTTAAGGTGTGGCAGGAATCGTCCGACATTTGTGATTTTTGGGGTTTTTTTTTCAGGGGGCACCCAGGTGCAGCTGGTGGTAAATGTCGAAGCCCTGTTCGTCAGGGAAAGCCCGGAGCCCCGATGTCTGTGGTGCTGTAGATGCGCTGCCAATAGCCGGTGAGGAGCAGCAAGGGGCTGACATGCTGGCACTTTCGATGTGGGTGCAATCGTCCGACGTTCGTGATTTTTGCGGTTTTTTTTCAGTGGGCGCCCCGGTGCAGCTGGTGGTAAACGTCGAAGCCCTGTTGGTCAGGGAAAGCTCGGAGCCCCGATATCTGTGGTGCTGTAGATGCGCTGCCAATGGCCGGGGAGGAGCAGCAAGAGCTTGACAGGCTGGCACTTTCGGTGTGGGAGTAATCGTCCAACGTTCGTGATTTTTCAGGGTTTTTTTTCAGTGGTTAACCAGGTGCAGCTGGTGGTAAACGTCGAAGCCCTGTTGGTCAGGGAAAGCCCGGAGCCCCGATATCTGTGGTGCTGTAGATGCGCTGGGAATGGGCGGTGAGGAGCAGCAAGAGCTTGACAGGCTGGCACTTTCGGTGTGGGAGTAATCGTCCAACGTTCGTGATTTTTCAGGGTTTTTTTTCAGTGGTTAACCAGGTGCAGCTGGTGGTAAACGTCGAAGCCCTGTTCGTCAGGGAAATTCCAGAGCCCTGATGTCTGTGGTGCTGTAGATGCGCTGGGAATGGCCGGTGAGTAGCAGCAAGAGCTTGACAGGCTGGCATTTAAGGTGTGGCAGGAATCGTCCGACATTTGTGATTTTTGGGGTTTTATTTTCAGGGGGCACCCAGGTGCAGCTGTTGGTAAATGTCGAAGCCCTGATGGTCAGGGAAAGCCCGGAGCCCCGATGTCTGTGGTGCTGTAGATGCGCTGCCAATGGCCGGTGAGGAGCAGCAAGAGCTTGACTGGCTGGCACTTTCGGTGTGGGTGCAATCGTCCGACGTTCGTGATTTTTCGGGGTTCTTTTCAGTGGGAGCCCAGGTTCAGCGCGTGGTAAACGTCGAAGCCCTGTTCGTCGGGGAAAGCCCGGAGCCCCGATGTCTGTGGTGCTGTAGATGCACTGCCACTGTCCGGTGAGGAACAGCAAGAGCTTGACTGGCTGGCACTTTCGGTGTGGGACCAATCGTCCGTCGTTTTTGATTTTTCAGGGTTTTATTTCAGTGGGCGCCCAGGTTCAGCTGGTGGTAAACGTCAAAGCCCTGTTGGTCAGGGAAAGCTTGGAGCCCCGATGTCTGTGGTGTTGTAGATTCGCTGCCAATGGCCGGGGAGGAGCAGCAAGAGCTTGACTGGCTGGCACTTTCGGTGTGGGAGCAATCGTCCGATGTTCATGATTTTTCGTTTATTTTTCTCAGCGGGTGCCCAGGTTCAGCTGGTGGTAAACGTCGAAGCCCTGTTGGTCAAAGAAAGCGCAGAACCCTGATGTCTGTGGTGCTGTAGATGCACTGCCAAAGTCTGGTGAGTAGCAGCAAGAGCTTGACTGTCTGGCACTTTTGGTGTGGGAGCAATCGTCCGACGTTCGTGATTTTTCGGGGTTTTATTTCAGTGGGAGCCCAGGTTCAGCTGGTGGTAAACGTCGAAGCCCTGTTGGTCAGGGAAAGCCCGGAGCACCGATATCTGTGGTGCTGTAGATGCGCTGGGAATGGCCGGTGAGGAGCAGCAAGAGCTTGAGTTGCTGGCACTTTTGGTGTGGGAGCAATCGTCCGACGTTCGTGATTTTTCGGGGTTTTATTTCAGTGGGCGCCCAGGTGCAGCTGGTGGTAAACTTCTAAGCCCTGTTGGTCAGGGAAAGCCCGGAGCCCCGATGTCTGTGGTGCTGTAGATGCGCTGGCAACGGCCGGTGAGAAGCAGCAAGAGCTTGACTGGCTGGCACTTTTGGTGTGGGAGCAATCGTCTGATGTTCGTGATTTTTCGTTTATTTTTTTCAGTGGGCGCCCAGGTGCAGCTGATGGTAAATGTCGAAGCCCTGTTGGTCAGGGAAAGCCCGGAGCCCCGATGTCTGTGGTGCTGTAGATGTGCTGGGAATGCCCGGGGAGGAGCAACAAGAGTTTGACTGGCTGGCACTTTCGGTGTGGGAGCAATCGTCTGATGTTCGTGATATTTCGTTTATTTTTTTCAGTGGGCGCCCAGGTGCAGTTGGTGGTAATCGTCGAAGCCCTATTCGTCAGGGAAAGCCCGGAGCCCCGATGTCTGTGGTGCTGTAGATGCGCTGGGAATGGCTGGTGAGGAGCAGCAAGAGCTTCACAGGCTGGCACTTTCGGTGTGGGAGCAATCGTCCGACGTTCGTGATTTTTCGGGATTTTTTTTCAGTGGGCGCCCAGGTGCAGCTGGTGGTAAACGTCAAAGCCCTGTTGGTCAGGGAAAGCCCGGAGCCCCGACGTCTGTGGTGCTGTAGATGCGCTGGGAATGGCCGGTGAGGAGCAGCAAGAGCTTGAGTTGCTGGCACTTTCGGTGTGGGAGCAATCGTCCGATGTTCGTGATTTTTCGTTTATTTTTTTCAGTGAGCGCCCCGGTGCAGCTGGTGGTAAACGTCGAAGCCCTGTTGGTCAGGGAAAGCGCAGAACCCCGATGTCTGTGGTGCTGTAGATGCACTGCCAAAGTCCGGTGAGTAGCAGCAAGAGCTTGAGTTGCTGGCACTTTCGGTGTGGGAGCAATCGTCCGATGTTCATGATTTTTCGTTTATTTTTTTCAGTGGGCGCCCAGGTTCAGCTGGTGGTAAATGTCGAAGCCCTGTTGGTCAGGGAAAGCCCAGAGCCCCGATGTCTGTGGTGCTGTAGATGCGCTGGGAATGGGAGGTGAGTAGCAGCAAGAGCTTGAATGGCTGGAACGTTGGGTGTGGGAGCAATCGTCGGACGTTTGTAATTTTTTCAGGGTTTTTATTCACTGGGCGCCCAGGTGCAGCTGGTGGTAAATGTCGAAGCCCTGTTGGTCAGGGAAAGCTCGGAGCCCCGATGTCTGTGGTGTTGTAGATGCGCTGGGAATGGCTGGTGAGGAGCACCTACACCTTGACGGGCTGGCAATTTCGGTGTGGGAGCAATCGTCCGACGTTCGTGATTTTTCGTTTATTTTTTTCAGTGGGCGCCCAGGTGCAGCGGGTGGTAAACGTCGAAGCCCTGTTGGTCAGGGAAAGCCCGGAGCCCCGATGTCTGTGGTGCTGTAGATGCGCTGCCAATGGCCGGGGAGGAGCAGCAAGAGCTTGAGTTTCTGGCACTTTCGGTGTGGGAGCAATCGTCCGACGTTCGTGATTTTTCGGGGTTCTTTTCAGTGGGCGCCCAGGTTCAACTGGTGGTAAACGTCAAAGCCCTGTTGGTCAGGGAAAGCCCGGAGCCGCGATGTCTGTGGTGTTGTAGATGCGCTGCCAATGGCCGGTGAGGAACAGCAAGAGCTTGACTGGCTGGCACTTTCGGTGTGGGAGCAATCGTCCGACGTTTGTTATATTTCGGGGTTTTATTTCAGAGGTCGCCCAGGTGCAGCTGGTGGTAATCGTCGAAGCCCTGTTGGTCAGGGAAAGCGCAGAACCCCGATGTCTGTGGTGCTGTAGATGCACTGGGAATGACCGGTGAGGAGCAGCAAGAGCTTGACAGGCTGGCACTTTCGGTGTGGGAGCAATCGTCCGATGTTCGTGATTTTTCGTTTATTTTTTTCAGTGGGCGCCCAGGTGCAGCTGGTGGTAAACGTCGAAGCCCTGTTGTTCAGGGAAAGCGCAGAACCCCGATGTCTGTGGTGCTGTAGATGAACTGCCAAAGTCCGGTGAGTAGCAGCAAGAGCTTGAGTTGCTGGCACTTTCGGTGTGGGAGGAATCGTCCGACGTTCGTGATTTTTCGGGGTTTTTTTCAGTGGGCTCCCAGGTGCAGCTGGTGGTAAACGTCGAAGCCCTGTTGGTCAGGGAAAGCCCGGAGCCCCGATATCTGTGGTGCTGTAGATGCGCTGGGAATGTGCGGTGAGGAGTAGCAAGAGCTTGACAGGCTGGGATTTAAGGTGTGGCAGGAATCGTCCGACATTTGTGATTTTTGGGGTTTTTTTTTCAGGGGGCGCACAGGTTCACCTGGTGTTAAAAGTCGAAGCCCTGTTGGTCAGGGAAAGCCCAGAGCCCCGATGTCTGTGGTGCTGTAGATGCGCTGCCATTGGCCGGTGAGGAGCAGCAAGAGCTTGAGTTGCTGGCACTTTCGGTGTGAGATCAATCGTCCGACGCTTTTGATTTTTCAGGGTTTTTTTTCAGTGGGCAATCAGGTGCAGCTGGTGGTAAACGTCGAAGCCCTGTTGGTCAGGGAAAGCCCGGAGCCCCGATGTCTGTGGTGCTGTAGATGCACTGCCAAAGTCCGGTGAGTAGCAGCAAGAGCTTGAGTTGCTGGCACTTTCGGTGTGGGAGGAATCGTCCGACGTTTGTTATTTTTCGGGGTTTTATTTCAGTGGGCGCCCAGGTGCAGCTGGTGGTAAACGTCGAAGCCCTGTTGGTCAGGGAAAGCTTGGAGCCCCGATATCTGTGGTGCTGTAGATGCGCTGCCAATGGCCGGGGAGGAGCAGCAAGGGCTTGAGTTGCTGGCACTTTTGGTGTTGGAGCAATCGTTCGACGTTCGTGATTTTTCGGGGTTTTATTTCAGTGGGCGCCCAGGTGCAGCTGGTGGTAAACTTCGAAGCCCTGTTGGTCAGGGAAAGCCCGGAGCCCCGATATCTGTGGTGCTGTAGATGCGCTGGGAACGGCCGGTGCGGAGCAGCAAGAGCTTGACTGGCTGGCACTTTCGGTGTGGGAGCAATCGTCCGACGTTCGTGATTTTTCGGGATTTTTTTTCAGTGGGCGCCCAGGTGCAGCTGGTGGTAAACGTCGAAGCCCTGTTGGTCAGGGAAAGCGCAGAACCCCAATGTCTGTGGTGCTGTAGATTCGCTGCCAAAGTCCGGTGAGTAGCAGCAAGAGCTTGAGTTGCTGGCACTTTTGGTGTGGGAGGAATCGTCCGACGTTTTTTATTTTTCGGGGTTTTATTTCAGTGGGCGCCCAGGTGCAGCTGGTGGTAAACGTCGAAGCCCTGTTGGTCAGGGAAAGCTCGGAGCCCCGATGTCTGTGGTGTTGTAGATGCGCTGGGAATGGGAGGTGAGTAGCAGGAAGAGCTTGAGTTGCTGGCACTTGCAGTGTAGGAGCAATCGTTTCACGTTTTTGATTTTTCAGGGTTTTATTTCAGTGGGTAACCAGGTGCAGCTGGTGGTAAATGTCGAAGCCCTGTTGTTCAGGGAAAGCTCGGAGCCCCGATGTCTGTGGTGCTGTAGATGCGCTGCCAATGGCCGGTGAGGAGCAGCAAGAGCTTGACTGGCTGGCACTTTCGGTGTGGGAGCAATCGTCCGATGTTCATGATTTTTCTTTTATTTTTTTCAGTGGGCGCCCAGGTTCAGCTGGTGGTAAACGTCGAAGCCCTGTTGGTCAGGGAAAGCGCAGAACCCCGATGTCTGTGGTGCTGTAGATGCACTGCCAAAGTCCGGTGAGGAGCAGCAAGAGCTTGAGTTGCTGGCACTTTCGCTGTGGGAGCAATCGTCCGACGTTCGTGATTTTTCGGGGTTTTATTTCAGTGGGCGCCCAGGTGCAGCGGGTGGTAATCGTCGAAGCCCTGTTTGTCAGGGAAAGCCCGGAGCCCCGATGTCTGTGGTGCTGTAGATGCGCTGGGAATGGCTGGTGAGGAGCAGCAAGAGCTTGACAGGCTGGCACTTTCGGTGTGGGAGCAATCGTCCGATGTTCGTGATTTTTCGTGGATTTTTTTTCAGAGGTCGCCCAGGTTCAGCTGGTGGTAAACGTCGAAGCCCTGTTGGTCAGGGAAAGCCCGGAGCCCCGATGTCTTTGGTGCTGTAGATGCGGTGCCAATGGCCGGTGAGGAGCAGCAAGAGCTTGACTGGGTGGCACTTTCGGTGTGGGAGCAATCGTTTGACGTTCGTGATTTTTCAGGGTTTTACTTCCAGTGCGCGCCCATTTGCAGCTGGTGGTAAACATTGAAGCCCTGTTGGTCAGGGAAAGCCCAGAGCCCCGATGTCTGTGGTGCTGTAGATGCGCTGCCAATGGCCGGGGACAAGCAGCAAGAGCTTGACAGGCTGGCACTTTGGGTGTGGGAGGAATCGTCGGACGTTTGTGATTTTTGGGTTTTTTTTTTCAGGGGGCACCCAGGTGCAGCTGGTGGTAAATGTCGAAGCCCTGTTGGTCAGGGAAGGCGCAGAAGCCCAATGTCTGTGGTGCTGTAGATTCGCTGCCAATGGCTGGTGAGGAGCAGCAAGAGCTTGAGTTGCTGGCACTTTCGGTGTGGGAGCAATCGTCGGACGTTTGTGATTTTTGGGGATTTTTATTCACTGGGCGCCCAGGTTCAGCTGGTGGTAAACGTCGAAGCCCTGTTGGTCAAAGAAAGCGCAGAACCCCGATGTCTGTGGTGCTGTAGATGCACTGCCAAAGTCCGGTGAGTAGCAGCAAGAGCTTGAGTTGCTGGCACTTTCGGTGTGGGAGCAATCGTCGGACGTTTGTGATTTTTGGGGATTTTTATTCACTGGGCGCCCAGGTTCAGCTGGTGGTAAACGTCGAAGCCCTGTTGGTCAGGGAAAGCCCAGAGCCCCGATGTCTTTGGTGCTGTAGATGCGCTGCCAATGGCCGGTATGGAGCAGCAAGAGCTTGACTGGCTGGCACTTTCGTTGTGGGAGCAATCGTCCGATGTTCGTGATTTTTCGGGGTTTTACTTTCAGTGGGCACACAGGTGCAGCTGGTGGTAAACGTCGAAGCCCTGTTGGTCAGGGAAAGCCCGGAGCCCCGATATCTGTGGTGCTGTAGATGGGCTGCCAAATTCCGGTGAGGAGCAGCAAGAGCTTGACTGGCTGGCACTTTCGGTGTGGGAGCAATCGTCCGATGTTTGTGATTTTTCGTTTATTTTTATCAGTGGGCGCCCAGGTGCAACTGGTGGTAAACGTCGAAGCCCTGTTGGTCAGGGAAAGCGCAGAACCCCGATGTCTGTGGTGCTGTAGATGCGCTGGGAATGGCCGGTGAGGAGCAGCAAGAGCTTGTGTTGCTGTCACTTTTGATGTGGGAGGAATCGTCCGACGTTCGTGATTTTTCGGGGTTTTATTTCAGTGGGCGCCCAGGTTCAGCTGGTGGTAAACGTCGAAGCCCTGTTGGTCAGGGAAAGCCCGGAGCCCCGATGTCTGTGGTGCTGTAGATGCGCTGGAAATGGGCGGTGATGAGCAGCAAGAGCTTGACATGCTGGCATTTACTGTGTGGCAGGAATCGTCTGACATTTGTGATTTTTGGGGTTTTTTTTTTCAGGGGGAACCCACGTGCAGCTGGTGGTAAACGTCGAAGCCCTGTTGGTCAGGGAAAGCCCGGAGCCCCGATGTCTGTGGTGCTGTAGATGCGCTGGGAATGGGCGGTGAGGAGCAGCAAGAGCTTGTGTTGCTGGCACTTTTGGTGTGGGAGCAATCATCCGACGTTTGTGATTTTTCGGGGTTCTTTTCAGTGGGAGCCCAGGTGCAGCGAGTGGTAAACGTCGAAGCCCTGTTGGTCAGGGAAAGCCCGGAGCCCCGATGTCTGTGGTGCTGTAGATGCACTGCCAAAGTCCGGTGAGTAGCAGCAGGAGCTTGAGTTGCTGGCACTTTCGGTGTGGGAGCAATCGTCCGACTGTCGTGATTTTTCGGGGTTTTACTTTCAATGGGCGCCCAGGTTGAGCTGGTGGTAAACGTCGAAGCCCTGTTGGTCAGGGAAAGCCCGGAGCCCCGATATCTGTGGTGCTGTAGATGGGCTGGGAATGGCCGGTGAGGAGCAGCATGAGCTTGACTGGCTGGCACTTTTGCTATGGGAGCAATCGTCCGATGTTCGTGATTTTTCTTTTATTTTTCTCAGCGGGTGCCCAGGTTCAGCTGGTGGTAAACGTCGAAGCCCTGTTGGTCAAAGAAAGCGCAGAACCCCGATGTCTGTGGTGCTGTAGATGCACTGCCAAAGTCCGGTGAGTAGCAGCAAGAGCTTGACAGGCTGGCACTTTCGGTGTGGGAGCAATCGTCGGACGTTTGTGATTTTTGGGGATTTTTATTCACTGGGCGCCCAGGTTCAGCTGGTGGTAAACGTCGAAGCCCTGTTGGTCAGGGAAAGCCCGGAGCCCCGATGTCTGTGGTGTTGTAGATCCGCTGGGAATGGGAGGTGAGTAGCAGGAAGAGCTTGAGTTGCTGGCACTTGCAGTGTGGGAGCAATCGTTTGACGTTTTTGATTTTTCAGGGTTTTATTTCAGTGGGTAACCAGGTGCAGCTGGTGGTAAATGTCGAAGCCCTGTTGTTCAGGGAAAGCTCGGAGCCCCGATGTCTGTGGTGCTGTAGATGCGCTGCCAATGGCCGGTGAGGAGCAGCAAGAGCTTGACTGGCTGGCACTTTCGGTGTGGGAGCAATCGTCCGATGTTCGTGATTTTTCTTTTATTTTTTTCAGTGGGCGCCCAGGTGCAGCTGGTGGTAAACGTCGAAGCCCTGTTGGTCAGGGATAGCACAGAACCCCGATGTCTGTGGTGCTGTAGATGCACTGCCAAAGTCCGGTGAGGAGCAGCAAGAGCTTGAGTTGCTGGCACTTTCGCTGTGGGAGCAATCGTCCGACGTTCGTGATTTTTCGGGGTTTTATTTCAGTGGGCGCCCAGGTGCAGCGGGTGGTAATCGTCGAAGCCCTGTTTGTCAGGGAAAGCCCGTAGCCCCGATGTCTGTCGTGCTGTACATGCGCTGGGAATGGCTGGTGAGGAGCAGCAAGAGCTTGACAGGCTGACACTTTCGGTATGGGAGCAATCGTCCGATGTTCGTGATTTTTCGTGGATTTTTTTTCAGAGGTCGCCCAGGTTCAGCTGGTGGTAAACGTCGAAGCCCTGTTGGTCAGGGAAAGCCCGGAGCCCCGATGTCTTTGGTGCTGTAGATGCGGTGCCAATGGCCGCTTAGGAGCAGCAAGAGCTTGACTGGGTGGCACTTTCGGTGTGGGAGCAATCGTCCGACATTCGTGATTTTTCCGGGTTTTACTTCCAGTGCGCGCCCATTTGCAGCTGGTGGTAAACATCGAAGCCCTCTTGGTCAGGGAAAGCCCAGAGCCCCGATGTCTCTGGTGCTGTAGATGCGCTGCCAATGGCCGGGGACAAGCAGCAAGAGCTTGACAGGCTGGCACTTTCGGTGTGGGAGGAATCGTCGGACGTTTGTGATTTTTGGGATTTTTTTTTCAGGGGGCACCCAGGTGCAGCTGGTGGTAAACGTCGAAGCCCTGTTGGTCAGGGAAGGCGCAGAACCCCAATGTCTGTGGTGCTGTAGATGCGCTGCCAAAGTCCGGTGAGTAGCAGCAAGAGCTTGAGTTGCTGGCACTTTCGGTGTGGGAGGAATCGTCCGATGTTCATGATTTTTCGGGTTTTTTTTTCAGTGGGCGCCCAGCTGCAGCTGGTGGTAAATGTCGAAGCCCTGTTGGTCAGGGAAAGCCCGGCGCCCTGATGTCTGTGGTGCTGTAGATGCGCTGCCAATGGCCGGGGACAAGCAGCAAGAGCTTGACAGGCTGGCACTTTCGGTGTGGGAGCAATCGTCCGACGTTCGTGATTCTTCGGGGTTTTACTTTCAGTGGGCGCCCAGGCTCAGCTGGTGGTAAACGTCGAAGCCCTGTTCGTCAGGGAAAGCCCGGAGCCCCGATGTCTGTGGTGCTGTAGATGCGCTGCCAATGGCCGGTGAGGAGCAGCAAGAGCTTGTGTTGCTGGCACTTTGGGTGTGGGAGCAATCATCCGACGTTTGTGATTTTTCGGGGTTCTTTTCAGTGGGAGCCCAGGTGCAGCGAGTGGTAAACGTCGAAGCCCTGTTGGTCAGGGAAAGCCCGGAGCCCCGATGTCTGTGGTGCTGTAGATGCGCTGCCAATGGCCGGTGAGGAGCAGGAAGACCTTGAGTTGCTGGCACTTTCACTGTGGGAGCAATCGTCCGATGTTCGTGATTTTTCGTTTATTTTTTTCAGTGGGCGCCCAGGTGCAGCTGATGGTAAATGTCGAAGCCCTGTTGTTCAGGGAAAGCGCAGAACCCTGATGTCTGTGGTGCTGTAGATGCGCTGGGAATGGCCGGTGAGGAGCAGCAAGAGCTTGACTGGCTGGCACTTTCGGTATGGGAGCAATCGTCCGATGTTCGTGATTTTTCTTTTATTTTTCTCAGCGGGTTCTCAGGTTCAGCTGGTGGTAAACGTCGAAGCCCTGTTGGTCAAAGAAAGCGCAGAACCCCGATGTCTGTGGTGCTGTAGATGCACTGCCAAAGTCCGGTGAGTAGCAGCAAGAGCTTGAGTTGCTGGCACTTTCGGTGTGGGAGGAATCGTCCGACGTTTGTTATTCTTCGGGGTTTTATTTCAGTGGGCGCCCAGGTTCAGCTGGTGGTAAACGTCGAAGCCCTGTTGGTCAGGGAAAGCTCGGAGCCCCGATATCTGTGGTGCTGTAGATGCGCTGGGAATGGCCGGTGAGGAGCAGCAAGAGCTTGAGTTGCTGGCACTTTCGGTGTGGGAGCAATCGTGCGATGTTTGTGATTTTTCGTTTATTTTTTTCAGTGGGCACCCAGGTGCAGCTGATGGTAAATGTCGAAGCCCTGTTGGTCAGGGAAAGCCCGGACTCCCGATGTCTGTGGTGCTGTAGATGCGCTGCCAATGGCCGGTGAGGAGCAGGAAGACCTTGAGTTGCTGGCACTTTCGGTGTGGGAGCAATCGTCTGACGTTCGTGATTTTTCGGGGTTTTATTTCAGTGGGCGCCCAGGTGCAGCTGGTGGTAAACTTCGAAGCCCTGTTGGTCAGGGGAAGCCCGAAGCCCTGTTGGTCAGGGAAAGCTTGGAGCCCCGATATCTGTGATGCTGTACATGCGCTGCCAATGGCCGGGGAGGAGCAGCAAGAGCTTGACAGGCTGGCACTTTCGGTGTGGGAGTAAATGTCCGACGTTTCTGATTTTTCGGGATTTTTTTTCAGTGGGAGCCCAGGTTCAGCTGGTGGTAAACGTTGAAGCCCTGTTGGTCAGGGAAAGCCCGGAGCCTCGATATCTGTGGTGCTGTAGATGCGCTGGGAATGGGCGGTGAGGAGCAGCAAGAGCTTGACAGGCTGGCACTTTCGGTGTGCGAGGAATCGTCGGACGTTTCTGATTTTTCAGGATTTTTTTTTAGTGGGAGCCCAGGTTTAGCTAGTTGTAAACGTCGAAGCCCTGTTGGTCAGGGAAAGCCCGGAGCCGTGATGTCTGTGGTGCTGTAGATGCGCTGGGAATGGCCGGTGAGGAGCAGCAAGAGCTTGACTGTCTGGCACTTTTGGTGTGGGAGCAATCGTCCGACGTTCGTGATTTTTCGGGGTTCTTTTCAGTGGGAGCCCATGTTCAGCGAGTGGTAAACGTCGAAGCCCTGTTGGTCAGGGAAAGCCCGGAGCCCCGATGTCTGTGGTGCTGTACATGCACTGCCACTGTCCGGTGAGGAACAGCAAGAGCTTGACTGGCTGGCACTTTCGGTGTGGGAGGAATCGTCCGACGTTTGTTATTTTTCGGGGTTTTATTTCAGTGGGCGCCCAGGTGCAGCTGGGTGTAAACGTCGAAGCCCTGTTGGTCAGGGAAAGCCCGGAGCCCCGATGTCTGTGGTGCTGTAGATGCGCTGGGAATGGCCGGTGAGGGGTAGCAAGAGCTTGAGTTTCTGGCACTTTTGGTGTGGGAGCAATCGTCCGACGTTCGTGATTTTTCGGGGTTTTATTTCAGTGGGAGCCCAGGTGCAGCTGGTGGTAAACGTCGAAGCCCTGTTCGTCAGGGAAAGCCCGGAGCCCCGATGTCTGTGGTGCTGTAGATGCGCTGCCAATGGCCGGTGAGGAGCAGCAAGAGCTTGACTGGCTGGCACTTTCGGTGTGGGAGCAATCGTGCGATGTTTGTGATTTTTCGTTTATTTTTTTCAGTGGGCACCCACGTGCAGCTGATGGTAAATGTCGAAGCCCTGTTTGTCAGGGAAAGCCCGGGCTCCCGATGTCTGTGGTGCTGTAGATGCGCTGCCAATGGCCGGTGAGGAGCAGGAAGACCTTGAGTTGCTGGCACTTTCGGTGTGGGAGCAATCGTCCGACGTTCGTGATTTTTCGGGGTTTTATTTCAGTGGGCGCCCAGGTGCAGCTGGTGGTAAACTTCGAAGCCCTGTTGGTCAGGGGAAGCCCGAAGCCCTGTTGGTCAGGGAAAGCTTGGAGCCCCGATATCTGTGATGCTGTACATGCGCTGCCAATGGCCGGGGACGAGCAGCAAGAGCTTGACAGGCTGGCACTTTCGGTGTGGGAGTAAATGTCCGACGTTCGTGATTTTTCGGGGTTTTTTTTCAGTGGGAGCCCAGGTTCAGCTGGTGGTAAACGTTGAAGCCCTGTTGGTCAGGGAAAGCCCGGAGCCTCGATATCTGTGGTGCTGTAGTTGCGCTGGGAATGGGCGGTGAGGAGCAGCAAGAGCTTGACAGGCTGGCACTTTCGGTGTGCGAGTAATCGTCGGACGTTTCTGATTTTTCAGGATTTTTTTTTAGTGGGAGCCCAGGTTTAGCTAGTTGTAAACGTCGAAGCCCTGTTGGTCAGGGAAAGCCCGGAGCCGTGATGTCTGTGGTGCTGTAGATGCGCTGGGAATGGCCGGTGAGGAGCAGCAAGAGCTTGACTGTCTGGCACTTTTGGTGTGGGAGCAATCGTCCGACGTTCGTGATTTTTCGGGGTTCTTTTCAGTGGGAGCCCATGTTCAGCGAGTGGTAAACGTCGAAGCCCTGTTGGTCAGGGAAAGCCCGGAGCCCCGATGTCTGTGGTGCTGTACATGCACTGCCACTGTCCGGTGAGGAACAGCAAGAGCTTGACTGGCTGGCACTTTCGGTGTGGGAGCAATCGTCCGACGTTCGTGATTTTTCGGGGTTTTATTTCATTGGGAGCCCAGGTGCAGCTGGTGGTAAATGTCGAAGCCCTGTTGGTCAGGGAAAGCCCGGAGCCCCGATATCTGTGGTGCTGTAGATGCGCTGGGAATGGGCGGTGAGGAGCAGCAAGAGCTTGACAGGCTGGCACTTTCGATGTGGGAGCAATCGTCCGATGTTCGTGATTTTTCGTTTAGTTTTTTCAGTGGGCGCCCAGGTGCAGCTGGTGGTAAACGTCGAAGCCCTGTTGGTCAGGAAAAGCGCAGAACCCCGATGTCTGTGGTGCTGTAGATGAACTGCCAAAGTCCGGTGAGGAGCAGCAAGAGCTTGAGTTGCTGGCACTTTCGGTGTGGGAGGAATCGTCCGACGTTTGTTATTTTTCGGGGTTTTATTTCAGTGGGCACCCAGGTGCAGCTGGGTGTAAACGTCGAAGCCCTGTTGGTCAGGGAAAGCCCGGAGCCCCGATGTCTGTGGTGCTGTAGATGCGCTGGGAATGGCCGGTGAGGGGTAGCAAGAGCTTGAGTTGCTGGCACTTTTGGTGTGGGAGCAATCGTCCGACGTTCGTGATTTTTCGGGGTTTTATTTCAGTGGGAGCCCAGGTGCAGCTGGTGGTAAACGTCGAAGCCCTGTTGGTCAGGGGAAGCCCGAAGCCCTGTTGGTCAGGGAAAGCTTGGAGCCCCGATATCTGTGATGCTGTACATGCGCTGCCAATGGCCGGGGAGGAGCAGCAAGAGCTTGACAGGCTGGCACTTTCGGTGTGGGAGTAAATGTCCGACGTTCGTGATTTTTCGGGGTTTTTTTTCAGTGGGCGCCCAGGTTCAGCTGGTGGTAAACGTTGAAGCCCTGTTGGTCAGGGAAAGCCCGGAGCCTCGATATCTGTGGTGCTGTAGATGCGCTGGGAATGGGCGGTGAGGAGCAGCAAGAGCTTGACAGGCTGGCACTTTCGGTGTGCGAGTAATCGTCGGACGTTTCTGATTTTTCAGAATTTTTTTTTAGTGGGAGCCCAGGTTTAGCTAGTTGTAAACGTCGAAGCCCTGTTGGTCAGGGAAAGCCCGGAGCCGTGATGTCTGTGGTGCTGTAGATGCGCTGGGAATGGCCGGTGAGGAGCAGCAAGAGCTTGACTGTCTGGCACTTTTGGTGTGGGAGCAATCGTCCGACGTTCGTGATTTTTCGGGGTTCTTTTCAGTGGGAGCCCAGGTTCAGCGAGTGGTAAACGTCGAAGCCCTGTTGGTCAGGGAAAGCCCGGAGCCCCGATGTCTGTGGTGCTGTACATGCACTGCCACTGTCCGGTGAGGAACAGCAAGAGCTTGACTGGCTGGCACTTTCGGTGTGGGAGCAATCGTCCGACGTTCGTGATTTTTCGGGGTTTTATTTCATTGGGAGCCCAGGTGCAGCTGGTGGTAAATGTCGAAGCCCTGTTGGTCAGGGAAAGCCCGGAGCCCCGATGTCTGTGGTGCTGTAGATGCGCTGGGAATGGGCGGTGAGGAGCAGCAAGAGCTTGACAGGCTGGCACTTTCGGTGTGGGAGCAATCGTCCGATGTTCGTGATTTTTCGTTTAGTTTTTTCAGTGGGCGCCCAGGTGCAGCTGGTGGTAAACGTCGAAGCCCTGTTGGTCAGGAAAAGCGCAGAACCCCGATGTCTGTGGTGCTGTAGATGAACTGCCAAAGTCCGGTGAGTAGCAGCAAGAGCTTGAGTTGCTGGCACTTTCGGTGTGGGAGGAATCGTCCGACGTTTGTTATTTTTCGGGGTTTTATTTCAGTGGGCGCCCAGGTGCAGCTGGGTGTAAACGTCGAAGCCCTGTTGGTCAGGGAAAGCCCGGAGCCCCGATGTCTGTGGTGCTGTAGATGCGCTGGGAATGGCCGGTGAGGGGTAGCAAGAGCTTGAGTTTCTGGCACTTTTGGTGTGGGAGCAATCGTCCGACGTTCGTGATTTTTCGGGGTTTTATTTCAGTGGGAGCCCAGGTGCAGCTGGTGGTAAACGTCGAAGCCCTGTTCGTCAGGGAAAGCCCGGAGCCCCGATGTCTGTGGTGCTGTAGATGCGCTACCAATGGCCGGTGAGGAGCAGCAAGAGCTTGACTGGCTGGCACTTTCGGTGTGGGAGCAATCGTGCGATGTTTGTGATTTTTCGTTTATTTTTTTCAGTGGGCACCCACGTGCAGCTGATGGTAAATGTCGAAGCCCTGTTGGTCAGGGAAAGCCCGGGCTCCCGATGTCTGTGGTGCTGTAGATGCGCTGCCAATGGCCGGTGAGGAGCAGGAAGACCTTGAGTTGCTGGCACTTTCGGTGTGGGAGCAATCGTCCGACGTTCGTGATTTTTCGGGGTTTTATTTCAGTGGGCGCCCAGGTGCAGCTGGTGGTAAACTTCGAAGCCCTGTTGGTCAGGGGAAGCCCGAAGCCCTGTTGGTCAGGGAAAGCTTGGAGCCCCGATATCTGTGATGCTGTACATGCGCTGCCAATGGCCGGGGACGAGCAGCAAGAGCTTGACAGGCTGGCACTTTCGGTGTGGGAGTAAATGTCCGACGTTCGTGATTTTTCGGGGTTTTTTTTCAGTGGGAGCCCAGGTTCAGCTGGTGGTAAACGTTGAAGCCCTGTTGGTCAGGGAAAGCCCGGAGCCTCGATATCTGTGGTGCTGTAGTTGCGCTGGGAATGGGCGGTGAGGAGCAGCAAGAGCTTGACAGGCTGGCACTTTCGGTGTGCGAGTAATCGTCGGACGTTTCTGATTTTTCAGGATTTTTTTTTAGTGGGAGCCCAGGTTTAGCTAGTTGTAAACGTCGAAGCCCTGTTGGTCAGGGAAAGCCCGGAGCCGTGATGTCTGTGGTGCTGTAGATGCGCTGGGAATGGCCGGTGAGGAGCAGCAAGAGCTTGACTGTCTGGCACTTTTGGTGTGGGAGCAATCGTCCGACGTTCGTGATTTTTCGGGGTTCTTTTCAGTGGGAGCCCATGTTCAGCGAGTGGTAAACGTCGAAGCCCTGTTGGTCAGGGAAAGCCCGGAGCCCCGATGTCTGTGGTGCTGTACATGCACTGCCACTGTCCGGTGAGGAACAGCAAGAGCTTGACTGGCTGGCACTTTCGGTGTGGGAGCAATCGTCCGACGTTCGTGATTTTTCGGGGTTTTATTTCATTGGGAGCCCAGGTGCAGCTGGTGGTAAATGTCGAAGCCCTGTTGGTCAGGGAAAGCCCGGAGCCCCGATATCTGTGGTGCTGTAGATGCGCTGGGAATGGGCGGTGAGGAGCAGCAAGAGCTTGACAGGCTGGCACTTTCGATGTGGGAGCAATCGTCCGATGTTCGTGATTTTTCGTTTAGTTTTTTCAGTGGGCGCCCAGGTGCAGCTGGTGGTAAACGTCGAAGCCCTGTTGGTCAGGAAAAGCGCAGAACCCCGATGTCTGTGGTGCTGTAGATGAACTGCCAAAGTCCGGTGAGGAGCAGCAAGAGCTTGAGTTGCTGGCACTTTCGGTGTGGGAGCAATCGTCCGACGTTTGTTATTTTTCGGGGTTTTATTTCAGTGGGCACCCAGGTGCAGCTGGGTGTAAACGTCGAAGCCCTGTTGGTCAGGGAAAGCCCGGAGCCCCGATGTCTGTGGTGCTGTAGATGCGCTACCAATGGCCGGTGAGGAGCAGCAAGAGCTTGACTGGCTGGCACTTTCGGTGTGGGAGCAATCGTGCGATGTTTGTGATTTTTCGTTTATTTTTTTCAGTGGGCACCCACGTGCAGCTGATGGTAAATGTCGAAGCCCTGTTGGTCAGGGAAAGCCCGGGCTCCCGATGTCTGTGGTGCTGTAGATGCGCTGCCAATGGCCGGTGAGGAGCAGGAAGACCTTGAGTTGCTGGCACTTTCGGTGTGGGAGCAATCGTCCGACGTTCGTGATTTTTCGGGGTTTTATTTCAGTGGGCGCCCAGGTGCAGCTGGTGGTAAACTTCGAAGCCCTGTTGGTCAGGGGAAGCCCGAAGCCCTGTTGGTCAGGGAAAGCTTGGAGCCCCGATATCTGTGATGCTGTACATGCGCTGCCAATGGCCGGGGACGAGCAGCAAGAGCTTGACAGGCTGGCACTTTCGGTGTGGGAGTAAATGTCCGACGTTCGTGATTTTTCGGGGTTTTTTTTCAGTGGGAGCCCAGGTTCAGCTGGTGGTAAACGTTGAAGCCCTGTTGGTCAGGGAAAGCCCGGAGCCTCGATATCTGTGGTGCTGTAGTTGCGCTGGGAATGGGCGGTGAGGAGCAGCAAGAGCTTGACAGGCTGGCACTTTCGGTGTGCGAGTAATCGTCGGACGTTTCTGATTTTTCAGGATTTTTTTTTAGTGGGAGCCCAGGTTTAGCTAGTTGTAAACGTCGAAGCCCTGTTGGTCAGGGAAAGCCCGGAGCCGTGATGTCTGTGGTGCTGTAGATGCGCTGGGAATGGCCGGTGAGGAGCAGCAAGAGCTTGACTGTCTGGCACTTTTGGTGTGGGAGCAATCGTCCGACGTTCGTGATTTTTCGGGGTTCTTTTCAGTGGGAGCCCATGTTCAGCGAGTGGTAAACGTCGAAGCCCTGTTGGTCAGGGAAAGCCCGGAGCCCCGATGTCTGTGGTGCTGTACATGCACTGCCACTGTCCGGTGAGGAACAGCAAGAGCTTGACTGGCTGGCACTTTCGGTGTGGGAGCAATCGTCCGACGTTCGTGATTTTTCGGGGTTTTATTTCATTGGGAGCCCAGGTGCAGCTGGTGGTAAATGTCGAAGCCCTGTTGGTCAGGGAAAGCCCGGAGCCCCGATATCTGTGGTGCTGTAGATGCGCTGGGAATGGGCGGTGAGGAGCAGCAAGAGCTTGACAGGCTGGCACTTTCGGTGTGGGAGCAATCGTCCGATGTTCGTGATTTTTCGTTTAGTTTTTTCAGTGGGCGCCCAGGTGCAGCTGGTGGTAAACGTCGAAGCCCTGTTGGTCAGGAAAAGCGCAGAACCCCGATGTCTGTGGTGCTGTAGATGAACTGCCAAAGTCCGGTGAGGAGCAGCAAGAGCTTGAGTTGCTGGCACTTTCGGTGTGGGAGCAATCGTCCGACGTTTGTTATTTTTCGGGGTTTTATTTCAGTGGGCACCCAGGTGCAGCTGGGTGTAAACGTCGAAGCCCTGTTGGTCAGGGAAAGCCCGGAGCCCCGATGTCTGTGGTGCTGTAGATGCGCTGGGAATGGCCGGTGAGGGGTAGCAAGAGCTTGAGTTGCTGGCACTTTTGGTGTGGGAGCAATCGTCCGACGTTCGTGATTTTTCGGGGTTTTATTTCAGTGGGAGCCCAGGTGCAGCTGGTGGTAAACGTCGAAGCCCTGTTGGTCAGGGGAAGCCCGAAGCCCTGTTGGTCAGGGAAAGCTTGGAGCCCCGATATCTGTGATGCTGTACATGCGCTGCCAATGGCCGGGGAGGAGCAGCAAGAGCTTGACAGGCTGGCACTTTCGGTGTGGGAGTAAATGTCCGACGTTCGTGATTTTTCGGGGTTTTTTTTCAGTGGGCGCCCAGGTTCAGCTGGTGGTAAACGTTGAAGCCCTGTTGGTCAGGGAAAGCCCGGAGCCTCGATATCTGTGGTGCTGTAGATGCGCTGGGAATGGGCGGTGAGGAGCAGCAAGAGCTTGACAGGCTGGCACTTTCGGTGTGCGAGTAATCGTCGGACGTTTCTGATTTTTCAGAATTTTTTTTTAGTGGGAGCCCAGGTTTAGCTAGTTGTAAACGTCGAAGCCCTGTTGGTCAGGGAAAGCCCGGAGCCGTGATGTCTGTGGTGCTGTAGATGCGCTGGGAATGGCCGGTGAGGAGCAGCAAGAGCTTGACTGTCTGGCACTTTTGGTGTGGGAGCAATCGTCCGACGTTCGTGATTTTTCGGGGTTCTTTTCAGTGGGAGCCCAGGTTCAGCGAGTGGTAAACGTCGAAGCCCTGTTGGTCAGGGAAAGCCCGGAGCCCCGATGTCTGTGGTGCTGTACATGCACTGCCACTGTCCGGTGAGGAACAGCAAGAGCTTGACTGGCTGGCACTTTCGGTGTGGGAGCAATCGTCCGACGTTCGTGATTTTTCGGGGTTTTATTTCATTGGGAGCCCAGGTGCAGCTGGTGGTAAATGTCGAAGCCCTGTTGGTCAGGGAAAGCCCGGAGCCCCGATGTCTGTGGTGCTGTAGATGCGCTGGGAATGGGCGGTGAGGAGCAGCAAGAGCTTGACAGGCTGGCACTTTCGGTGTGGGAGCAATCGTCCGATGTTCGTGATTTTTCGTTTAGTTTTTTCAGTGGGCGCCCAGGTGCAGCTGGTGGTAAACGTCGAAGCCCTGTTGGTCAGGAAAAGCGCAGAACCCCGATGTCTGTGGTGCTGTAGATGAACTGCCAAAGTCCGGTGAGGAGCAGCAAGAGCTTGAGTTGCTGGCACTTTCGGTGTGGGAGGAATCGTCCGACGTTTGTTATTTTTCGGGGTTTTATTTCAGTGGGCGCCCAGGTGCAGCTGGGTGTAAACGTCGAAGCCCTGTTCGTCAGGGAAAGCCCGGAGCCCCGATGTCTGTGGTGCTGTAGATGCGCCGCCAATGACCGGTGAGGAGCACAAAGAGCTTGACTGGCTGGCACTTTCGGTGTGGGAGCAATCGTCTGATGTTTGTGATTTTGGGGGTTTTTTTTTTTCAGTGGGTGCCCAGGTGCAACTGGTGGTAAACGTCGAAGCCCTGTTGGTCAGGGAAAGCCCGGAGCCCCGATGTCTGTGGTGCTGTAGATGGGCTGGGAATGGCCGGTGAGGAGCAGCAAGAGCTTGACTGGCTGGCACTTTTGCTATGGGAACAATCGTCCGATGTTCGTGATTTTTCTTTTATTTTTCTCAGCGGGTGCCCAGGTTCAGCTGGTGGTAAACGTCGAAGCCCTGTTGGTCAAAGAAAGCGCAGAACCCCGATGTCTGTGGTGCTGTAGATGCACTGCCAAAGTCCGGTGAGTAGCAGCAAGAGCTTGAGTTGCTGGCACTTTCGGTGTGGGAGCAATCGTCCGACGTTCGTGATTTTTCGGGATTTTTTTTCAGTGGGCGCCCAGGTGCAGCTGGTGGTAAACTTCGAAGCCCTGTTGGTCAGGGAAAGCCCGGAGCCCCGATGTCTGTGGTGCTGTAGATGCGCTGGGAATGGCCGGTGAGGAGCAGCAAGAGCTTGAGTTGCTGGCACTTTCGGTGTGGGAGGAATCGTCCGACGTTCGTGATTTTTCGGGGTTTTATTTCAGTGGGCGCCCAGGTGCAGCTGGTGGTAAACGTCGAAGCCCTGTTGGTCAGGGAAAGCCCGGAGCCCCGATGTCTGTGGTGCTGTAGATGCGCTGGGAATGGGAGGTGAGTCGCAGCATGAGCTTGACTGGCTGGCACTTTCGGTGTGGGAGGAATCGTCCGACGTTCGTGATTTTTCGGGGTTTTATTTCAGTGGGCGCCCAGGTGCAGCTGGTGGTAAATGTCGAAGCCCTGTTGGTCAGGGAATGCCCGGAGCCCCGATGTCTGTGGTGCTGTAGATGCGCCTCCAATGGCTGGTGAGGAGCAGCAAGAGCTTGACTGGCTGGCACTTTTGTTGTGGGAGCAATCGTCCGACGTTCGTGATTTTTCGGGGTTTTATTTCAGTGGGCGCCCAGCTGCAGCGGGTGGTAAACGTCGAAGCCCTGTTGGTCAGGGAAAGCCCGGAGCCCCGATGTCTGTGGTGCTGTAGATGCGCTGGGAATTGCTGGTGAGAAGCAGCATGAGCTTGACTGGCTGGCACTTTCGGTGTGGGAGCACTCGTCTGATGTTCGTGATATTTCGTTTATTTTTTCCAGTGGGCGCCCAGGTGCAGCTGGTGGTAAACGTCGAAGCCCTGTTCGTCAGGGAAAGCCCGGAGCCCCGATGTCTGTCGTGCTGTAGATGGGCTGGCAATGGCCGGTGAGCAGCAGCAAGAGCTTGACTGTCTGGCACTTTTGGTGTGAGAGCAATCGTCCGACGTTCGTGATTTTTCGGTGTTCTTTTCAGTGGGAGCCCAGGTGCAGCGAGTGGTAAACGTCGAAGCCCTGTTCGTCAGGGAATGCCCGGAGCCCCGATGTCTGTGGTGTTGTAGATGCACTGCCACTGTCCGGTGAGGAGCAGCATGAGCTTGACTGGCTGGCACTTTTGGTGTGGGAGCAATCGTCCGATGTTCGTCATTTTTCAGGGTTTATTTTCACTGGGCAACCAGGTGCAGCTGGTGGTAAATATCGAAGGCCTGTTGGTCAGGGAAAGCCCGGAGCCACGATGTCTGTGGTGCTATAGATGCGCTGCCAATGGCCGGTGAGGAGCAGCAAGAGCTTGACTGGCTGGCACTTTCGTTGTGGGAGCAATCGTCCGACGTTCGTGATTTTTCGGGGTTTTATTTCAGTGGGCGCCCAGGTGCAGCTGGTGGTAAACGTCGAAGCCCTGTTGGTCAGGGAAAGCCCGGAGCCGTGATGTCTGTGGTGCTGTAGATGAACTGCCAAAGTCCGGTGAGGAGCAGCAAGAGCTTGAGTTGCTGGCACTTTCGGTGTGGGAGGAATCGTCCGACGTTTGTTATTTTTCGGGGTTTTATTTCAGTGGGCGCCCAGGTGCAGCTGGGTGTAAACGTCGAAGCCCTGTTGGTCAGGGAAAGCCCGGAGCCCCGATGTCTGTGGTGCTGTAGATGCGCCGCCAATGACCGGTGAGGAGCACAAAGAGCTTGACTGGCTGGCACTTTCGGTGTGGGAGCAATCGTCTGATGTTTGTGATTTTGGGGGTTTTTTTTTTTCAGTGGGTGCCCAGGTGCAACTGGTGGTAAACGTCGAAGCCC
Source organism: Chlamydotis macqueenii (assembly GCF_036417535.1). Lineage (NCBI taxonomy): Eukaryota > Metazoa > Chordata > Aves > Otidiformes > Otididae > Chlamydotis > Chlamydotis macqueenii. The sequence goes on from NW_028239071.1 coordinate 23,068, forward strand.
TGTTGGTCAGGGAAAGCCCGGAGCCCCGATGTCTGTGGTGCTGTAGATGCGCTGGGAATGGCCGGGGAGGGGTAGCAAGAGCTTGAGTTGCTGGCACTTTTGGTGTGGGAGCAATCGTCCGACGTTCGTGATTTTTCGGGGTTTTATTTCAGTGGGAGCCCAGGTGCAGCTGGTGGTAAACGTCGAAGCCCTGTTCGTCAGGGAAAGCCCGGAGCCCCGATGTCTGTGGTGCTGTAGATGCGCTGCCACTGTCCGGTGAGGAGCAGCAAGAGCTTGACTGGCTGGCACTTTCGGTGTGGGAGCAATCGTCCGACGTTCGTGATTCTTCGCGGTTTTACTTTCAGTGGGAGCCCAGGTGCAGCTGGTGGTAAATGTCGAAGCCCTGTTGGTCAGGGAAAGCTCGGAGCCCCGATGTCTGTGGTGCTGTAGATGCGCTGGGAATGGAAGGTGATGAGCACCTACAGCTTGACTGGCTGGCACTTTCGGTGTGGAGCAATCGTCCGACGCGACGACAACACACACCAACAAACCAAAACCTGTTGACAGCACACCAAGCCCGGATCCCCGATGTCTGTGGTGCTGTAGATGCGCTGGGAATGGGCGGTGAGGAGCAGCAAGAGCTTGAGTTGCTGGCACTTTCAGTGTGGGAGCAATCGTCGGACGTTTGTAATTTTTGGGGATTTTTATTCACTGGGCGCCCAGGTTCAGCTGGTGGTAAACGTCGAAGCCCTGTTGGTCAGGGAAAGCCCGGAGCCCCGATGTCTGTGGTGCTGTAGATGGGCTGGGAATGGCCGGTGAGGAGCAGCAAGAGCTTGACTGGCTGGCACTTTTGCTATGGGAACAATCGTCCGATGTTCGTGATTTTTCTTTTATTTTTCTCAGCGGGTGCCCAGGTTCAGCTGGTGGTAAACGTCGAAGCCCTGTTGGTCAAAGAAAGCGCAGAACCCCGATGTCTGTGGTGCTGTAGATGCACTGCCAAAGTCCGGTGAGTAGCAGCAAGAGCTTGAGTTGCTGGCACTTTCGGTGTGGGAGGAATCGTCCGACGTTCGTGATTTTTCGGGATTTTTTTTCAGTGGGCGCCCAGGTGCAGCTGGTGGTAAACTTCGAAGCCCTGTTCGTCAGGGAAAGCCCGGAGCCCCGATGTCTGTGGTGCTGTAGATGCGCTGGGAATGGCCGGTGAGGAGCAGCAAGAGCTTGAGTTGCTGGCACTTTCGGTGTGGGAGGAATCGTCCGACGTTCGTGATTTTTCGGGGTTTTATTTCAGTGGGCGCCCAGGTGCAGCTGGTGGTAAACGTCGAAGCCCTGTTGGTCAGGGAAAGCCCGGAGCCCCGATGTCTGTGGTGCTGTAGATGCGCTGGGAATGGGAGGTGAGTCGCAGCATCAGCTTGACTGGCTGGCACTTTCGGTGTGGGAGGAATCGTCCGACGTTCGTGATTTTTCGGGGTTTTATTTCAGTGGGCGCCCAGGTGCAGCTGGTGGTAAATGTCGAAGCCCTGTTGGTCAGGGAATGCCCGGAGCCCCGATGTCTGTGGTGCTGTAGATGCGCCTCCAATGGCTGGTGAGGAGCAGCAAGAGCTTGACTGGCTGGCACTTTTGTTGTGGGAGCAATCGTCCGACGTTCGTGATTTTTCGGGGTTTTATTTCAGTCGGCGCCCAGCTGCAGCGGGTGGTAAACGTCGAAGCCCTGTTCGTCAGGGAAAGCCCGGAGCCCCGATGTCTGTCGTGCTGTAGATGGGCTGGCAATGGCCGGTGAGCAGCAGCAAGAGCTTGACTGTCTGGCACTTTTGGTGTGAGAGCAATCGTCCGACGTTCGTGATTTTTCGGTGTTCTTTTCAGTGGGAGCCCAGGTGCAGCGAGTGGTAAACGTCGAAGCCCTGTTCGTCAGGGAATGCCCGGAGCCCCGATGTCTGTGGTGTTGTAGATGCACTGCCGCTGTCCGGTGAGGAGCAGCATGAGCTTGACTGGCTGGCACTTTTGGTGTGGGAGCAATCGTCCGACGTTCGTCATTTTTCAGGGTTTATTTTCACTGGGCAACCAGGTGCAGCTGGTGGTAAATATCGAAGGCCTGTTGGTCAGGGAAAGCCCGGAGCCACGATGTCTGTGGTGCTGTAGATGCGCTGCCAATGGCCGGGGAGGAGCAGCAAGGGCTTGACTGGCTGGCACTTTCGTTGTGGGAGCAAGGGCTTGACTGGCTGGCACTTTCGTTGTGGGAGCAATCGTCCGACGTTCGTGATTTTTCGGGGTTTTATTTCAGTGGGCGCCCAGGTGCAGCTGGTGGTAAACGTCGAAGCCCTGTTGGTCAGGGAAAGCCCGGAGCCGTGATGTCTGTGGTGCTGTAGATGCACTGCCAAAGTCCGGTGAGGAACAGCAAGAGCTTGAGTTGCTGGCACTTTCTGTGGGGGAGGAATCGTCCGACGTTTGTGATTTTTCGGGGTTTTATTTCAGTGGGCGCCCAGGTGCAGCTGGTGGTAAACGTCGAAGCCCTGTTGGTCAGGGAAAGCTCGGAGCCCCGATGTCTGTGGTGCTGTAGATGCGCTGCCAGTGGCCGGGGAGGAGCAGCAAGAGCTTGACTGGCTGGAACTTTCGGTGTGGGAGCAATCGTCCGATGTTCGTGATTTTTCGGGGTTCTTTTCAGTGGGAGCCCAGGTGCAGCGAGTGGTAAACGTCGAAGCCCTGTTCGTCAGGGAAAGCTCGGAGCCCCGATGTCTGTGGTGTTGTAGATGCGCTGCCAGTGGCCGGGGAGGAGCAGCAAGAGCTTGACTGGCTGGAACTTTCGGTGTGGGAGCAATCGTCCAATGTTCGTGATTTTTCGGGGTTCTTTTCAGTGGGAGCCCAGGTTCAGCGAGTGGTAAACGTCGAAGCCCTGTTGGTCAGGGAAAGCCCGGAGCCCCGATGTCTGCGGTGTTGTAGATGCGCTGGGAATGGCCGGTGAGGAGCAGCAAGAGCTTGACAGGCTGGCATTTAAGGTGTTGCAGGAATCGTCCGACGTTTGTGATTTTGGGGGTTTTTTTTTCAGGGGGCACCCAGGTGCAGCTGGTGGTAAATGTCGAAGCCCGGTTCGTCAGGGAAAGCCCGGAGCCCCGATGTCTGTGGTGCTGTAGATGCGCTGCCAGTGGCCGGTGAGGAGCAGCAAGAGCTTGAGTTGCTGGCACTTTCGGTGTGGGAGCAATCGTCCGATGTTCGTGATTTTTCGGGGTTCTTTTCAGTGGGCGCCCAGGTGCAGCTGATGGTAAACGTCGAAGCCCTGATCGTCAGGGAAAGCCCAGAGCCCCGATGTCTGTGGTGCTGTACATGCGCTGCCAATGGCCGGTGAGGAACAGCAAGAGCTCGACTGGCTGGCACTTTCGGTGTGGGATCAATCGTCCGACGTTTTTGATTTTTCAGGGTTTTTTTTTCAGTGGGCAACCAGGTGCAGCTGGTGGTAAACGTCGAAGCCCTGTTGGTCAGAGAAAGCCCGGAGCCCCGATGTCTGTGGTGCTGTAGATGCGCTGGGAATGGCTGGTGAGGAGCAGCAAGAGCTTGACTGGCTGGCACTTTTGCTGTGGGAGCAATCGTCCGACGTTCGTGATTTTTCTTTTATTTTTTTCAGCGGGCGCCCAGGTTCAGCTGGTGGTAAACGTCGAAGCCCTGTTGGTCAGGGAAAGCGCAGAACCCCGATGTCTGTGGTGCTGTAGATGCACTGCCAAACTCCGGTGAAGAGCAGCAAGAGTTTGAGTTGCTGGCACTTTTGGTGTGGGAGTAATCGTCCGATGTTCGTGATTTTTCGAGCTTTTATTTCAGTGGGCGCCCAGGTGCAGCTGGTGGTAAACGTCGAAGCCCTGTTTGTCAGGGAAAGCCCAGAGCCCCGATGTCTGTGGTGCTGTAGATGCGCTGGGAATGGGAGGTGAGGAGCAGCAAGAGCTTGAGTTGCTGGCACTTTTGGTGTGGGAGCAATCATCCGACATTCGTGATTTTTCGGGGTTTTATTTCAGTGGGAGCCCAGGTGCAGCTGGTGGTAAACGTCGAAGCCCTGTTGGTCAGGGAATGCCTGGAGCCCCGATCTCTGTGGTGCTGTAGATGCGCTGGCAATGGCTGGTGAGGAGCAGCAAGAGCTTGACTGTCTGGCACGTTGGGTGTGGGAGCAATCGTCGGACGTTTGTGATTTTTGGGGATTTTTATTCACTGGGCGCCCAGGTGCAGCTGGGTGTAAACGTCGAAGCCCTGTTGGTCAGGGAAAGCCCGGAGCCCCGATGTCTGTGGTGCTGTAGATGCGCTGGGAATGGCCGGTGAGGGGTAGCAAGAGCTTGAGTTTCTGGCACTTTTGGTGTGGGAGCAATCGTCCGACGTTCGTGATTTTTCGGGGTTTTATTTCAGTGGGAGCCCAGGTGCAGCTGGTGGTAAACGTCGAAGCCCTGTTCGTCAGGGAAAGCCCGGAGCCCCGATGTCTGTGGTGCTGTAGATGCGCTACCAATGGCCGGTGAGGAGCAGCAAGAGCTTGACTGGCTGGCACTTTCGGTGTGGGAGCAATCGTGCGATGTTTGTGATTTTTCGTTTATTTTTTTCAGTGGGCACCCACGTGCAGCTGATGGTAAATGTCGAAGCCCTGTTGGTCAGGGAAAGCCCGGGCTCCCGATGTCTGTGGTGCTGTAGATGCGCTGCCAATGGCCGGTGAGGAGCAGGAAGACCTTGAGTTGCTGGCACTTTCGGTGTGGGAGCAATCGTCCGACGTTCGTGATTTTTCGGGGTTTTATTTCAGTGGGCGCCCAGGTGCAGCTGGTGGTAAACTTCGAAGCCCTGTTGGTCAGGGGAAGCCCGAAGCCCTGTTGGTCAGGGAAAGCTTGGAGCCCCGATATCTGTGATGCTGTACATGCGCTGCCAATGGCCGGGGACGAGCAGCAAGAGCTTGACAGGCTGGCACTTTCGGTGTGGGAGTAAATGTCCGACGTTCGTGATTTTTCGGGGTTTTTTTTCAGTGGGAGCCCAGGTTCAGCTGGTGGTAAACGTTGAAGCCCTGTTGGTCAGGGAAAGCCCGGAGCCTCGATATCTGTGGTGCTGTAGTTGCGCTGGGAATGGGCGGTGAGGAGCAGCAAGAGCTTGACAGGCTGGCACTTTCGGTGTGCGAGTAATCGTCGGACGTTTCTGATTTTTCAGGATTTTTTTTTAGTGGGAGCCCAGGTTTAGCTAGTTGTAAACGTCGAAGCCCTGTTGGTCAGGGAAAGCCCGGAGCCGTGATGTCTGTGGTGCTGTAGATGCGCTGGGAATGGCCGGTGAGGAGCAGCAAGAGCTTGACTGTCTGGCACTTTTGGTGTGGGAGCAATCGTCCGACGTTCGTGATTTTTCGGGGTTCTTTTCAGTGGGAGCCCATGTTCAGCGAGTGGTAAACGTCGAAGCCCTGTTGGTCAGGGAAAGCCCGGAGCCCCGATGTCTGTGGTGCTGTACATGCACTGCCACTGTCCGGTGAGGAACAGCAAGAGCTTGACTGGCTGGCACTTTCGGTGTGGGAGCAATCGTCCGACGTTCGTGATTTTTCGGGGTTTTATTTCATTGGGAGCCCAGGTGCAGCTGGTGGTAAATGTCGAAGCCCTGTTGGTCAGGGAAAGCCCGGAGCCCCGATATCTGTGGTGCTGTAGATGCGCTGGGAATGGGCGGTGAGGAGCAGCAAGAGCTTGACAGGCTGGCACTTTCGGTGTGGGAGCAATCGTCCGATGTTCGTGATTTTTCGTTTAGTTTTTTCAGTGGGCGCCCAGGTGCAGCTGGTGGTAAACGTCGAAGCCCTGTTGGTCAGGAAAAGCGCAGAACCCCGATGTCTGTGGTGCTGTAGATGAACTGCCAAAGTCCGGTGAGGAGCAGCAAGAGCTTGAGTTGCTGGCACTTTCGGTGTGGGAGGAATCGTCCGACGTTTGTTATTTTTCGGGGTTTTATTTCAGTGGGCACCCAGGTGCAGCTGGGTGTAAACGTCGAAGCCCTGTTGGTCAGGGAAAGCCCGGAGCCCCGATGTCTGTGGTGCTGTAGATGCGCTGGGAATGGCCGGTGAGGGGTAGCAAGAGCTTGAGTTGCTGGCACTTTTGGTGTGGGAGCAATCGTCCGACGTTCGTGATTTTTCGGGGTTTTATTTCAGTGGGAGCCCAGGTGCAGCTGGTGGTAAACGTCGAAGCCCTGTTGGTCAGGGGAAGCCCGAAGCCCTGTTGGTCAGGGAAAGCTTGGAGCCCCGATATCTGTGATGCTGTACATGCGCTGCCAATTGCCGGGGAGGAGCAGCAAGAGCTTGACAGGCTGGCACTTTCGGTGTGGGAGTAAATGTCCGACGTTCGTGATTTTTCGGGGTTTTTTTTCAGTGGGCGCCCAGGTTCAGCTGGTGGTAAACGTTGAAGCCCTGTTGGTCAGGGAAAGCCCGGAGCCTCGATATCTGTGGTGCTGTAGATGCGCTGGGAATGGGCGGTGAGGAGCAGCAAGAGCTTGACAGGCTGGCACTTTCGGTGTGCGAGTAATCGTCGGACGTTTCTGATTTTTCAGAATTTTTTTTTAGTGGGAGCCCAGGTTTAGCTAGTTGTAAACGTCGAAGCCCTGTTGGTCAGGGAAAGCCCGGAGCCGTGATGTCTGTGGTGCTGTAGATGCGCTGGGAATGGCCGGTGAGGAGCAGCAAGAGCTTGACTGTCTGGCACTTTTGGTGTGGGAGCAATCGTCCGACGTTCGTGATTTTTCGGGGTTCTTTTCAGTGGGAGCCCAGGTTCAGCGAGTGGTAAACGTCGAAGCCCTGTTGGTCAGGGAAAGCCCGGAGCCCCGATGTCTGTGGTGCTGTACATGCACTGCCACTGTCCGGTGAGGAACAGCAAGAGCTTGACTGGCTGGCACTTTCGGTGTGGGAGCAATCGTCCGACGTTCGTGATTTTTCGGGGTTTTATTTCATTGGGAGCCCAGGTGCAGCTGGTGGTAAATGTCGAAGCCCTGTTGGTCAGGGAAAGCCCGGAGCCCCGATGTCTGTGGTGCTGTAGATGCGCTGGGAATGGGCGGTGAGGAGCAGCAAGAGCTTGACTGGCTGGCACTTTCGGTGTGGGAGCAATCGTCCGATGTTCGTGATTTTTCGTTTAGTTTTTTCAGTGGGCGCCCAGGTGCAGCTGGTGGTAAACGTCGAAGCCCTGTTGGTCAGGAAAAGCGCAGAACCCCGATGTCTGTGGTGCTGTAGATGAACTGCCAAAGTCCGGTGAGGAGCAGCAAGAGCTTGAGTTGCTGGCACTTTCGGTGTGGGAGGAATCGTCCGACGTTTGTTATTTTTCGGGGTTTTATTTCAGTGGGCGCCCAGGTGCAGCTGGGTGTAAACGTCGAAGCCCTGTTCGTCAGGGAAAGCCCGGAGCCCCGATGTCTGTGGTGCTGTAGATGCGCCGCCAATGACCGGTGAGGAGCACAAAGAGCTTGACTGGCTGGCACTTTCGGTGTGGGAGCAATCGTCTGATGTTTGTGATTTTGGGGGTTTTTTTTTTTCAGTGGGTGCCCAGGTGCAACTGGTGGTAAACGTCGAAGCCCTGTTGGTCAGGGAAAGCCCGGAGCCCCGATGTCTGTGGTGCTGTAGATGCGCTGGGAATGGCCGGTGAGGGGTAGCAAGAGCTTGAGTTGCTGGCACTTTTGGTGTGGGACCAATCGTCCGACGTTCGTGATTTTTCGGGGTTTTATTTCAGTGGGAGCCCAGGTGCAGCTGGTGGTAAACGTCGAAGCCCTGTTCGTCAGGGAAAGCCCGGAGCCCCGATGTCTGTGGTGCTGTAGATGCGCTGGCAATGGCCGGTGAGGAGCAGCAAGAGCTTGACTGGCTGGCACTTTCGGTGTGGGAGCAATCGTCCGACGTTCGTGATTCTTCGCGGTTTTACTTTCAGTGGGCGCCCAGGTGCAGCTGGTCGTAAATGTCGAAGCCCTGTTGGTCAGGGAAAGCCCGGAGCCCCGATGTCTGTGGTGCTGTAGATGCGCTGGGAATGGAAGGTGATGAGCACCTACAGCTTGACTGGCTGGCACTTTCGGTGTGGGAGCAATCGTCCGACGTTCGTGATTTTTCGGGGTTTTACTTTCAGTGGGCGCACAGGTGCAGCTGGTGGTAAACGTCGAAGCCCTGTTGGTCACGGAAAGCCCGGATCCCCGATGTCTGTGGTGCTGTAGATGCGCTGGGAATGGGCGGTGAGGAGCAGCAAGAGCTTGAGTTGCTGGCACTTTCAGTGTGGGAGCAATCGTCGGACGTTTGTGATTTTTGGGGATTTTTATTCACTGGGCGCCCAGGTTCAGCTGGTGGTAAACGTCGAAGCCCTGTTGGTCAGGGAAAGCCCGGAGCCCCGATGTCTGTGGTGCTGTAGATGCGCTGCCAATGGCCGGTGAGGAGCAGCAAGAGCTTGACAGGCTGGCATTTAAAGTGTGGCAGGAATCGTCCGACATTTGTGATTTTTGGGGTTTTTTTTTCAGGGGGCGCCCAGGTTCAGCTCGTGTTAAAAGTCGAAGCCCTGTTGGTCAGGGAAAGCCCGGAGCCCCGATGTCTGTGGTGCTGTAGATACGCTGCCAATGGCCGGTGAGTAGCAGCAAGAGCTTGAGTTGCTGGCACTTTCGGTGTGAGATCAATCGTCCGACGTTTTTGATTTTTCAGGGTTTTTTTTCAGTGGGCAATCAGGTGCAGCTGGTGGTAAACGTCGAAGCCCTGTTGGTCAGGGAAAGCCCGGAGCCCCGATGTCTGTGGTGCTGTAGATGGGCTGGGAATGGCCGGTGAGGAGCAGCAAGAGCTTGACTGGCTGGCACTTTTGCTATGGGAACAATCGTCCGATGTTCGTGATTTTTCTTTTATTTTTCTCAGCGGGTGCCCAGGTTCAGCTGGTGGTAAACGTCGAAGCCCTGTTGGTCAAAGAAAGCGCAGAACCCCGATGTCTGTGGTGCTGTAGATGCACTGCCAAAGTCCGGTGAGTAGCAGCAAGAGCTTGAGTTGCTGGCACTTTCGGTGTGGGAGCAATCGTCCGACGTTCGTGATTTTTCGGGATTTTTTTTCAGTGGGCGCCCAGGTGCAGCTGGTGGTAAACTTCGAAGCCCTGTTGGTCAGGGAAAGCCCGGAGCCCCGATGTCTGTGGTGCTGTAGATGCGCTGGGAATGGCCGGTGAGGAGCAGCAAGAGCTTGAGTTGCTGGCACTTTCGGTGTGGGAGGAATCGTCCGACGTTCGTGATTTTTCGGGGTTTTATTTCAGTGGGCGCCCAGGTGCAGCTGGTGGTAAACGTCGAAGCCCTGTTGGTCAGGGAAAGCCCGGAGCCCCGATGTCTGTGGTGCTGTAGATGCGCTGGGAATGGGAGGTGAGTCGCAGCATGAGCTTGACTGGCTGGCACTTTCGGTGTGGGAGGAATCGTCCGACGTTCGTGATTTTTCGGGGTTTTATTTCAGTGGGCGCCCAGGTGCAGCTGGTGGTAAATGTCGAAGCCCTGTTGGTCAGGGAATGCCCGGAGCCCCGATGTCTGTGGTGCTGTAGATGCGCCTCCAATGGCTGGTGAGGAGCAGCAAGAGCTTGACTGGCTGGCACTTTTGTTGTGGGAGCAATCGTCCGACGTTCGTGATTTTTCGGGGTTTTATTTCAGTGGGCGCCCAGCTGCAGCGGGTGGTAAACGTCGAAGCCCTGTTGGTCAGGGAAAGCCCGGAGCCCCGATGTCTGTGGTGCTGTAGATGCGCTGGGAATTGCTGGTGAGAAGCAGCATGAGCTTGACTGGCTGGCACTTTCGGTGTGGGAGCACTCGTCTGATGTTCGTGATATTTCGTTTATTTTTTCCAGTGGGCGCCCAGGTGCAGCTGGTGGTAAACGTCGAAGCCCTGTTCGTCAGGGAAAGCCCGGAGCCCCGATGTCTGTCGTGCTGTAGATGGGCTGGCAATGGCCGGTGAGCAGCAGCAAGAGCTTGACTGTCTGGCACTTTTGGTGTGAGAGCAATCGTCCGACGTTCGTGATTTTTCGGTGTTCTTTTCAGTGGGAGCCCAGGTGCAGCGAGTGGTAAACGTCGAAGCCCTGTTCGTCAGGGAATGCCCGGAGCCCCGATGTCTGTGGTGTTGTAGATGCACTGCCACTGTCCGGTGAGGAGCAGCATGAGCTTGACTGGCTGGCACTTTTGGTGTGGGAGCAATCGTCCGATGTTCGTTATTTTTCAGGGTTTATTTTCACTGGGCAACCAGGTGCAGCTGGTGGTAAATATCGAAGGCCTGTTGGTCAGGGAAAGCCCGGAGCCACGATGTCTGTGGTGCTATAGATGCGCTGCCAATGGCCGGTGAGGAGCAGCAAGAGCTTGACTGGCTGGCACTTTCGTTGTGGGAGCAATCGTCCGACGTTCGTGATTTTTCGGGGTTTTATTTCAGTGGGCGCCCAGGTGCAGCTGGTGGTAAACGTCGAAGCCCTGTTGGTCAGGGAAAGCCCGGAGCCGTGATGTCTGTGGTGCTGTAGATGAACTGCCAAAGTCCGGTGAGGAGCAGCAAGAGCTTGAGTTGCTGGCACTTTCGGTGTGGGAGGAATCGTCCGACGTTTGTTATTTTTCGGGGTTTTATTTCAGTGGGCGCCCAGGTGCAGCTGGGTGTAAACGTCGAAGCCCTGTTGGTCAGGGAAAGCCCGGAGCCCCGATGTCTGTGGTGCTGTAGATGCGCCGCCAATGACCGGTGAGGAGCACAAAGAGCTTGACTGGCTGGCACTTTCGGTGTGGGAGCAATCGTCTGATGTTTGTGATTTTGGGGGTTTTTTTTTTTCAGTGGGTGCCCAGGTGCAACTGGTGGTAAACGTCGAAGCCCTGTTGGTCAGGGAAAGCCCGGAGCCCCGATGTCTGTGGTGCTGTAGATGCGCTGGGAATGGCCGGTGAGGGGTAGCAAGAGCTTGAGTTGCTGGCACTTTTGGTGTGGGAGCAATCGTCCGACGTTCGTGATTTTTCGGGGTTTTATTTCAGTGGGAGCCCAGGTGCAGCTGGTGGTAAACGTCGAAGCCCTGTTCGTCAGGGAAAGCCCGGAGCCCCGATGTCTGTGGTGCTGTAGATGCGCTGCCACTGTCCGGTGAGGAGCAGCAAGAGCTTGACTGGCTGGCACTTTCGGTGTGGGAGCAATCGTCCGACGTTCGTGATTCTTCGCGGTTTTACTTTCAGTGGGAGCCCAGGTGCAGCTGGTGGTAAATGTCGAAGCCCTGTTGGTCAGGGAAAGCTCGGAGCCCCGATGTCTGTGGTGCTGTAGATGCGCTGGGAATGGAAGGTGATGAGCACCTACAGCTTGACTGGCTGGCACTTTCGGTGTGGGAGCAATCGTCCGACGTTCGTGATTTTTCGGGGTTTTACTTTCAGTGGGCGCACAGGTGCAGCTGGTGGTAAACGTCGAAGACCTGTTGGTCAGGGAAAGCCCGGATCCCCGATGTCTGTGGTGCTGTAGATGCGCTGGGAATGGGCGGTGAGGAGCAGCAAGAGCTTGAGTTGCTGGCACTTTCAGTGTGGGAGCAATCGTCGGACGTTTGTAATTTTTGGGGATTTTTATTCACTGGGCGCCCAGGTTCAGCTGGTGGTAAACGTCGAAGCCCTGTTGGTCAGGGAAAGCCCGGAGCCCCGATGTCTGTGGTGCTGTAGATGGGCTGGGAATGGCCGGTGAGGAGCAGCAAGAGCTTGACTGGCTGGCACTTTTGCTATGGGAACAATCGTCCGATGTTCGTGATTTTTCTTTTATTTTTCTCAGCGGGTGCCCAGGTTCAGCTGGTGGTAAACGTCGAAGCCCTGTTGGTCAAAGAAAGCGCAGAACCCCGATGTCTGTGGTGCTGTAGATGCACTGCCAAAGTCCGGTGAGTAGCAGCAAGTGCTTGAGTTGCTGGCACTTTCGGTGTGGGAGGAATCGTCCGACGTTCGTGATTTTTCGGGATTTTTTTTCAGTGGGCGCCCAGGTGCAGCTGGTGGTAAACTTCGAAGCCCTGTTGGTCAGGGAAAGCCCGGAGCCCCGATGTCTGTGGTGCTGTAGATGCGCTGGGAATGGCCGGTGAGGAGCAGCAAGAGCTTGAGTTGCTGGCACTTTCGGTGTGGGAGGAATCGTCCGACGTTCGTGATTTTTCGGGGTTTTATTTCAGTGGGCGCCCAGGTGCAGCTGGTGGTAAACGTCGAAGCCCTGTTGGTCAGGGAAAGCCCGGAGCCCCGATGTCTGTGGTGCTGTAGATGCGCCTCCAATGGCTGGTGAGGAGCAGCAAGAGCTTGACTGGCTGGCACTTTTGTTGTGGGAGCAATCGTCCGACGTTCGTGATTTTTCGGGGTTTTATTTCAGTCGGCGCCCAGCTGCAGCGGGTGGTAAACGTCGAAGCCCTGTTCGTCAGGGAAAGCCCGGAGCCCCGATGTCTGTCGTGCTGTAGATGGGCTGGCAATGGCCGGTGAGCAGCAGCAAGAGCTTGACTGTCTGGCACTTTTGGTGTGAGAGCAATCGTCCGACGTTCGTGATTTTTCGGTGTTCTTTTCAGTGGGAGCCCAGGTGCAGCGAGTGGTAAACGTCGAAGCCCTGTTCGTCAGGGAATGCCCGGAGCCCCGATGTCTGTGGTGTTGTAGATGCACTGCCGCTGTCCGGTGAGGAGCAGCATGAGCTTGACTGGCTGGCACTTTTGGTGTGGGAGCAATCGTCCGACGTTCGTCATTTTTCAGGGTTTATTTTCACTGGGCAACCAGGTGCAGCTGGTGGTAAATATCGAAGGCCTGTTGGTCAGGGAAAGCCCGGAGCCACGATGTCTGTGGTGCTGTAGATGCGCTGCCAATGGCCGGGGAGGAGCAGCAAGGGCTTGACTGGCTGGCACTTTCGTTGTGGGAGCAATCGTCCGACGTTCGTGATTTTTCGGGGTTTTATTTCAGTGGGCGCCCAGGTGCAGCTGGTGGTAAACGTCGAAGCCCTGTTGGTCAGGGAAAGCCCGGAGCCGTGATGTCTGTGGTGCTGTAGATGCACTGCCAAAGTCCGGTGAGGAACAGCAAGAGCTTGAGTTGCTGGCACTTTCTGTGGGGGAGGAATCGTCCGACGTTTGTGATTTTTCGGGGTTTTATTTCAGTGGGCGCCCAGGTGCAGCTGGTGGTAAACGTCGAAGCCCTGTTGGTCAGGGAAAGCTCGGAGCCCCGATGTCTGTGGTGCTGTAGATGCGCTGCCAGTGGCCGGGGAGGAGCAGCAAGAGCTTGACTGGCTGGAACTTTCGGTGTGGGAGCAATCGTCCGATGTTCGTGATTTTTCGGGGTTCTTTTCAGTGGGAGCCCAGGTGCAGCGAGTGGTAAACGTCGAAGCCCTGTTCGTCAGGGAAAGCTCGGAGCCCCGATGTCTGTGGTGTTGTAGATGCGCTGCCAGTGGCCGGGGAGGAGCAGCAAGAGCTTGACTGGCTGGAACTTTCGGTGTGGGAGCAATCGTCCAATGTTCGTGATTTTTCGGGGTTCTTTTCAGTGGGAGCCCAGGTTCAGCGAGTGGTAAACGTCGAAGCCCTGTTGGTCAGGGAAAGCCCGGAGCCCCGATGTCTGCGGTGTTGTAGATGCGCTGGGAATGGCCGGTGAGGAGCAGCAAGAGCTTGACAGGCTGGCATTTAAGGTGTTGCAGGAATCGTCCGACGTTTGTGATTTTGGGGGTTTTTTTTTCAGGGGGCACCCAGGTGCAGCTGGTGGTAAATGTCGAAGCCCGGTTCGTCAGGGAAAGCCCGGAGCCCCGATGTCTGTGGTGCTGTAGATGCGCTGCCAGTGGCCGGTGAGGAGCAGCAAGAGCTTGAGTTGCTGGCACTTTCGGTGTGGGAGCAATCGTCCGATGTTCGTGATTTTTCGGGGTTCTTTTCAGTGGGCGCCCAGGTGCAGCTGATGGTAAACGTCGAAGCCCTGATCGTCAGGGAAAGCCCAGAGCCCCGATGTCTGTGGTGCTGTACATGCGCTGCCAATGGCCGGTGAGGAACAGCAAGAGCTTGACTGGCTGGCACTTTCGGTGTGGGATCAATCGTCCGACGTTTTTGATTTTTCAGGGTTTTTTTTTCAGTGGGCAACCAGGTGCAGCTGGTGGTAAACGTCGAAGCCCTGTTGGTCAGAGAAAGCCCGGAGCCCCGATGTCTGTGGTGCTGTAGATGCGCTGGGAATGGCTGGTGAGGAGCAGCAAGAGCTTGACTGGCTGGCACTTTTGCTGTGGGAGCAATCGTCCGACGTTCGTGATTTTTCTTTTATTTTTTTCAGCGGGCGCCCAGGTTCAGCTGGTGGTAAACGTCGAAGCCCTGTTGGTCAGGGAAAGCGCAGAACCCCGATGTCTGTGGTGCTGTAGATGCACTGCCAAACTCCGGTGAAGAGCAGCAAGAGTTTGAGTTGCTGGCACTTTTGGTGTGGGAGTAATCGTCCGATGTTCGTGATTTTTCGAGCTTTTATTTCAGTGGGCGCCCAGGTGCAGCTGGTGGTAAACGTCGAAGCCCTGTTTGTCAGGGAAAGCCCAGAGCCCCGATGTCTGTGGTGCTGTAGATGCGCTGGGAATGGGAGGTGAGGAGCAGCAAGAGCTTGAGTTGCTGGCACTTTTGGTGTGGGAGCAATCATCCGACATTCGTGATTTTTCGGGGTTTTATTTCAGTGGGAGCCCAGGTGCAGCTGGTGGTAAACGTCGAAGCCCTGTTGGTCAGGGAATGCCTGGAGCCCCGATCTCTGTGGTGCTGTAGATGCGCTGGCAATGGCTGGTGAGGAGCAGCAAGAGCTTGACTGTCTGGCACGTTGGGTGTGGGAGCAATCGTCGGACGTTTGTGATTTTTGGGGATTTTTATTCACTGGGCGCCCAGGTTCAGCTGGTGGTAAACGTCGAAGCCCTGTTGGTCAGGGAAAGCCCGGAGCCCCGATGTCTGTGGTGCTGTAGATGCGCTGGCAATGGCCGGTGAGCAGCAGCCAGAGCTTGAGTTGCTGGCACTTTTGGTGTGGGAGCAATCGTCCGACGTTCGTGATTTTTCGGGGTTTTACTTTCAGTGGGCGCCCAGGTGCAGCTAGTGGTAAATGTCGAAGCCCTGTTGGTCAGGGAAAGCCCAGAGCCCCGATGTCTGTGGTGCTGTAGATGCGCTGGGAATGGCCGGTGAGGAGCAGCAAGAGCTTGACTGGCTGGCACTTCCGGTGTGGGAGCAATCGTCTGATCTTCGTGATTTTTCGTTTATTTTTTTCAGGGGGTACCCAGGTCCAGCTGGTGGTAAACGTCGAAGCCCTGTTGGTCAGGGAAAGCCCAGAGCCCCGATGTCTGTGGTGCTGTAGATGCGCTGCCAGTGGCCGGTGAGGAGCAGCAAGAGGCTGACATGCTGGCACTTTCGATGTGGGTGCAATCGTCCGACGTTCGTGATTTTTCGGGGTTCTTTTCAGTGGGAGCCCAGGTTCAGTGAGTGGTCAACGTCAAAGCCCTGTTCGTCAGGGAAAGCGCAGAACCCCGATGTCTGTGGTGCTGTAGATGCAATGCCAAACTCCCGTGAGTAGCAGCAAGAGCTTGACTGGCTGGCACTTTTGGTGTGGGAGCAGTCGTCCGACGTTTGTGATATTTGGGGATTTTTTTTCCAGTGGGCGCCCAAGTTCAGCTGGTAGTAAACTTCTAAGCCCTGTTGGTCAGGGAAAGCCCAGAGCCCCGATGTCTGTGGTGCTGTAGATGCGCTGGGAATGGCTGGTGAGGAGCAGCTAGAGCTTGATAGGCTGGCACTTTCAGTGTGGGAGCAATCGTCTGACGTTCGTGATTTTTCGGGGTTTTTTTTCAGTGGGCCCCCAGGTGCAACTGGTGGTAAACGTTGAAGCCCTGTTGGTCAGGGAAAGCCCAGAGCCGCGATGTCTGTGGTGCTGTAGATGCGCTGGGAATGGGCGGTGAGGAGCAGCAAGAGCTTGTGTTGCTGGCACTTTCGGTGTGGGAGCAATCGTCCGATGTTCGTGATTTTTCTTTTATTTTTTTCACTGGGCGCCCAGGTTCAGCTGGTGGTAAACGTTGAAGCCCTGTTGGTCAAGGAAAGTCCACAGCCCCGACGTCTGTGGTGCTGTAGATGCGCTGGGAATGGGCGGTGAGGAGCAGCAAGAGCTTGACAGGCTGGCATTTAAGGTGTGGCAGGAATCGTCTGACATTTGTGATTTTGGGGGTTTTTTTTTCAGGGGGCACCCAGGTGCAGCTGGTGGTAAACGTCGAACCCCTGTTGGTCAGGGAAAGCCCGGAGCCCCGATGTCTGTGGTGCTGTAGATGCGCTGCCACTGTCCGGTGAGGAGCAGCAAGAGCTTGACTAGCTGGCACTTTCGGTGTGGGAGCAATCGTCCGACGTTCGTCATTTTTCAGGGTTTTTTTTCAGTGCGCAACCAGGTGCAGCTGGTGGTAAACTTCGAAGCCCTGATGTTCAGGGAAAGCGCAGAACCCCGATGTCTGTGGTGCTGTAGATGCACTGCCAAAGTCCGGTGAGTAGCTGCAAGAGCTTGACTGGCTGGCACTTTTGGTGTGGGAGCAATCGTTTGACGTTCGTGATTTTTCGGGGTTTTATTTCAGTTGGCGCCCAGGTTCAGCTGGTGGTAAACGTCGAAGCCCTGTTGGTCAGGGAAAGCCCGGAGCCCCGATGTCTGTGGTGCTGTAGATGCGCTGCCAATGGCCGGTAATGAGCAGCAAGAGCTTGACTGGCTGGGACTTTTGGTGTGGGAGCAATCGTCCGACGTTCGTGATTTTTCGGGGTTTTACTTTCAGTGGGCGCCCAGGTTCAGCTGGTGGTAAACGTCGAAGCCCTGTTCGTCAGGGAAAGCGCAGAACCCCAATGTCTGTGGTGCTGTAGATGCACTGCCAAAGTCCGGTGAGTAGCAGCAAGAGCTTGAGTTGCTGGCACTTTGGTTGTGGGAGCAATCGTCCGACGTTCGTGATTTTTCGGGGTTTTATTTCAGTGGGCGCCCAGGTGCAGCTGTTGGTAAATGTCGAAGCCCTGTTGTTCAGGGAAAGCGCAGAACCCCGATGTCTGTGGTGCTGTAGATGCGCTGGGAATGGGATCTGAGGAGCAGCAAGAGTCTGACATGCTGGCACTTTCGATGTGTGTGCAATCGTCTGACGTTCGTGATTTTTCGGGGTTTTTTTCACTGGGCGCCCAGGTTCAGCTGGTGGTAAACGTTGAAGCCCTGTTGGTCAGGGAAAGCTCGGAGCCCCGATGTCTGTGGTGCTGTAGATGCACTGCCAAAGTCCGGTGAGTAGCAGCATGAGCTTGAGTTGCTGGCTCTTTCGGTGTGGGAGCAATCGTCTGATCTTCGTGATTTTTCGTTTATTTTTTTCAGTGGGTGCCGAGGTTCAGCTGGTGGTAAACGTCGAAGCCCTGTTGGTCAGGGAAAGCCCCGAGCCCCGATGTCTGTGGTGCTGTAGATGCGCTGCCAATGGCCGGTGAGGAGCAGCAAGAGGCTGACATGCTGGCACTTTCGATGTGGGTGCAATTGTCCGACGTTCGTGATTTTTCGGGGTTTTTTTCAGTGGGCGCCCAGGTGCAGCTGGTGGTAAATGTCGAAGCCCTGTTGGTCAGGGAAAGCGCAGAGCCCCGATGTCTGTGGTGCTGTAGATGCGCTGCCAATGGCCGGTGAGGAGCAGCAAGAGCTTGGCTGGCTGGCACTTTCGGTGTGGGAGCAATCGTCCGACGTTCGTGATTTTTCGGGTTTTATTTCAGTGGGCGCCCAGGTTCAGCTGGTGGTAAACGTCGAAGCCCTGTTGGTCAGGGAAAGCCCGGAGCCCCGATGTCTGTGGTGCTGTAGATGCGCTGGGAATGGCCGGTGAGGAGCAGCATGAGCTTGACTGGCTGGCACTTTCGGTGTGGGAGCAATCGTCCGACGTTTTTGACTTTTCAGGGTTTTTTTTCAGTGGGCAACCAGGTGCAGCTGGTGGTAAACGTCGAAGCCCTGTTGGTCAGGGAAAGCCCGGAGCCCCGATGTCTGTGGTGCTGTAGATTCGCTGCCAGTGGCCGGTGAGGAGCAGCAACAGCTTGACTGGCTGGCACTTTTGGTGTGGGAGCAATCGTCCGACGTTCGTGATTTTTCGGGGTTATTTTCAGTGGGAGCCCAGGTTCAGCGAGTGGTAAACGTCGAAGCCCTGTTGGTCAGGGAAAGCCCGGAGCCCTGATGTCTGTGGTATTGTACATGCGCTGGGAATGGCCGGGGAGGAGCAGCAAGAGGTTGACAGGCTGGCATTTAAGGTGTGGCAGGAATCGTCCGATGTTTGTGATTTCGGGGGTTTTTTTTTCAGTGGGCACCCAGGTGCAGCTGGTGGTAAATGTCGAAGCCCGGTTCGTCAGGGAAAGCCCAGAGTCCCGATGTCTGTGGTGCTGTAGATTCGCTGCCAGTGGCCGGTGAGGAGCACCAAGAGCTTGACTGGCTGGCACTTTTGCTGTGGGAGCAATTGTACGACGTTCGTGATTTTTCTTTAATTTTTTTCAGTGGGCGCCGAGGTTCAGCTGGTGGTAAACGTCGAAGCCCTGTTGGTCAGGGAAAGCGCAGAACCCCGATGTCTGTGGTGCTGTAGATGCACTGCCAAAGTCTGGTGAGTAGCAGCAAGAGCTTGAGTTGCTGGCACTTTCGGTGTGGGAGCAATCGTCCGATGTTCGTGATTTTTCGTTTATTTTGTTCAGTGGGCACGCAGGTGCAGCTGGTGGTAAATGTCGAAGCCCTGTTGGTCAGGGAAAGCCCGGAGCCCCGATGTCTGTGGTGCTGTAGATGCACTGCCAAAGTCCGGTGAGTAGCAGCAAGAGCTTGAGTTGCTGGCACTTTCGGTGTCGGAGGAATCGTCCGACGTTCGTGATATTTCGGGATTTTTTTTCAGGGGGCGCCCAGGTGCAGCTGGTGGTAAACGTCGAAGCCCTGTTGGTCAGGGAAAGCCCGGAGCCCCGATGTCTGTGGTGCTGTAGATGCGCTGGGAATGGCCGGTGAGGAGCAGCAAGAGCTTGAGTTGCTGGCACTTTCGGTGTGGGAGGAATCGTCCGACGTTCGTGATTTTTCGGGGTTTTATTTCAGTGGGCGCCCAGGTGCAGCTGGTGGTAAACGTCGAAGCCCTGTTGGTCAGGGAAAGCCCGGAGCCCCGATGTCTGTGGTGCTGTAGATGCGCTGGGAATGGGAGGTGAGTCGCAGCATGAGCTTGACTGGCTGGCACTTTCGGTGTGGGAGGAATCGTCCGACGTTCGTGATTTTTCGGGGTTTTATTTCAGTGGGCGCCCAGGTGCAGCTGGTGGTAAATGTCGAAGCCCTGTTGGTCAGGGAATGCCCGGAGCCCCGATGTCTGTGGTGCTGTAGATGCGCCTCCAATGGCTGGTGAGGAGCAGCAAGAGCTTGACTGGCTGGCACTTTTGTTGTGGGAGCAATCGTCCGACGTTCGTGATTTTTCGGGGTTTTATTTCAGTCGGCGCCCAGCTGCAGCGGGTGGTAAACGTCGAAGCCCTGTTCGTCAGGGAAAGCCCGGAGCCCCGATGTCTGTCGTGCTGTAGATGGGCTGGCAATGGCCGGTGAGCAGCAGCAAGAGCTTGACTGTCTGGCACTTTTGGTGTGAGAGCAATCGTCCGACGTTCGTGATTTTTCGGTGTTCTTTTCAGTGGGAGCCCAGGTGCAGCGAGTGGTAAACGTCGAAGCCCTGTTCGTCAGGGAATGCCCGGAGCCCCGATGTCTGTGGTGTTGTAGATGCACTGCCGCTGTCCGGTGAGGAGCAGCATGAGCTTGACTGGCTGGCACTTTTGGTGTGGGAGCAATCGTCCGACGTTCGTCATTTTTCAGGGTTTATATTCACTGGGCAACCAGGTGCAGCTGGTGGTAAATATCGAAGGCCTGTTGGTCAGGGAAAGCCCGGAGCCACGATGTCTGTGGTGCTGTAGATGCGCTGCCAATGGCCGGGGAGGAGCAGCAAGGGCTTGACTGGCTGGCACTTTCGTTGTGGGAGCAATCGTCCGACGTTCGTGATTTTTCGGGGTTTTATTTCAGTGGGCGCCCAGGTGCAGCTGGTGGTAAACGTCGAAGCCCTGTTGGTCAGGGAAAGCCCGGAGCCGTGATGTCTGTGGTGCTGTAGATGCACTGCCAAAGTCCGGTGAGGAACAGCAAGAGCTTGAGTTGCTGGCACTTTCTGTGGGGGAGGAATCGTCCGACGTTTGTGATTTTTCGGGGTTTTATTTCAGTGGGCGCCCAGGTGCAGCTGGTGGTAAACGTCGAAGCCCTGTTGGTCAGGGAAAGCTCGGAGCCCCGATGTCTGTGGTGCTGTAGATGCGCTGCCAGTGGCCGGGGAGGAGCAGCAAGAGCTTGACTGGCTGGAACTTTCGGTGTGGGAGCAATCGTCCGATGTTCGTGATTTTTCGGGGTTCTTTTCAGTGGGAGCCCAGGTGCAGCGAGTGGTAAACGTCGAAGCCCTGTTCGTCAGGGAAAGCTCGGAGCCCCGATGTCTGTGGTGTTGTAGATGCGCTGCCAGTGGCCGGGGAGGAGCAGCAAGAGCTTGACTGGCTGGAACTTTCGGTGTGGGAGCAATCGTCCAATGTTCGTGATTTTTCGGGGTTCTTTTCAGTGGGAGCCCAGGTTCAGCGAGTGGTAAACGTCGAAGCCCTGTTGGTCAGGGAAAGCCCGGAGCCCCGATGTCTGCGGTGTTGTAGATGCGCTGGGAATGGCCGGTGAGGAGCAGCAAGAGCTTGACAGGCTGGCATTTAAGGTGTTGCAGGAATCGTCCGACGTTTGTGATTTTGGGGGTTTTTTTTTCAGGGGGCACCCAGGTGCAGCTGGTGGTAAATGTCGAAGCCCGGTTCGTCAGGGAAAGCCCGGAGCCCCGATGTCTGTGGTGCTGTAGATGCGCTGCCAGTGGCCGGTGAGGAGCAGCAAGAGCTTGAGTTGCTGGCACTTTCGGTGTGGGAGCAATCGTCCGATGTTCGTGATTTTTCGGGGTTCTTTTCAGTGGGCGCCCAGGTGCAGCTGATGGTAAACGTCGAAGCCCTGATCGTCAGGGAAAGCCCAGAGCCCCGATGTCTGTGGTGCTGTACATGCGCTGCCAATGGCCGGTGAGGAACAGCAAGAGCTTGACTGGCTGGCACTTTCGGTGTGGGATCAATCGTCCGACGTTTTTGATTTTTCAGGGTTTTTTTTTCAGTGGGCAACCAGGTGCAGCTGGTGGTAAACGTCGAAGCCCTGTTGGTCAGAGAAAGCCCGGAGCCCCGATGTCTGTGGTGCTGTAGATGCGCTGGGAATGGCTGGTGAGGAGCAGCAAGAGCTTGACTGGCTGGCACTTTTGCTGTGGGAGCAATCGTCCGACGTTCGTGATTTTTCTTTTATTTTTTTCAGCGGGCGCCCAGGTTCAGCTGGTGGTAAACGTCGAAGCCCTGTTGGTCAGGGAAAGCGCAGAACCCCGATGTCTGTGGTGCTGTAGATGCACTGCCAAACTCCGGTGAAGAGCAGCAAGAGTTTGAGTTGCTGGCACTTTTGGTGTGGGAGTAATCGTCCGATGTTCGTGATTTTTCGAGCTTTTATTTCAGTGGGCGCCCAGGTGCAGCTGGTGGTAAACGTCGAAGCCCTGTTGGTCAGGGAATGCCTGGAGCCCCGATCTCTGTGGTGCTGTAGATGCGCTGGCAATGGCTGGTGAGGAGCAGCAAGAGCTTGACTGTCTGGCACGTTGGGTGTGGGAGCAATCGTCGGACGTTTGTGATTTTTGGGGATTTTTATTCACTGGGCGCCCAGGTTCAGCTGGTGGTAAACGTCGAAGCCCTGTTGGTCAGGGAAAGCCCGGAGCCCCGATGTCTGTGGTGCTGTAGATGCGCTGGCAATGGCCGGTGAGCAGCAGCCAGAGCTTGAGTTGCTGGCACTTTTGGTGTGGGAGCAATCGTCCGACGTTCGTGATTTTTCGGGGTTTTACTTTCAGTGGGCGCCCAGGTGCAGCTAGTGGTAAATGTCGAAGCCCTGTTGGTCAGGGAAAGCCCAGAGCCCCGATGTCTGTGGTGCTGTAGATGCGCTGGGAATGGCCGGTGAGGAGCAGCAAGAGCTTGACTGGCTGGCACTTCCGGTGTGGGAGCAATCGTCTGATCTTCGTGATTTTTCGTTTATTTTTTTCAGGGGGTACCCAGGTCCAGCTGGTGGTAAACGTCGAAGCCCTGTTGGTCAGGGAAAGCCCAGAGCCCCGATGTCTGTGGTGCTGTAGATGCGCTGCCAGTGGCCGGTGAGGAGCAGCAAGAGGCTGACATGCTGGCACTTTCGATGTGGGTGCAATCGTCTGACGTTCGTGATTTTTCGGGGTTCTTTTCAGTGGGAGCCCAGGTTCAGTGAGTGGTCAACGTCAAAGCCCTGTTCGTCAGGGAAAGCGCAGAACCCCGATGTCTGTGGTGCTGTAGATGCAATGCCAAACTCCCGTGAGTAGCAGCAAGAGCTTGACTGGCTGGCACTTTTGGTGTGGGAGCAGTCGTCCGACGTTTGTGATATTTGGGGATTTTTTTTCCAGTGGGCGCCCAAGTTCAGCTGGTAGTAAACTTCTAAGCCCTGTTGGTCAGGGAAAGCCCAGAGCCCCGATGTCTGTGGTGCTGTAGATGCGCTGGGAATGGCTGGTGAGGAGCAGCTAGAGCTTGATAGGCTGGCACTTTCAGTGTGGGAGCAATCGTCCGACGTTCGTGATTTTTCGGGGTTTTTTTTCAGTGGGCCCCCAGGTGCAACTGGTGGTAAACGTTGAAGCCCTGTTGGTCAGGGAAAGCCCAGAGCCGCGATGTCTGTGGTGCTGTAGATGCGCTGGGAATGGGCGGTGAGGAGCAGCAAGAGCTTGTGTTGCTGGCACTTTCGATGTGGGAGCAATCGTCCGATGTTCGTGATTTTTCTTTTATTTTTTTCACTGGGCGCCCAGGTTCAGCTGGTGGTAAACGTTGAAGCCCTGTTGGTCAAGGAAAGTCCACAGCCCCGACGTCTGTGGTGCTGTAGATGCGCTGGGAATGGGCGGTGAGGAGCAGCAAGAGCTTGACAGGCTGGCATTTAAGGTGTGGCAGGAATCGTCTGACATTTGTGATTTTGGGGGTTTTTTTTTCAGGGGGCACCCAGGTGCAGCTGGTGGTAAACGTCGAACCCCTGTTGGTCAGGGAAAGCCCGGAGCCCCGATGTCTGTGGTGCTGTAGATGCGCTGCCACTGTCCGGTGAGGAGCAGCAAGAGCTTGACTAGCTGGCACTTTCGGTGTGGGAGCAATCGTCCGACGTTCGTCATTTTTCAGGGTTTTTTTTCAGTGCGCAACCAGGTGCAGCTGGTGGTAAACTTCGAAGCCCTGATGTTCAGGGAAAGCGCAGAACCCCGATGTCTGTGGTGCTGTAGATGCACTGCCAAAGTCCGGTGAGTAGCTGCAAGAGCTTGACTGGCTGGCACTTTTGGTGTGGGAGCAATCGTTTGACGTTCGTGATTTTTCGGGGTTTTATTTCAGTTGGCGCCCAGGTTCAGCTGGTGGTAAACGTCGAAGCCCTGTTGGTCAGGGAAAGCCCGGAGCCCCGATGTCTGTGGTGCTGTAGATGCGCTGCCAATGGCCGGTAATGAGCAGCAAGAGCTTGACTGGCTGGGACTTTTGGTGTGGGAGCAATCGTCCGACGTTCGTGATTTTTCGGGGTTTTACTTTCAGTGGGCGCCCAGGTTCAGCTGGTGGTAAACGTCGAAGCCCTGTTCGTCAGGGAAAGCGCAGAACCCCAATGTCTGTGGTGCTGTAGATGCACTGCCAAAGTCCGGTGAGTAGCAGCAAGAGCTTGAGTTGCTGGCACTTTGGTTGTGGGAGCAATCGTCCGACGTTCGTGATTTTTCGGGGTTTTATTTCAGTGGGCGCCCAGGTGCAGCTGTTGGTAAATGTCGAAGCCCTGTTGTTCAGGGAAAGCGCAGAACCCCGATGTCTGTGGTGCTGTAGATGCGCTGGGAATGGGATCTGAGGAGCAGCAAGAGTCTGACATGCTGGCACTTTCGATGTGTGTGCAATCGTCTGACGTTCGTGATTTTTCGGGGTTTTTTTCACTGGGCGCCCAGGTTCAGCTGGTGGTAAACGTTGAAGCCCTGTTGGTCAGGGAAAGCTCGGAGCCCCGATGTCTGTGGTGCTGTAGATGCACTGCCAAAGTCCGGTGAGTAGCAGCATGAGCTTGAGTTGCTGGCTCTTTCGGTGTGGGAGCAATCGTCTGATCTTCGTGATTTTTCGTTTATTTTTTTCAGTGGGTGCCGAGGTTCAGCTGGTGGTAAACGTCGAAGCCCTGTTGGTCAGGGAAAGCCCCGAGCCCCGATGTCTGTGGTGCTGTAGATGCGCTGCCAATGGCCGGTGAGGAGCAGCAAGAGGCTGACATGCTGGCACTTTCGATGTGGGTGCAATTGTCCGACGTTCGTGATTTTTCGGGGTTTTTTTCAGTGGGCGCCCAGGTGCAGCTGGTGGTAAATGTCGAAGCCCTGTTGGTCAGGGAAAGCGCAGAGCCCCGATGTCTGTGGTGCTGTAGATGCGCTGCCAATGGCCGGTGAGGAGCAGCAAGAGCTTGGCTGGCTGGCACTTTCGGTGTGGGAGCAATCGTCCGACGTTCGTGATTTTTCGGGTTTTATTTCAGTGGGCGCCCAGGTTCAGCTGGTGGTAAACGTCGAAGCCCTGTTGGTCAGGGAAAGCCCGGAGCCCCGATGTCTGTGGTGCTGTAGATGCGCTGGGAATGGCCGGTGAGGAGCAGCATGAGCTTGACTGGCTGGCACTTTCGGTGTGGGAGCAATCGTCCGACGTTTTTGACTTTTCAGGGTTTTTTTTCAGTGGGCAACCAGGTGCAGCTGGTGGTAAACGTCGAAGCCCTGTTGGTCAGGGAAAGCCCGGAGCCCCGATGTCTGTGGTGCTGTAGATTCGCTGCCAGTGGCCGGTGAGGAGCAGCAACAGCTTGACTGGCTGGCACTTTTGGTGTGGGAGCAATCGTCCGACGTTCGTGATTTTTCGGGGTTATTTTCAGTGGGAGCCCAGGTTCAGCGAGTGGTAAACGTCGAAGCCCTGTTGGTCAGGGAAAGCCCGGAGCCCTGATGTCTGTGGTATTGTACATGCGCTGGGAATGGCCGGGGAGGAGCAGCAAGAGGTTGACAGGCTGGCATTTAAGGTGTGGCAGGAATCGTCCGATGTTTGTGATTTCGGGGGTTTTTTTTTCAGTGGGCACCCAGGTGCAGCTGGTGGTAAATGTCGAAGCCCGGTTCGTCAGGGAAAGCCCAGAGTCCCGATGTCTGTGGTGCTGTAGATTCGCTGCCAGTGGCCGGTGAGGAGCACCAAGAGCTTGACTGGCTGGCACTTTTGCTGTGGGAGCAATTGTACGACGTTCGTGATTTTTCTTTAATTTTTTTCAGTGGGCGCCGAGGTTCAGCTGGTGGTAAACGTCGAAGCCCTGTTGGTCAGGGAAAGCGCAGAACCCCGATGTCTGTGGTGCTGTAGATGCACTGCCAAAGTCTGGTGAGTAGCAGCAAGAGCTTGAGTTGCTGGCACTTTCGGTGTGGGAGCAATCGTCCGATGTTCGTGATTTTTCGTTTATTTTGTTCAGTGGGCACGCAGGTGCAGCTGGTGGTAAATGTCGAAGCCCTGTTGGTCAGGGAAAGCCCGGAGCCCCGATGTCTGTGGTGCTGTAGATGCACTGCCAAAGTCCGGTGAGTAGCAGCAAGAGCTTGAGTTGCTGGCACTTTCGGTGTCGGAGGAATCGTCCGACGTTCGTGATATTTCGGGATTTTTTTTCAGGGGGCGCCCAGGTGCAGCTGGTGGTAAACGTCGAAGCCCTGTTGGTCAGGGAAAGCCCGGAGCCCCGATATCTGCGGTGCTGTAGATGCGCTGCCAGTGGCCGGGGAGGAGCAGCAAGAGCTTGACTGGCTGGAACGTTGGGTGTGGGAGCAATCGTCCGATGTTCGTGATTTTTCGGGGTTCTTTTCAGTGGGAGCCCAGGTACAGTGAGTGGTAAACGTCGAAGCCCTGTTCGTCAGGGAAAGCTCGGAGCCCCGATGTCTGCGGTGTTGTAGATGCGCTGCCAGTGGCCGGGGAGGAGCAGCAAGAGCTTGACTGGCTGGAACTTTCGGTGTGGGAGCAATCGTCCGATGTTAGTGATTTTTCGGGGTTCTTTTCAGTGGGAGCCCAGGTTCAGCGAGTGGTAAACGTCGAAGCCCTGTTGGTCAGGGAAAGCCCGGAGCCCCGATGTCTGTGGTGCTGTAGATGCGCTGGGACTGGCCGGTGAGGAGCAGCAAGAGCTTCACAGGCTGGCACTTTCGGTGTGGGAGCAATCGTCCGACGTTCGTGATTTTTTGGGATTTTTTTTCAGTGGGCGCCCAGGTGCAGCTGGTGGTAAACGTCAAAGCCCTGTTGGTCAGGGAAAGCCCGGAGCCCCGATGTCTGTGGTGCTGTAGATGCACTGCCAAAGTCCGGTGAGTAGCAGCAAGAGCTTGAGTTGCTGGCACTTTCGGTGTGGGAGCAATCGTCCGATGTTCATGATTTTTCGTTTATTTTTTTCAGTGGGCGCCCAGGTTCAGCTGGTGGTAAATGTCGAAGCCCTGTTGGTCAGGGAAAGCCCAGAGCCCCGATGTCTGTGGTGCTGTAGATGCGCTGGGAATGGGAGGTGAGTAGCAGCAAGAGCTTGAATGGCTGGAACGTTGGGTGTGGCAGCAATCGTCGGACGTTTGTGATTTTTTCAGGGTTTTTATTCACTGGGCGCCCAGGTTCACCTGGTGGTAAACGTCGAAGCCCTGTTGGGTAGGGAAAGCCCAGAGCCCCGATGTCTGTGGTGCTGTAGATGCGCTGCCAATGGCTGGTGAGGAACAGCAAGAGCTTGAGTTGCTGGCACTTTCGGTGTGGGAGGAATCGTCCGATGTTCGTGATTTTTCGGGGTTTTATTTCAGTGGGAGCCCTGGTGCAGCGGGTGGTAAACGTCGAAGCCCTGTTGGTCAGGGAAAGCCCAGAGCCCCGATATCTGTGGTGCTGTAGATGCGCTGGGAATGGCCGGTGAGGAGCAGCTAGAGCTTGACTGTCTGGCACTTTCGGTGTGGGAGTAATCGTCCGATGTTCGTGAATTTTCATTTATTTTTTTCAGTGGGCGGCCACGTGCAGCTGGTGGTAATCGTCGAAGCCCTGTTGGTCAGGGAAAGCCCGGAGCCCTGATATCTGTGGTGCTGTAGATGCGCTGCCAATGGCCGGGGAGGAGCAGCAAGAGCTTGACAGGCTGGCACTTTCGGTGTGCGAGGAATCGTCGAACGTTTCTGATTTTTCGGGATTTTTTTTTAGTGGGAGCCCAGGTTTAGCTAGTTGTAAACGTCGAAGCCCTGTTGGTCAGGGAAAGCCCGGAGCCCTGATGTCTGTGGTGCTGTAGGTGCGCTGGGAATGGCCGGTGAGGAGCAGCAAGAGCTTGACTGGCTGGCACTTTCGGTGTGGGAGCAATCGTCCGATGTTCGTGATTTTTCGTTTATTTTTTTCAGTGGGCGCCCAGGTGCAGCTGGTGGTAAACGTCGAAGCCCTGTTGTTCAGGGAAAGCGCAGAACCCCGATGTCTGTGGTGCTGTAGATGAACTGCCAATGGCCGCTTAGGAGCAGCAAGAGCTTGAGTTGCTGGCACTTTCGGTGTGGGAGGAATCGTCCGACGTTCGTGATTTTTCGGGGTTTTTTTCAGTGGGCTCCCAGGTGCAGCTGGGTGTAAACGTCGAAGCCCTGTTGGTCAGGGAAAGCCCGGAGCCCCGATATCTGTGGTGCTGTAGATGCGCTGGGAATGTGCGGTGAGGAGCAGCAAGAGCTTGACAGGCTGGCATTTAAGGTGTGGCAGGAATCGTCCGACATTTGTGATTTTTGGGGTTTTTTTTTCAGGGGGCGCACAGGTTCACCTGGTGTTAAAAGTCGAAGCCCTGTTGGTCAGGGAAAGCCCAGAGCCCCGATGTCTGTGGTGCTGTAGACGCGCTGCCATTGGCCGGTGAGGAGCAGCAAGAGCTTGAGTTGCTGGCACTTTCGGTGTGGGATCAATCGTCCGACGTTTTTGATTTTTTAGGGTTTTTTTTCAGTGGGCAATCAGGTGCAGCTGGTGGTAAACATCGAAGCCCTGTTGGTCAGGGAAAGCCCGGAGCCCCGATGTCTGTGGTGCTGTAGATGCGCTGCCAATGGCCGGGGAGGAGCAGCAAGGGCTTGAGTTGCTGGCACTTTTGGTGTTGGAGCAATCGTTCGACGTTCGTGATTTTTCGGGGTTTTATTTCAGTGGGCGCCCAGGTGCAGCTGGTGGTAAACTTCGAAGCCCTGTTGGTCAGGGAAAGCCCGGAGCCCCGATATCTGTGGTGCTGTAGATGCGCTGCCAA
Source organism: Chlamydotis macqueenii (assembly GCF_036417535.1). NCBI lineage: Eukaryota > Metazoa > Chordata > Aves > Otidiformes > Otididae > Chlamydotis > Chlamydotis macqueenii. The sequence goes on from NW_028239071.1 coordinate 51,247, forward strand.
TGGCCGGGGAGGAGCAGCAAGGGCTTGAGTTGCTGGCACTTTTGGTGTTGGAGCAATCGTTCGACGTTCGTGATTTTTCGGGGTTTTATTTCAGTGGGCGCCCAGGTGCAGCTGGTGGTAAACGTCGAAGCCCTGTTGGTCAGGGAAAGCCCGGAGCCCCGATGTCTGTGGTGTTGTAGATGCGCTGGGAATGGCCGGTGAGGAGCAGCAAGAGCTTGACTGACTGGCACTTTCAGTGTGGGAGCAATTGTCCGATGTTCGTGATTTTTCTTTTATTTTTCTCAGCGGGTGCCCAGGTTCAGCTGGTGGTAAACGTCGAAGCCCTGTTGGTCAGAGAAAGCCCGGAGCCCCGATGTCTGTGGTGCTGTAGATGCACTGCCAAAGTCTGGTGACAGGCAGCAAGAGCTTGAGTTGCTGGCACTTTCGGTGTGGGAGGAATCGTCCGACGTTTGTTATTTTTCGGGGTTTTATTTCAGTGGGCGCCCAGGTTCAGCTGGTGGTAAACGTCGAAGCCCTGTTGGTCAGGGAAAGCCCGGAGCCTCGATATCTGTGGTGCTGTAGATGCGCTGGGAATGGCCGGTGAGGAGCAGCAAGAGCTTGAGTTGCTGGCACTTTGGGTGTGGGAGCAATCGTCCGACGTTCGTGATTTTTCGGGGTTTTATTTCAGTGGGCGCCCAGGTGCAGCTGGTGGTAAACTTCTAAGCCCTGTTGGTCAGGGAACACCCGGAGCCCCGATGTCTGTGGTGCTGTAGATGCGCTGGCAACGGCCGGGGAGGAGCAGCAAGAGCTTGACTGGCTGGCACTTTTGGTGTGGGAGCAATCGTCTGATGTTCGTGATTTTTCGTTTATTTTTTCAGTGGGCGCCCAGGTGCTGCTGGTGGTAATCGTCGAAGCCCTGTTCATCAGGGAAAGCCCGGAGCCCCGATGTCTGTGGTGCTGTAGATGCCCTGGGAATGGCCGGTGAGGAGCAGCAAGAGCTTCACAGGCTGGCACTTTCGGTGTGGGAGCAATCGTCCGACGTTCGTGATTTTTCGGGATTTTTTTTCAGTGGGCGCCCAGGTGCAGCTGGTGGTAAACGTCAAAGCCCTGTTGGTCAGGGAAACCCCGGAGCCCCGATGTCTGTGGTGCTGTAGATGCACTGCCAAAGTCCGGTGAGTAGCAGCAAGAGCTTGAGTTGCTGGCACTTTCGGTGTGGGAGCAATCGTCCGATGTTCATGATTTTTCGTTTATTTTTTTCAGTGGGCGCCCAGGTTCAGCTGGTGGTAAATGTCGAAGCCCTGTTTGTCAGGGAAAGCTCGGAGCACCGATATCTGTGGTGCTGTAGATGCGCTGGGAATGGCCGGTGAGGAGCAGCAAGAGCTTGAGTTGCTGGCACTTTTGGTGTGGGAGCAATCGTCCGACGTTCGTGATTTTTCGGGGTTTTATTTCAGTGGGCGCCCAGGTGCAGCTGGTGGTAAACTTCTAAGCCCTGTTGGTCAGGGAAAGCCCGGAGCCCCGATGTCTGTGGTGCTGTAGATGCGCTGGCAACGGCCGCTGAGAAGCAGCAAGAGCTTGACTGGCTGGCACTTTTGGTGTGGGAGCAATCGTCTGATGTTCGTGATTTTTCGTTTATTTTTTTCAGTGGGCGCCCAGGTGCAGCTGATGGTAAATGTCGAAGCCCTGTTGGTCAGGGAAAGCCCGGAGCCCCGATGTCTGTGGTTCTGTAGATGTGCTGGGAATGCCCGGGGAGGAGCAACAAGAGCTTGACTGGCTGGCACTTTCGGTGTGGGAGCAATCGTCTGATGTTCGTGATATTTCGTTTATTTTTTTCAGTGGGCGCCCAGGTGCAGCTGGTGGTAATCGTCGAAGCCCTGTTCGTCAGGGAAAGCCCGGAGCCCCGATGTCTGTGGTGCTGTAGATGCGCTGGGAATGGCTGGTGAGGAGCAGCAAGAGCTTCACAGGCTGACACTTTCGGTGTGGGAGCAATCGTCCGACGTTCGTGATTTTTCGGGATTTTTTTTCAGTGGGCGCCCAGGTGCAGCTGGTGGTAAACGTCAAAGCCCTGTTGGTCAGGGAAAGCCCGGAGCCCCGATGTCTGTGGTGCTGTAGATGCGCTGGGAATGGCCGGTGAGGAGCAGCAAGAGCTTGAGTTGCTGGCACTTTCGGTGTGGGTGCAATCGTCCGATGTTCGTGATTTTTCGGGGTTCTTTTCAGTGGGAGCCCCGGTGCAGCTGGTGGTAAACGTCGAAGCCCTGTTGGTCAGGGAAAGCGCAGAACCCCGATGTCTGTGGTGCTGTAGATGCACTGCCAAAGTCCGGTGAGTAGCAGCAAGAGCTTGAGTTGCTGGCACTTTCGGTGTGGGAGCAATCGTCCGATGTTCATGATTTTTCGTTTATTTTTTTCAGTGGGCGCCCAGGTTCAGCTGGTGGTAAATGTCGAAGCCCTGTTGGTCAGGGAAAGCCCAGAGCCCCGATGTCTGTGGTGCTGTAGATGCGCTGGGAATGGGAGGTGAGTAGCAGGAAGAGCTTGAATGGCTGGAACGTTGGGTGTGGGAGCAATCGTCGGACGTTTGTGATTTTTTCAGGGTTTTTATTCACTGGGCGCCCAGGTTCAGCTGGTGGTAAACGTCGAAGCCCTGTTGGTCAGGGAAAGCTTGGAGCCCCGATATCTGTGGTGCTGTAGATGCGCTGCCAATGGCCGGGGAGGAGCAGCAAGGGCTTGAGTTGCTGGCACTTTTGGTGTTGGAGCAATCGTTCGACGTTCGTGATTTTTCGGGGTTTTATTTCAGTGGGCGCCCAGGTGCAGCTGGTGGTAAACTTCGAAGCCCTGTTGGTCAGGGAAAGCCCGGAGCCCCGATATCTGTGGTGCTGTAGATGCGCTGCCAATGGCCGGGGAGGAGCAGCAAGGGCTTGAGTTGCTGGCACTTTTGGTGTTGGAGCAATCGTTCGACGTTCGTGATTTTTCGGGGTTTTATTTCAGTGGGCGCCCAGGTGCAGCTGGTGGTAAACGTCGAAGCCCTGTTGGTCAGGGAAAGCCCGGAGCCCCGATGTCTGTGGTGTTGTAGATGCGCTGGGAATGGCCGGTGAGGAGCAGCAAGAGCTTGACTGACTGGCACTTTCAGTGTGGGAGCAATTGTCCGATGTTCGTGATTTTTCTTTTATTTTTCTCAGCGGGTGCCCAGGTTCAGCTGGTGGTAAACGTCGAAGCCCTGTTGGTCAAAGAAAGCTCAGAACCCCGATGTCTGTGGTGCTGTAGATGCACTGCCAAAGTCTGGTGACAGGCAGCAAGAGCTTGAGTTGCTGGCACTTTCGGTGTGGGAGGAATCGTCCGACGTTTGTTATTTTTCGGGGTTTTATTTCAGTGGGCGCCCAGGTGCAGCTGGTGGTAAACTTCTAAGCCCTGTTGGTCAGGGAACACCCGGAGCCCCGATGTCTGTGGTGCTGTAGATGCGCTGGCAACGGCCGGGGAGGAGCAGCAAGAGCTTGACTGGCTGGCACTTTTGGTGTGGGAGCAATCGTCTGATGTTCGTGATTTTTCGTTTATTTTTTCAGTGGGCGCCCAGGTGCTGCTGGTGGTAATCGTCGAAGCCCTGTTCATCAGGGAAAGCCCGGAGCCCCGATGTCTGTGGTGCTGTAGATGCCCTGGGAATGGCCGGTGAGGAGCAGCAAGAGCTTCACAGGCTGGCACTTTCGGTGTGGGAGCAATCGTCCGACGTTCGTGATTTTTCGGGATTTTTTTTCAGTGGGCGCCCAGGTGCAGCTGGTGGTAAACGTCAAAGCCCTGTTGGTCAGGGAAACCCCGGAGCCCCGATGTCTGTGGTGCTGTAGATGCACTGCCAAAGTCCGGTGAGTAGCAGCAAGAGCTTGAGTTGCTGGCACTTTCGGTGTGGGAGCAATCGTCCGATGTTCATGATTTTTCGTTTATTTTTTTCAGTGGGCGCCCAGGTTCAGCTGGTGGTAAATGTCGAAGCCCTGTTTGTCAGGGAAAGCTCGGAGCACCGATATCTGTGGTGCTGTAGATGCGCTGGGAATGGCCGGTGAGGAGCAGCAAGAGCTTGAGTTGCTGGCACTTTTGGTGTGGGAGCAATCGTCCGACGTTCGTGATTTTTCGGGGTTTTATTTCAGTGGGCGCCCAGGTGCAGCTGGTGGTAAACTTCTAAGCCCTGTTGGTCAGGGAAAGCCCGGAGCCCCGATGTCTGTGGTGCTGTAGATGCGCTGGCAACGGCCGCTGAGAAGCAGCAAGAGCTTGACTGGCTGGCACTTTTGGTGTGGGAGCAATCGTCTGATGTTCGTGATTTTTCGTTTATTTTTTTCAGTGGGCACCCAGGTGCAGCTGATGGTAAATGTCGAAGCCCTGTTGGTCAGGGAAAGCCCGGAGCCCCGATGTCTGTGGTTCTGTAGATGTGCTGGGAATGCCCGGGGAGGAGCAACAAGAGCTTGACTGGCTGGCACTTTCGGTGTGGGAGCAATCGTCTGATGTTCGTGATATTTCGTTTATTTTTTTCAGTGGGCGCCCAGGTGCAGCTGGTGGTAATCGTCGAAGCCCTGTTCGTCAGGGAAAGCCCGGAGCCCCGATGTCTGTGGTGCTGTAGATGCGCTGGGAATGGCTGGTGAGGAGCAGCAAGAGCTTCACAGGCTGACACATTCGGTGTGGGAGCAATCGTCCGACGTTCGTGATTTTTCGGGATTTTTTTTCAGTGGGCGCCCAGGTGCAGCTGGTGGTAAACGTCAAAGCCCTGTTGGTCAGGGAAAGCCCGGAGCCCCGATGTCTGTGGTGCTGTAGATGCGCTGGGAAAGGCCGGTGAGGAGCAGCAAGAGCTTGAGTTGCTGGCACTTTCGGTGTGGGTGCAATCGTCCGATGTTCGTGATTTTTCGTTTATTTTTTTCAGTGGGCGCCCCGGTGCAGCTGGTGGTAAACGTCGAAGCCCTGTTGGTCAGGGAAAGCGCAGAACCCCGATGTCTGTGGTGCTGTAGATGCACTGCCAAAGTCCGGTGAGTAGCAGCAAGAGCTTGAGTTGCTGGCACTTTCGGTGTGGGAGCAATCGTCCGATGTTCATGATTTTTCGTTTATTTTTTTCAGTGGGCGCCCAGGTTCAGCTGGTGGTAAATGTCGAAGCCCTGTTGGTCAGGGAAAGCCCAGAGCCCCGATGTCTGTGGTGCTGTAGATGCGCTGGGAATGGGAGGTGAGTAGCAGCAAGAGCTTGAATGGCTGGAACGTTGGGTGTGGGAGCAATCGTCGGACGTTTGTGATTTTTTCAGGGTTTTTATTCACTGGGCGCCCAGGTTCAGCTGGTGGTAAACGTCGAAGCCCTGTTGGGTAGGGAAAGCCCAGAGCCCCGATGTCTGTGGTGCTGTAGATGCGCTGCCAATGGCTGGTGAGGAACAGCAAGAGCTTGAGTTGCTGGCACTTTCGGTGTGGGAGGAATCGTCCGATGTTCGTGATTTTTCGGGGTTTTATTTCAGTGGGAGCCCTGGTGCAGCGGGTGGTAAACGTCGAAGCCCTGTTGGTCAGGGAAAGCCCGGAGCCCCGATATCTGTGGTGCTGTAGATGCGCTGGGAATGGCCGGTGAGGAGCAGCTAGAGCTTGACTGTCTGGCACTTTCGGTGTGGGAGTAATCGTCCGATGTTCGTGATTTTTCGTTTATTTTTTTCAGTGGGCGGCCACGTGCAGCTGGTGGTAATCATCGAAGCCCTGTTGGTCAGGGAAAGCCCGGAGCCCTGATATCTGTGGTGCTGTAGATGCGCTGCCAATGGCCGGGGAGGAGCAGCAAGAGCTTGACAGGCTGGCACTTTCGTTGTGCGAGGAATCGTCGAACGTTTCTGATTTTTCGGGAATTTTTTTTAGTGGGAGCCCAGGTTTAGCTAGTTGTAAACGTCGAAGCCCTGTTGGTCAGGGAAAGCCCGGAGCCCTGATGTCTGTGGTGCTGTAGGTGCGCTGGGAATGGCCGGTGAGGAGCAGCAAGAGCTTGACTGGCTGGCACTTTTGGTGTGCGAGCAATCGTCCGACGTTCGTGATTTTTCGGGGTTCTTTTCAGTGGGAGCCCAGGTTCAGCGAGTGGTAAACGTCGAAGCCCTGTTGGTCAGGGAAAGCCCGGAGCCCCGATGTCTGTGGTGCTGTAGATGCACTGCTACTGTCCGGTGAGGAACAGCAAGAGCTTGACTGGCTGGCACTTTCGGTGTGCGAGCAATCGTCCGACGTTCGTGATTTTTCGGGGTTTTATTTCAGTGGGAGCCCAGGTGCAGCTGGTGGTAAATGTCGAAGCCCTGTTGGTCAGGGAAAGCTCGGAGCCCCGATGTCTGTGGTGTTGTAGATGCGCTGGGAATGGCTGGTGAGGAGCACCTACACCTTGACGGGCTGGCAATTTCGGTGTGGGAGCAATCGTCCGACGTTTTTGATTTTTCGTTTATTTTTTTCAGTGGACGCCCAGGTGCAGCGGGTGGTAAACGTCGAAGCCCTGTTGGTCAGGGAAAGCCCGGAGCCCCGATGTCTGTGGTGCTGTAGATGCGCTGCCAATGGCCAAGGAGGAGCAGCAAGAGCTTGAGTTTCTGGCACTTTCGGTGTGGGAGCAATCGTCCGACGTTCGTGATTTTTCGGGGTTCTTTTCAGTGGGCGCCCAGGTTCAACTGGTGGTAAACGTCAAAGCCCTGTTGGTCAGGGAAAGCCCGGAGCCGCGATGTCTGTGGTGTTGTAGATGCGCTGCCAATGGCCGGTGAGGAACAGCAAGAGCTTGACTGGCTGGCACTTTCGGTGTGGGAGCAATCGTCCGACGTTTGTTATATTTCGGGGTTTTATTTCAGAGGTCGCCCAGGTGCAGCTGGTGGTAATCGTCGAAGCCCTGTTGGTCAGGGAAAGCGCAGAACCCCGATGTCTGTGGTGCTGTAGATGCGCTGGGAATGGCCGGTGAGGAGCAGCAAGAGCTTGAGTTGCTGGCACTTTCGGTGTGGGAGCAATCGTCCGATGTTCGTGATTTTTCGTTTATTTTTTTCAGTGGGCGCCCAGGTGCAGCTGGTGGTAAACGTCGAAGCCCTGTTGTTCAGGGAAAGCGCAGAACCCCGATGTCTGTGGTGCTGTAGATGAACTGCCAAAGTCCGGTGAGTAGCAGCAAGAGCTTGAGTTGCTGGCACTTTCGGTGTGGGAGGAATCGTCCGACGTTCGTGATTTTTCGGGGTTTTTTTCAGTGGGCTCCCAGGTGCAGCTGGTGGTAAACGTCGAAGCCCTGTTGGTCAGGGAAAGCCCGGAGCCCCGATATCTGTGGTGCTGTAGATGCACTGGGAATGTGCGGTGAGGAGCAGCAAGAGCTTGACAGGCTGGCATTTAAGGTGTGGCAGGAATCGTCCGACATTTGTGATTTTTGGGGTTTTTTTTTCAGGGGGCGCACAGGTTCACCTGGTGTTAAAAGTCGAAGCCCTGTTGGTCAGGGAAAGCCCAGAGCCCCGATGTCTGTGGTGCTGTAGATGCGCTGCCATTGGCCGGTGAGGAGCAGCAAGAGCTTGAGTTCCTGGCACTTTCGGTGTGGGATCAATCGTCCGACGTTTTTGATTTTTCAGGGGTTTTTTTCAGTGGGCAATCAGGTGCAGCTGGTGGTAAACGTCGAAGCCCTGTTGGTCAGGGAAAGCCCGGAGCCCCGATGTCTGTGGTGCTGTAGATGCACTGCCAAAGTCCGGTGAGTAGCAGCAAGAGCTTGAGTTGCTGGCACTTTCGGTGTGGGAGGAATCGTCCGACGTTTTTTATTTTTCGGGGTTTTATTTCAGTGGGCGCCCAGGTTCAGCTGGTGGTAAACGTCGAAGCCCTGTTGGTCAGGGAAAGCTTGGAGCCCCGATATCTGTGGTGCTGTAGATGCGCTGCCAATGGCCGGGGAGGAGCAACAAGGGCTTGAGTTGCTGGCACTTTTGGTGTTGGAGCAATCGTTCGACGTTCGTGATTTTTCGGGGTTTTATTTCAGTGGGCGCCCAGGTGCAGCTGGTGGTAAACTTCGAAGCCCTGTTGGTCAGGGAAAGCCCGGAGCCCTGATATCTGTGGTGCTGTAGATGCGCTGGGAACGGCCGGTGCGGAGCAGCAAGAGCTTGACTGGCTGGCACTTTCGGTGTGGGAGCAATCGTCCGACGTTCGTGATTTTTCGGGATTTTTTTTCAGTGGGCGCCCAGGTGCAGCTGGTGGTAAACGTCGAAGCCCTGTTGGTCAGGGAAAGCTCGGAGCCCCGATGTCTGTGGTGCTGTAGATGCGCTGGGAATGGCCGGTGAGGAGCAGCAAGAGCTTGAGTTGCTGGCATTTTCGGTGTGGGAGCAATCGTCCGACGTTCGTGATTTTTCGTTTATTTTTTTCAGTGGGCGCCCAGGTGCAGCTGGTGGTAAACGTCGAAGCCCTGTTGGTCAGGGAAAGCGCAGAACCCCAATGTCTGTGGTGCTGTAGATTCGCTGCCAAAGTCCGGTGAGTAGCAGCAAGAGCTTGACTTGCTGGCACTTTTGGTGTGGGAGGAATCGTTCGACGTTCGTGATTTTTCGGGGTTTTATTTCAGTGGGCGCCCAGGTGCAGCTGGTGGTAAACTTCGAAGCCCTGTTGGTCAGGGAAAGCTCGGAGCCCCGATGTCTGTGGTGCTGTAGATGCGCCTCCAATGGCTGGTGAGGAGCAGCAAGAGCTTGACTGTCTGGCACGTTGGGTGTGGGAGCAATCGTCGGACGTTTGTGATTTTTGGGGATTTTTATTCACTGGGCGCCCAGGTGCAGCTGGTGGTAAACGTCGAAGCCCTGTTGGTCAGGGAAAGCCCGGAGCCCCGATGTCTGTGGTGCTGTAGATGCGCTGGCAATGGCCGGTGAGGAGCAGCAAGAGCTTGAGTTCCTGGCACTTTTGGTGTGGGAGCAATCGTCCGACGTTCGTGATTTTTCAGGGTTTTACTTTCAGTGGGCGCCCAGGTTCAGCTGGTGGTAAACGTCGAAGCTGTGTTGGTCAGGGAAAGCCCGTAGCCCCGATGTCTGCAGTGCTGTAGATGCGCGGCCAATGGCCGGGGAGGAGCAGCAAGAGGCTGACGTGCTGGCACTTTCGATGTGGGTGCAATCGTCCGACGTTCGTGATTTTTGGGGGTTATTTTCAGTGGGCGCCCAGGTTCAGCTGGTGGTAAACGTCGAAGCCCTGTTGGTCAGGGAAAGCCCAGAGCCCCGATGTCTGTGGTGCTGTAGATGCACTGGGAATGGGAGGGGAGTAGCAGCATGAGCTTGACTGGCTGGCACTTTCGGTGTGGCAGCAATCGTCCGACGTTCGTGATTTTTCGGGGTTTTATTTCAGTGGGCGCCCAGGTGCAGCTGGTTGTAAGCGTCGAAGCCCTGTTGGTCAGGGAAAGCCCGGAGCCCCGATGTCTGTGGCGCTGTAGATGCGCCTCCAATGGCCGGGGAGGAGCAGCAAGAGCTTGACTGGCGGGCACTTTTGGTGTGGGAGCAATCGTCCGATGTTCGTGATTTTTCGGGGGTTCTTTTCAGTGGGAGCCCAGGTGCAGCGGGTGGTAAACGTCGAAGCACTGTTCGTCAGGGAAAGTCCAGAGCCCTGATGTCTGTGGTGCTGTAGATGCGCTGGGAATGGCCGGTGAGGAGCAGCAAGAGCTTGACTGGCTGGCACTTTCGGTGTGGGAGCAATTGTCCGACGTTTTTGATTTTTTAGGGTTTTTTTTTCAGTGGGTAACCAGGTGCAGCTGGTGGTAAATGTCGAAGCCCTGTTGGTCAGGGAAAGCCCGGAGCCCCGATGTCTGTGGTTCTGTAGATGTGCTGGGAATGCCCGGGGAGGAGCAACAAGAGCTTGACTGGCTGGCACTTTCGGTGTGGGAGCAATCGTCTGATGTTCGTGATATTTCGTTTATTTTTTTCAGTGGGCGCCCAGGTGCAGCTGGTGGTAATCGTCGAAGCCCTGTTCGTCAGGGAAAGCCCGGAGCCCCGATGTCTGTGGTGCTGTAGATGCGCTGGGAATGGCTGGTGAGGAGCAGCAAGAGCTTCACAGGCTGACACTTTCGGTGTGGGAGCAATCGTCCGACGTTCGTGATTTTTCGGGATTTTTTTTCAGTGGGCGCCCAGGTGCAGCTGGTGGTAAACGTCAAAGCCCTGTTGGTCAGGGAAAGCCCGGAGCCCCGATGTCTGTGGTGCTGTAGATGCGCTGGGAATGGCCGGTGAGGAGCAGCAAGAGCTTGAGTTGCTGGCACTTTCGGTGTGGGTGCAATCGTCCGATGTTCGTGATTTTTCGGGGTTCTTTTCAGTGGGAGCCCCGGTGCAGCTGGTGGTAAACGTCGAAGCCCTGTTGGTCAGGGAAAGCGCAGAACCCCGATGTCTGTGGTGCTGTAGATGCACTGCCAAAGTCCGGTGAGTAGCAGCAAGAGCTTGAGTTGCTGGCACTTTCGGTGTGGGAGCAATCGTCCGATGTTCATGATTTTTCGTTTATTTTTTTCAGTGGGCGCCCAGGTTCAGCTGGTGGTAAATGTCGAAGCCCTGTTGGTCAGGGAAAGCCCAGAGCCCCGATGTCTGTGGTGCTGTAGATGCGCTGGGAATGGGAGGTGAGTAGCAGCAAGAGCTTGAATGGCTGGAACGTTGGGTGTGGGAGCAATCGTCGGACGTTTGTGATTTTTTCAGGGTTTTTATTCACTGGGCGCCCAGGTTCAGCTGGTGGTAAACGTCGAAGCCCTGTTGGTCAGGGAAAGCTTGGAGCCCCGATATCTGTGGTGCTGTAGATGCGCTGCCAATGGCCGGGGAGGAGCAGCAAGGGCTTGAGTTGCTGGCACTTTTGGTGTTGGAGCAATCGTTCGACGTTCGTGATTTTTCGGGGTTTTATTTCAGTGGGCGCCCAGGTGCAGCTGGTGGTAAACTTCGAAGCCCTGTTGGTCAGGGAAAGCCCGGAGCCCCGATATCTGTGGTGCTGTAGATGCGCTGCCAATGGCCGGGGAGGAGCAGCAAGGGCTTGAGTTGCTGGCACTTTTGGTGTTGGAGCAATCGTTCGACGTTCGTGATTTTTCGGGGTTTTATTTCAGTGGGCGCCCAGGTGCAGCTGGTGGTAAACGTCGAAGCCCTGTTGGTCAGGGAAAGCCCGGAGCCCCGATGTCTGTGGTGTTGTAGATGCGCTGGGAATGGCCGGTGAGGAGCAGCAAGAGCTTGACTGACTGGCACTTTCAGTGTGGGAGCAATTGTCCGATGTTCGTGATTTTTCTTTTATTTTTCTCAGCGGGTGCCCAGGTTCAGCTGGTGGTAAACGTCGAAGCCCTGTTGGTCAAAGAAAGCTCAGAACCCCGATGTCTGTGGTGCTGTAGATGCACTGCCAAAGTCTGGTGACAGGCAGCAAGAGCTTGAGTTGCTGGCACTTTCGGTGTGGGAGGAATCGTCCGACGTTTGTTATTTTTCGGGGTTTTATTTCAGTGGGCGCCCAGGTGCAGCTGGTGGTAAACTTCTAAGCCCTGTTGGTCAGGGAACACCCGGAGCCCCGATGTCTGTGGTGCTGTAGATGCGCTGGCAACGGCCGGGGAGGAGCAGCAAGAGCTTGACTGGCTGGCACTTTTGGTGTGGGAGCAATCGTCTGATGTTCGTGATTTTTCGTTTATTTTTTCAGTGGGCGCCCAGGTGCTGCTGGTGGTAATCGTCGAAGCCCTGTTCATCAGGGAAAGCCCGGAGCCCCGATCTCTGTGGTGCTGTAGATGCCCTGGGAATGGCCGGTGAGGAGCAGCAAGAGCTTCACAGGCTGGCACTTTCGGTGTGGGAGCAATCGTCCGACGTTCGTGATTTTTCGGGATTTTTTTTCAGTGGGCGCCCAGGTGCAGCTGGTGGTAAACGTCAAAGCCCTGTTGGTCAGGGAAACCCCGGAGCCCCGATGTCTGTGGTGCTGTAGATGCACTGCCAAAGTCCGGTGAGTAGCAGCAAGAGCTTGAGTTGCTGGCACTTTCGGTGTGGGAGCAATCGTCCGATGTTCATGATTTTTCGTTTATTTTTTTCAGTGGGCGCCCAGGTTCAGCTGGTGGTAAATGTCGAAGCCCTGTTTGTCAGGGAAAGCTCGGAGCACCGATATCTGTGGTGCTGTAGATGCGCTGGGAATGGCCGGTGAGGAGCAGCAAGAGCTTGAGTTGCTGGCACTTTTGGTGTGGGAGCAATCGTCCGACGTTCGTGATTTTTCGGGGTTTTATTTCAGTGGGCGCCCAGGTGCAGCTGGTGGTAAACTTCTAAGCCCTGTTGGTCAGGGAAAGCCCGGAGCCCCGATGTCTGTGGTGCTGTAGATGCGCTGGCAACGGCCGCTGAGAAGCAGCAAGAGCTTGACTGGCTGGCACTTTTGGTGTGGGAGCAATCGTCTGATGTTCGTGATTTTTCGTTTATTTTTTTCAGTGGGCACCCAGGTGCAGCTGATGGTAAATGTCGAAGCCCTGTTGGTCAGGGAAAGCCCGGAGCCCCGATGTCTGTGGTTCTGTAGATGTGCTGGGAATGCCCGGGGAGGAGCAACAAGAGCTTGACTGGCTGGCACTTTCGGTGTGGGAGCAATCGTCTGATGTTCGTGATATTTCGTTTATTTTTTTCAGTGGGCGCCCAGGTGCAGCTGGTGGTAATCGTCGAAGCCCTGTTCGTCAGGGAAAGCCCGGAGCCCCGATGTCTGTGGTGCTGTAGATGCGCTGGGAATGGCTGGTGAGGAGCAGCAAGAGCTTCACAGGCTGACACATTCGGTGTGGGAGCAATCGTCCGACGTTCGTGATTTTTCGGGATTTTTTTTCAGTGGGCGCCCAGGTGCAGCTGGTGGTAAACGTCAAAGCCCTGTTGGTCAGGGAAAGCCCGGAGCCCCGATGTCTGTGGTGCTGTAGATGCGCTGGGAAAGGCCGGTGAGGAGCAGCAAGAGCTTGAGTTGCTGGCACTTTCGGTGTGGGTGCAATCGTCCGATGTTCGTGATTTTTCGTTTATTTTTTTCAGTGGGCGCCCCGGTGCAGCTGGTGGTAAACGTCGAAGCCCTGTTGGTCAGGGAAAGCGCAGAACCCCGATGTCTGTGGTGCTGTAGATGCACTGCCAAAGTCCGGTGAGTAGCAGCAAGAGCTTGAGTTGCTGGCACTTTCGGTGTGGGAGCAATCGTCCGATGTTCATGATTTTTCGTTTATTTTTTTCAGTGGGCGCCCAGGTTCAGCTGGTGGTAAATGTCGAAGCCCTGTTGGTCAGGGAAAGCCCAGAGCCCCGATGTCTGTGGTGCTGTAGATGCGCTGGGAATGGGAGGTGAGTAGCAGCAAGAGCTTGAATGGCTGGAACGTTGGGTGTGGGAGCAATCGTCGGACGTTTGTGATTTTTTCAGGGTTTTTATTCACTGGGCGCCCAGGTTCAGCTGGTGGTAAACGTCGAAGCCCTGTTGGGTAGGGAAAGCCCAGAGCCCCGATGTCTGTGGTGCTGTAGATGCGCTGCCAATGGCTGGTGAGGAACAGCAAGAGCTTGAGTTGCTGGCACTTTCGGTGTGGGAGGAATCGTCCGATGTTCGTGATTTTTCGGGGTTTTATTTCAGTGGGAGCCCTGGTGCAGCGGGTGGTAAACGTCGAAGCCCTGTTGGTCAGGGAAAGCCCGGAGCCCCGATATCTGTGGTGCTGTAGATGCGCTGGGAATGGCCGGTGAGGAGCAGCTAGAGCTTGACTGTCTGGCACTTTCGGTGTGGGAGTAATCGTCCGATGTTCGTGATTTTTCGTTTATTTTTTTCAGTGGGCGGCCACGTGCAGCTGGTGGTAATCATCGAAGCCCTGTTGGTCAGGGAAAGCCCGGAGCCCTGATATCTGTGGTGCTGTAGATGCGCTGCCAATGGCCGGGGAGGAGCAGCAAGAGCTTGACAGGCTGGCACTTTCGTTGTGCGAGGAATCGTCGAACGTTTCTGATTTTTCGGGAATTTTTTTTAGTGGGAGCCCAGGTTTAGCTAGTTGTAAACGTCGAAGCCCTGTTGGTCAGGGAAAGCCCGGAGCCCTGATGTCTGTGGTGCTGTAGGTGCGCTGGGAATGGCCGGTGAGGAGCAGCAAGAGCTTGACTGGCTGGCACTTTTGGTGTGCGAGCAATCGTCCGACGTTCGTGATTTTTCGGGGTTCTTTTCAGTGGGAGCCCAGGTTCAGCGAGTGGTAAACGTCGAAGCCCTGTTGGTCAGGGAAAGCCCGGAGCCCCGATGTCTGTGGTGCTGTAGATGCACTGCTACTGTCCGGTGAGGAACAGCAAGAGCTTGACTGGCTGGCACTTTCGGTGTGCGAGCAATCGTCCGACGTTCGTGATTTTTCGGGGTTTTATTTCAGTGGGAGCCCAGGTGCAGCTGGTGGTAAATGTCGAAGCCCTGTTGGTCAGGGAAAGCTCGGAGCCCCGATGTCTGTGGTGTTGTAGATGCGCTGGGAATGGCTGGTGAGGAGCACCTACACCTTGACGGGCTGGCAATTTCGGTGTGGGAGCAATCGTCCGACGTTTTTGATTTTTCGTTTATTTTTTTCAGTGGACGCCCAGGTGCAGCGGGTGGTAAACGTCGAAGCCCTGTTGGTCAGGGAAAGCCCGGAGCCCCGATGTCTGTGGTGCTGTAGATGCGCTGCCAATGGCCAAGGAGGAGCAGCAAGAGCTTGAGTTTCTGGCACTTTCGGTGTGGGAGCAATCGTCCGACGTTCGTGATTTTTCGGGGTTCTTTTCAGTGGGCGCCCAGGTTCAACTGGTGGTAAACGTCAAAGCCCTGTTGGTCAGGGAAAGCCCGGAGCCGCGATGTCTGTGGTGTTGTAGATGCGCTGCCAATGGCCGGTGAGGAACAGCAAGAGCTTGACTGGCTGGCACTTTCGGTGTGGGAGCAATCGTCCGACGTTTGTTATATTTCGGGGTTTTATTTCAGAGGTCGCCCAGGTGCAGCTGGTGGTAATCGTCGAAGCCCTGTTGGTCAGGGAAAGCGCAGAACCCCGATGTCTGTGGTGCTGTAGATGCGCTGGGAATGGCCGGTGAGGAGCAGCAAGAGCTTGAGTTGCTGGCACTTTCGGTGTGGGAGCAATCGTCCGATGTTCGTGATTTTTCGTTTATTTTTTTCAGTGGGCGCCCAGGTGCAGCTGGTGGTAAACGTCGAAGCCCTGTTGTTCAGGGAAAGCGCAGAACCCCGATGTCTGTGGTGCTGTAGATGAACTGCCAAAGTCCGGTGAGTAGCAGCAAGAGCTTGAGTTGCTGGCACTTTCGGTGTGGGAGGAATCGTCCGACGTTCGTGATTTTTCGGGGTTTTTTTCAGTGGGCTCCCAGGTGCAGCTGGTGGTAAACGTCGAAGCCCTGTTGGTCAGGGAAAGCCCGGAGCCCCGATATCTGTGGTGCTGTAGATGCACTGGGAATGTGCGGTGAGGAGCAGCAAGAGCTTGACAGGCTGGCATTTAAGGTGTGGCAGGAATCGTCCGACATTTGTGATTTTTGGGGTTTTTTTTTCAGGGGGCGCACAGGTTCACCTGGTGTTAAAAGTCGAAGCCCTGTTGGTCAGGGAAAGCCCAGAGCCCCGATGTCTGTGGTGCTGTAGATGCGCTGCCATTGGCCGGTGAGGAGCAGCAAGAGCTTGAGTTCCTGGCACTTTCGGTGTGGGATCAATCGTCCGACGTTTTTGATTTTTCAGGGGTTTTTTTCAGTGGGCAATCAGGTGCAGCTGGTGGTAAACGTCGAAGCCCTGTTGGTCAGGGAAAGCCCGGAGCCCCGATGTCTGTGGTGCTGTAGATGCACTGCCAAAGTCCGGTGAGTAGCAGCAAGAGCTTGAGTTGCTGGCACTTTCGGTGTGGGAGGAATCGTCCGACGTTTTTTATTTTTCGGGGTTTTATTTCAGTGGGCGCCCAGGTTCAGCTGGTGGTAAACGTCGAAGCCCTGTTGGTCAGGGAAAGCTTGGAGCCCCGATATCTGTGGTGCTGTAGATGCGCTGCCAATGGCCGGGGAGGAGCAACAAGGGCTTGAGTTGCTGGCACTTTTGGTGTTGGAGCAATCGTTCGACGTTCGTGATTTTTCGGGGTTTTATTTCAGTGGGCGCCCAGGTGCAGCTGGTGGTAAACTTCGAAGCCCTGTTGGTCAGGGAAAGCCCGGAGCCCCGATATCTGTGGTGCTGTAGATGCGCTGGGAACGGCCGGTGCGGAGCAGCAAGAGCTTGACTGGCTGGCACTTTCGGTGTGGGAGCAATCGTCCGACGTTCGTGATTTTTCGGGATTTTTTTTCAGTGGGCGCCCAGGTGCAGCTGGTGGTAAACGTCGAAGCCCTGTTGGTCAGGGAAAGCTCGGAGCCCCGATGTCTGTGGTGCTGTAGATGCGCTGGGAATGGCCGGTGAGGAGCAGCAAGAGCTTGAGTTGCTGGCATTTTCGGTGTGGGAGCAATCGTCCGACGTTCGTGATTTTTCGTTTATTTTTTTCAGTGGGCGCCCAGGTGCAGCTGGTGGTAAACGTCGAAGCCCTGTTGGTCAGGGAAAGCGCAGAACCCCAATGTCTGTGGTGCTGTAGATTCGCTGCCAAAGTCCGGTGAGTAGCAGCAAGAGCTTGACTTGCTGGCACTTTTGGTGTGGGAGGAATCGTTCGACGTTCGTGATTTTTCGGGGTTTTATTTCAGTGGGCGCCCAGGTGCAGCTGGTGGTAAACTTCGAAGCCCTGTTGGTCAGGGAAAGCTCGGAGCCCCGATGTCTGTGGTGCTGTAGATGCGCCTCCAATGGCTGGTGAGGAGCAGCAAGAGCTTGACTGTCTGGCACGTTGGGTGTGGGAGCAATCGTCGGACGTTTGTGATTTTTGGGGATTTTTATTCACTGGGCGCCCAGGTGCAGCTGGTGGTAAACGTCGAAGCCCTGTTGGTCAGGGAAAGCCCGGAGCCCCGATGTCTGTGGTGCTGTAGATGCGCTGGCAATGGCCGGTGAGGAGCAGCAAGAGCTTGAGTTCCTGGCACTTTTGGTGTGGGAGCAATCGTCCGACGTTCGTGATTTTTCAGGGTTTTACTTTCAGTGGGCGCCCAGGTTCAGCTGGTGGTAAACGTCGAAGCTGTGTTGGTCAGGGAAAGCCCGTAGCCCCGATGTCTGCAGTGCTGTAGATGCGCGGCCAATGGCCGGGGAGGAGCAGCAAGAGGCTGACGTGCTGGCACTTTCGATGTGGGTGCAATCGTCCGACGTTCGTGATTTTTGGGGGTTATTTTCAGTGGGCGCCCAGGTTCAGCTGGTGGTAAACGTCGAAGCCCTGTTGGTCAGGGAAAGCCCAGAGCCCCGATGTCTGTGGTGCTGTAGATGCACTGGGAATGGGAGGGGAGTAGCAGCATGAGCTTGACTGGCTGGCACTTTCGGTGTGGCAGCAATCGTCCGACGTTCGTGATTTTTCGGGGTTTTATTTCAGTGGGCGCCCAGGTGCAGCTGGTTGTAAGCGTCGAAGCCCTGTTGGTCAGGGAAAGCCCGGAGCCCCGATGTCTGTGGCGCTGTAGATGCGCCTCCAATGGCCGGGGAGGAGCAGCAAGAGCTTGACTGGCGGGCACTTTTGGTGTGGGAGCAATCGTCCGATGTTCGTGATTTTTCGGGGGTTCTTTTCAGTGGGAGCCCAGGTGCAGCGGGTGGTAAACGTCGAAGCACTGTTCGTCAGGGAAAGTCCAGAGCCCTGATGTCTGTGGTGCTGTAGATGCGCTGGGAATGGCCGGTGAGGCGCAGCAAGAGCTTGACTGGCTGGCACTTTCGGTGTGGGAGCAATTGTCCGACGTTTTTGATTTTTTAGGGTTTTTTTTTCAGTGGGTAACCAGGTGCAGCTGGTGGTAAATGTCGAAGCCCTGTTGGTCAGGGAAAGCCCGGAGCCCCGATGTCTGTGGTGCTGTAGATGCGCTGGGAATGGCTGGTGAGAAGCAGCATGAGCTTGACTGGCTGGCATTTAAGGTGTGGCAGGAATCGTCTCATGTTTGTGATATTTCGTTTATTTTTTTTAGTGGGCGCCCATGTGCAGCGGGTGGTAAACGTCGAAGCCCTGTTGGTCAGGGAAAGCCCGGAGCCCCGATGTCTGTGGTGCTGTAGATGTGCTGGGAATGGCCGGTGAGGAGCAGCAAGAGCTTGACTGGCTGGCACTTTCGTTGTGGGAGCAATCGTCCGACGTTCGTGATTTTTCGGGGTTTTATTTCAGTGGGCGCCCAGCTGCAGCGGGTGGTAAACGTCGAAGCCCTGTTGGTCAGGGAAAGCCCGGAGCCCCGATGTCTGTGGCGCTGTAGATGCGCTGGGAATTGCTGGTTAGAAGCAGCATGAGCTTGACTGGCTGGCACTTTCGGTGTGGGAGCAATCGTCTGATGTTCGTGATATTTTGTTTATTTTTTCCAGTGGGCGCCCAGGTGCAGCTGGTGGTAAACGTCGAAGCCCTGTTGGTCAGGGAAAGCCCGGAGCTGTGATGTCTGTGGTGCTGTAGATGCACTGCCAAAGTCCTGTGAGGAACAGCAAGAGCTTGAGTTGCTGGCACTTTTTGTGTGGGAGGAATCGTCCGACGTTTGTGATTTTTCGGGGTTTTATTTCAGGGGGCGCCCAGGTGCAGCTGGTGGTAAACGTCGAAGCCCTGTTGGTCAGGGAAAGCCCGGAGCCCCGATATCTGCGGTGCTGTAGATGCGCTGCGAGTGGCCGGGGAGGAGCAGCTAGAGCTTGACTGGCTGGAACGTTGGGTGTGGGAGCAATCGTCCGATGTTCGTGATTTTTCGGGGTTCTTTTCAGTGGGAGCCCAGGTACAGCGAGTGGTAAACGTCGAAGCCCTGTTCGTCAGGGAAAGCTCGGAGCCCCGATGTCTGCGGTGTTGTAGATGCGCTGCCAGTGGCCGGGGAGGAGCAGCAAGAGCTTGACTGGCTGCAACTTTCGGTGTGGGAGCAATCGTCCGATGTTCGTGATTTTTCGGGGTTCTTTTCAGTGGGAGCCCAGGTTCAGCGAGTGGTAAACGTCGAAGCCCTGTTGGTCAGGGAAAGCCCGGAGCCCCAATGTCTGCGGTGTTGTAGATGCGCTGGGAATGGCCGGTGAGGAGCAGCAAGAGGTTGACAGGCTGGCA
This sequence comes from Chlamydotis macqueenii, assembly GCF_036417535.1. Taxonomy (NCBI): domain Eukaryota; kingdom Metazoa; phylum Chordata; class Aves; order Otidiformes; family Otididae; genus Chlamydotis; species Chlamydotis macqueenii. The sequence continues at coordinate 70,187 of NW_028239071.1, forward strand.
TTTAAGGTGTGGCAGGAATCGTCCGACGTTTGTGATTTTTGGGGTTTTTTTTTCAGGGGGCACCCAGGTGCAGCTGGTGGTAAATGTCGAAGCCCGGTTCGTCAGGGAAAGCCCGGAGCCCCGATGTCTGTGGTGCTGTAGATGCGCTGCCAGTGGCCGGTGAGGAGCAGCAAGAGCTTGAGTTGCTGGCACTTTCGGTGTGGGAGCAATCGTCCGATGTTCGTGATTTTTCGGGGTTCTTTTCAGTGGGCGCCCAGGTGCAGCTGATGGTAAACGTCGAAGCCCTGTTGGTCCGGGAAAGCCCAGAGCCCCGATGTCTGTGGTGCTGTAGATGCGCTGGGAATGGCCGGTGAGGAGCAGCAAGAGCTTGTGTTGCTGGCACTTTTGGTGTGGGAGCAATCGTCCGATGTTCGTGATTTTTCAGGGTTTTTTTTTCAGTGGGCGCCCAGGTGCAGCTGGTGGTAAACGTCGAAGCCCTGTTGGTCAGGGAAAGCCCGGAGCCCCGATGTCTGTGGTGCTGTAGATGCGCTGCCAATGGCCGGTGTGGAGCAGCAAGAGCTTGTGTTGCTGGCACTTTCGGTGTGGGAGCAATCGTCCGATGTTCATGATTTTTCGTTTTTTTTTTAGTGAGCGCCCAGCTGCAGCGGGTGCTAAACGTCGAAGCCCTGTTGGTCATGGAAAGCCCGGAGCCCCGATGTCTGTGGTGCTGTAGATGCGCTGCCAGTGGCCGGTGAGGAGCAGCAAGAGCTTGTGTTGCTGGCACTTTTGGTGTGGGATCAATCGTCCGACGTTTTTGATTTTTCAGGGTTTTTTTTCAGTGGGTAACCAGGTGCAGCTGGTGGTAAATGTCGAAGCCCTGTTGGTCAGGGAAAGCCCGGAGCCGCGATCTCTGTGGTGCTGTAGATGCGCTGCCAATGGCCAGTGAGGAACAGCAAGAGCTTGACTGGCTGGCACTTTCGCTGTGGGAGCAATCGTGCGATGTTCGTGATTTTTCGTTTATTTTCTTCAGTGGGCGCCCAGGTTCAGCTGGTGGTAAACGTCGAAGCCCTGTTGGTCAGGGAAAGCCCGGAGCCCTGATGTCTGTGGTGCTGTAGATGCGCTGCCAATGGCCGGGGACAAGCAGCAAGAGCTTGACAGGCTGGCACTTTCGGTGTGGGAGGAATCGTCGGACGTTTGTGATTTTTGGGTTTTTTTTTTCAGGGGGCACCCAGGTGCAGCTGGTGGTAAATGTCGAAGCCCTGTTGGTCAGGGAAGGCGCAGAACCCCAATGTCTGTGGTGCTGTAGATGCGCTGCCAATGGCTGGTGAGGAGCAGCAAGAGCTTGAGTTGCTGGCACTTTCGGTGTGGGAGCAATCGTCCGATGTTCATGATTTTTCGGGTTTTTTTTCAGTGGGCGCCCAGCTGCAGCTGGTGGTAAATGTCGAAGCCCTGTTGGTCAGGGAAAGCCCGGAGCCCCGATGTCTGTGGTGCTGTAGATGCGCTGGGAATGGGCGGTGAGGAGCAGCTAGAGCTTGACAGGCTGGCACTTTCGGTGTGGGAGCAATCGTCCGACGTTCGTGATTCTTCGGGGTTTTACTTTCAGTGGGAACCCAGGTGCAGCTGGTGGTAAACGTCGAAGCCCTGTTGGTCAGGGAAAGCCCGGAGCCCCGATGTCTGTGGTGCTGTAGATGCGCTGCCAATGGCCGGTGAGGAGCAGCAAGAGCTTGTGTTGCTGGCACTTTTGGTGTGGGAGCAATCATCCGACGTTTGTGATTTTTCGGGGTTCTTTTCAGTGGGAGCCCAGGTGCAGCGGGTGCTAAACGTCGAAGCCCTGTTGGTCAGGGAAAGCCCGGAGCCCCGATGTCTGTGGTGCTGTAGATGCGCTGCCAATGGCCGGTGAGGAGCAGCAGGAGCTTGAGTTGCTGGCACTTTCACTGTGGGAGCAATCGTCCGATGTTCGTGATTTTTCGTTTATTTTTTTCAGTGGGCGCCCAGGTGCAGCTGATGGTAAATGTCGAAGCCCTGTTGTTCAGGGAAAGCGCAGAACCCCGATGTCTGTGGTGCTGTAGATGCACTGCCAAAGTCCGGTGAGTAGCAGCAGGAGCTTGAGTTGCTGGCACTTTCGGTGTGGGAGCAATCGTCCGACTGTCGTGATTTTTCGGGGTTTTACTTTCAATGGGCGCCCAGGTTGAGCTGGTGGTAAACGTCGAAGCCCTGTTGGTCAGGGAAAGCCCAGAGCCCCGATGTCTTTGGTGCTGTAGATGCGCTGGGAATGGCCGGTGAGGAGCAGCAAGAGCTTGAGTTGCTGGCACTTTTGGTGTGGGAGCAATCGTCCGACGTTCGTGATTTTTCGGGGTTTTATTTCAGTGGGCGCCCAGGTGCAGCTGGTGGTAAACTTCTAAGCCCTGTTGGTCAGGGAAAGCCCGGAGCCCCGATGTCTGTGGTGCTGTAGATGCGCTGGCAACGGCCGGTGAGAAGCAGCAAGAGCTTGACTGGCTGGCACTTTTGGTGTGGGAGCAATCGTCTGATGTTCATGATTTTTCGTTTATTTTTTTCAGTGGGCGCCCAGGTGCAGCTGATGGTAAATGTCGAAGCCCTGTTGGTCAGGGAAAGCCCGGAGCCCCGATGTCTGTGGTGCTCTAGATGCGCTGGGAATGGCCGGTGAGGAGCAGCAAGAGCTTCACAGGCTGGCACTTTCGGTGTGGGAGCAATCGTCCGACGTTCGTGATTTTTCGGGATTTTTTTTCAGTGGGCGCCCAGGTGCAGCTGGTGGTAAACGTCAAAGCCCTGTTGGTCAGGGAAAGCCCGGAGCCCCGATGTCTGTGGTGCTGTAGATGCGCTGGGAATGGCCGGTGAGGAGCAGCAAGAGCTTGAGTTGCTGGCACTTTCGGTGTGGTAGCAATCGTCCGATGTTCGTGATTTTTCGTTTATTTTTTTCAGTGGGCGCCCCGGTGCAGCTGGTGGTAAACGTCGAAGCCCTGTTGGTCAGGGAAAGCGCAGAACCCCGATGTCTGTGGTGCTGTAGATGCACTGCCAAAGTCCGGTGAGTAGCAGCAAGAGCTTGAGTTGCTGGCACTTTCGGTGTGGGAGCAATCGTCCGATGTTCATGATTTTTCGTTTATTTTTTTCAGTGGGCGCCCAGGTTCAGCTGGTGGTAAATGTCGAAGCCCTGTTGGTCAGGGAAAGCCCAGAGCCCCGATGTCTGTGGTGCTGTAGATGCGCTGGGAATGGGAGGTGAGTAGCAGCAAGAGCTTGAATGGCTGGAACGTTGGGTGTGGCAGCAATCGTCGGACGTTTGTGATTTTTTCAGGGTTTTTATTCACTGGGCGCCCAGGTTCACCTGGTGGTAAACGTCGAAGCCCTGTTGGGTAGGGAAAGCCCAGAGCCCCGATGTCTGTGGTGCTGTAGATGCGCTGCCAATGGCTGGTGAGGAACAGCAAGAGCTTGAGTTGCTGGCACTTTCGGTGTGGGAGGAATCGTCCGATGTTCGTGATTTTTCGGGGTTTTATTTCAGTGGGAGCCCTGGTGCAGCGGGTGGTAAACGTCGAAGCCCTGTTGGTCAGGGAAAGCCCGGAGCCCCGATATCTGTGGTGCTGTAGATGCGCTGGGAATGGCCGGTGAGGAGCAGCTAGAGCTTGACTATCTGGCAATTTCGGTGTGGGAGTAATCGTCCGATGTTCGTGATTTTTCGTTTATTTTTTTCAGTGGGCGGCCACGTGCAGCTGGTGGTAATCATCGAAGCCCTGTTGGTCAGGGAAAGCCCGGAGCCCTGATATCTGTGGTGCTGTAGATGCGCTGCCAATGGCCGGGGAGGAGCAGCAAGAGCTTGAGTTGCTGGCACTTTCGGTGTGCGAGGAATCGTCGAACGTTTCTGATTTTTCGGGATTTTTTTTTAGTGGGAGCCCAGGTTTAGCTAGTTGTAAACGTCGAAGCCCTGTTGGTCAGGGAAAGCCCGGAGCCCTGATGTCTGTGGTGCTGTAGGTGCGCTGGGAATGGCCGGTGAGGAGCAGCAAGAGCTTGACTGGCTGGCACTTTTGGTGTGGGAGCAATCGTCCGACGTTCGTGATTTTTCGGGGTTTTATTTCAGTGGGCGCCCAGGTGCAGCTGGTGGTAAACGTCGAAGCCCTGTTGGTCAGGGAAAGCCTGGAGCCCCGATGTCTGTGGTGTTGTAGATGCGCTGGGAATGGCCGGTGAGGAGCAGCAAGAGCTTGACTGACTGGCACTTTCAGTGTGGGAGCAATTGTCCGATGTTCGTGATTTTTCTTTTATTTTTCTCAGCGGGTGCCCAGGTTCAGCTGGTGGTAAACGTCGAAGCCCTGTTGGTCAAAGAAAGCTCAGAACCCCGATGTCTGTGGTGCTGTAGATGCACTGCCAAAGTCTGGTGACAGGCAGCAAGAGCTTGAATTGCTGGCACTTTCGGTGTGGGAGGAATCGTCCGACGTTTGTTATTTTTCGGGGTTTTATTTCAGTGGGCGCCCAGGTTCAGCTGGTGGTAAACGTCGAAGCCCTGTTGGTCAGGGAAAGCCCGGAGCCTCGATATCTGTGGTGCTGTAGATGCGCTGGGAATGGCCAGTGAGGAGCAGCAAGAGCTTGAGTTGCTGGCACTTTGGGTGTGGGAGCAATCGTCCGACGTTCGTGATTTTTCGGGGTTTTATTTCAGTGGGCGCCCAGGTGCAGCTGGTGGTAAACTTCTAAGCCCTGTTGGTCAGGGAACACCCGGAGCCCCGATGTCTGTGGTGCTGTAGATGCGCTGGCAACGGCCGGGGAGGAGCAGCAAGAGCTTGACTGGCTGGCACTTTTGGTGTGGGAGCAATCGTCTGATGTTCGTGATTTTTCGTTTATTTTTTCAGTGGGCGCCCAGGTGCTGCTGGTGGTAATCGTCGAAGCCCTGTTCATCAGGGAAAGCCCGGAGCCCCGATGTCTGTGGTGCTGTAGATGCCCTGGGAATGGCCGGTGAGGAGCAGCAAGAGCTTCACAGGCTGGCACTTTCGGTGTGGGAGCAATCGTCCGACGTTCGTGATTTTTCGGGATTTTTTTTCAGTGGGCGCCCAGGTGCAGCTGGTGGTAAACGTCAAAGCCCTGTTGGTCAGGGAAAGCCCGGAGCCCCGATGTCTGTGGTGCTGTAGATGCACTGCCAAAGTCCGGTGAGGAGCAGCAAGAGCTTGAGTTGCTGGCACTTTCGGTGTGGGAGCAATCGTCCGATGTTCATGATTTTTCGTTTATTTTTTTCAGTGGGCGCCCAGGTTCAGCTGGTGGTAAATGTCGAAGCCCTGTTGGTCAGGGAAAGCCCAGAGCCCCGATGTCTGTGGTGCTGTAGATGCGCTGGGAATGGGAGGTGAGTAGCAGCAAGAGCTTGACTGTCTGGCACGTTGGGTGTGGGAGCAATCGTCGGACGTTTGTGATTTTTTCGGGGTTTTTATTCACTGGGCGCCCAGGTTCAGCTGGTGGTAAATGTCGAAGCCCTGTTGGTCCGGGAAAGCCCAGAGCCCCGATGTCTGTGGTGCTGTAGATGCGCTGCCAATGGCTGGTGAGGAACAGCAAGAGCTTGAGTTGCTGGCACTTTCGGTGTGGGAGGAATCGTCCGATGTTCGTGATTTTTCGGGGTTTTATTTCAGTGGGAGCCCTGGTGCAGCGGGTGGTAAACGTCGAAGCCCTGTTGGTCAGGGAAAGCCCGGAGCCCCGATATCTGTGGTGCTGTAGATGCGCTGGGAATGGCCGGTGAGGAGCAGCTAGAGCTTGACTGTCTGGCACTTTCGGTGTGGGAGTAATCGTCCGATGTTCGTGATTTTTCGTTTATTTTTTTCAGTGGGCGGCCACGTGCAGCTGGTGGTAATCGTCGAAGCCCTGTTGGTCAGGGAAAGCCCGGAGCCCTGATATCTGTGGTGCTGTAGATGCGCTGCCAATGGCCGGGGAGGAGCAGCAAGAGCTTGACAGTCTGGCACTTTCGGTGTGCGAGGAATCGTCGGACGTTTCTGATTTTTCGGGATTTTTTTTTAGTGGGAGCCCAGGTTTAGCTAGTTGTAAACGTCGAAGCCCTGTTAGTTAGGGAAAGCGCAGAACCCCAATGTCTGTGGTGCTGTAGATGCACTGGGAATGGGAGGGGAGTAGCAGCATGAGCTTGACTGGCTGGCACTTTCGGTGTGGCAGCAATCGTCCGACGTTCGTGATTTTTCGGGGTTTTATTTCAGTGGGCGCCCAGGTGCAGCTGGTTGTAAACGTCGAAGCCCTGTTGGTCAGGGAAAGCCCGGAGCCCCGATGTCTGTGGCGCTGTAAATGCGCCTCCAATGGCCGGGGAGGAGCAGCAAGAGCTTGACTGGCGGGCACTTTTGGTGTGGGAGCAATCGTCCGATGTTCGTGATTTTTCGGGGGTTCTTTTCAGTGGGAGCCCAGGTGCAGCGGGTGGTAAACGTCGAAGCACTGTTCGTCAGGGAAAGTCCAGAGCCCTGATGTCTGTGCTGCTGTAGATGCGCTGGGAATGGCCGGTGAGGCGCAGCAAGAGCTTGACTGGCTGGCACTTTCGGTGTGGGAGCAATTGTCCGACGTTTTTGATTTTTTAGGGTTTTTTTTTCAGTGGGTAACCAGGTGCAGCTGGTGGTAAATGTCGAAGCTCTGTTGGTCAGGGAAAGCCCGGAGCCCCGATGTCTGTGGTGCTGTAGATGCGCTGGGAATGCCCGGTGAGGAGCAGCTAGAGGTTGACTGTCTGGCACTTTCAGTGTGGGAGCAATTGTCCGCCGTTCGTGATTTTTCGGGGTTTTATTTCAGTGGGCGCCCAGGTGCAGCTGGTGGTAAACTTCGAAGCCCTGTTGGTCAGGGAAAGCCCGGAGCCCCGATGTCTGTGGTGCTGTAGATGCGCTGGGAATGGCTGGTGAGAAGCAGCATGAGCTTGACTGGCTGGCATTTAAGGTGTGGCAGGAATCGTCTCATGTTTGTGATATTTCGTTTATTTTTTTTAGTGGGCGCCCATGTGCAGCGGGTGGTAAACGTCGAAGCCCTGTTGGTCAGGGAAAGCCCGGAGCCCCGATGTCTGTGGTGCTGTAGATGTGCTGGGAATGGCCGGTGAGGAGCAGCAAGAGCTTGACTGGCTGGCACTTTCGTTGTGGGAGCAATCGTCCGACGTTCGTGATTTTTCGGGGTTTTATTTCAGTGGGCGCCCAGCTGCAGCGGGTGGTAAACGTCGAAGCCCTGTTGGTCAGGGAAAGCCCGGAGCCCCGATGTCTGTGGCGCTGTAGATGCGCTGGGAATTGCTGGTTAGAAGCAGCATGAGCTTGACTGGCTGGCACTTTCGGTGTGGGAGCAATCGTCTGATGTTCGTGATATTTTGTTTATTTTTTCCAGTGGGCGCCCAGGTGCAGCTGGTGGTAAACGTCGAAGCCCTGTTGGTCAGGGAAAGCCCGGAGCTGTGATGTCTGTGGTGCTGTAGATGCACTGCCAAAGTCCGGTGAGGAACAGCAAGAGCTTGAGTTGCTGGCACTTTTTGTGTGGGAGGAATCGTCCAACGTTTGTGATTTTTCGGGGTTTTATTTCAGTGGGCGCCCAGGTGCAGCTGGTGGTAAACGTCGAAGCCCTGTTGGTCAGGGAAAGCCCGGAGCCCCGATGTCTGCGGTGTTGTAGATGCGCTGCCAGTGGCCGGGGAGGAGCAGCAAGAGCTTGACTGGCTGGAACGTTGGGTGTGGGAGCAATCGTCCGATGTTCGTGATTTTTCGGGGTTCTTTTCAGTGGGAGCCCAGGTACAGCGAGTGGTAAACGTCGAAGCCCTGTTCGTCAGGGAAAGCTCGGAGCCCCGATGTCTGCGGTGTTGTAGATGCGCTGCCAGTGGCCGGGGAGGAGCAGCAAGAGCTTGACTGGCTGGAACTTTCGGTGTGGGAGCAATCGTCCGATGTTCGTGATTTTTCGGGGTTCTTTTCAGTGGGAGCCCAGGTTCAGCGAGTGGTAAACGTCGAAGCCCTGTTGGTCAGGGAAAGCCCGGAGCCCCAATGTCTGCGGTGTTGTAGATGCGCTGGGAATGGCCGGTGAGGAGCAGCAAGAGGTTGACAGGCTGGCATTTAAGGTGTGGCAGGAATCGTCCGACGTTTGTGATTTTTGGGGTTTTTTTTTCAGGGGGCACCCAGGTGCAGCTGGTGGTAAATGTCGAAGCCCGGTTCGTCAGGGAAAGCCCGGAGCCCCGATGTCTGTGGTGCTGTAGATGCGCTGCCAGTGGCCGGTGAGGAGCAGCAAGAGCTTGAGTTGCTGGCACTTTCGGTGTGGGAGCAATCGTCCGATGTTCGTGATTTTTCGGGGTTCTTTTCAGTGGGCGCCCAGGTGCAGCTGATGGTAAACGTCGAAGCCCTGTTGGTCCGGGAAAGCCCAGAGCCCCGATGTCTGTGGTGCTGTAGATGCGCTGGGAATGGCCGGTGAGGAGCAGCAAGAGCTTGTGTTGCTGGCACTTTTGGTGTGGGAGCAATCGTCCGATGTTCGTGATTTTTCGTTTATTTTTTTCAGTGGGCGCCCAGGTGCAGCGGGTGCTAAACGTCGAAGCCCTGTTGGTCATGGAAAGCCCGGAGCCCCGATGTCTGTGGTGCTGTAGATGCGCTGCCAGTGGCCGGTGAGGAGCAGCAAGAGCTTGTGTTGCTGGCACTTTTGGTGTGGGATCAATCGTCCGACGTTTTTGATTTTTCAGGGTTTTTTTTCAGTGGGTAACCAGGTGCAGCTGGTGGTAAATGTCGAAGCCCTGTTGGTCAGGGAAAGCCCGGAGCCGCGATCTCTGTGGTGTGTAGATGCGCTGCCAATGGCCAGTGAGGAACAGCAAGAGCTTGACTGGCTGGCACTTTCGCTGTGGGAGCAATCGTGCGATGTTCGTGATTTTTCGTTTATTTTCTTCAGTGGGCGCCCAGGTTCAGCTGGTGGTAAACGTCGAAGCCCTGTTGGTCAGGGAAAGCCCGGAGCCCCTATGTCTGTGGTGCTGTAGATGCGCTGCCAATGGCCGGTGAGTAGCAGCAAGAGCTTGAGTTGCTGGCACTTTCGGTGTGGGAGGAATCGTCCGACGTTTTTTATTTTTCGGGGTTTTATTTCAGTGGGCGCCCAGGTGCAGCTGGTGGTAAACGTCGAAGCCCTGTTGGTCAGGGAAAGCTCGGAGCCCAGATGTCTGTGGTGTTGTAGATGCGCTGGGAATGGGAGGTGAGTAGCGGGAAGAGCTTGAGTTGCTGGCACTTGCAGTGTGGGAGCAATCGTTTGACGTTTTTGATTTTTCAGGGTTTTATTTCAGTGGGTAACCAGGTGCAGCTGGTGGTAAATGTCGAAGCCCTGTTGTTCACGGAAAGCTCGGAGCCCTGATGTCTGTGGTGCTGTAGATGCGCTGCCAATGGCTGGTGAGGAGCAGCAAGAGCTTGACTGGCTGGCACTTTTGGTGTGGGAGCAATCGTCCGATGTTCGTGATTTTTCTTTTATTTTTTTCAGTGGGCGCCCAGGTTCAGCTGGTGGTAAACGTCGAAGCCCTGTTGGTCAGGGAAAGCGCAGAACCCCGATGTCTGTGGTGCTGTAGATGCACTGCCAAAGTCCGGTGAGGAGCAGCAAGAGCTTGAGTTGCTGGCACTTTCGCTGTGGGAGCAATCGTCCGACGTTCGTGATTTTTCGGGGTTTTATTTCAGTGGGCGCCCAGGTGCAGCGGGTGGTAATCGTCGAAGCCCTGTTTGTCAGGGAAAGCCCGGAGCCCCGATGTCTGTGGTGCTGTAGATGCGCTGGGAATGGCTGGTGAGGAGCAGCAAGAGCTTGACAGGCTGACACTTTCGGTGTGGGAGCAATCGTCCGATGTTCGTGATTTTTCGTGGATTTTTTTTCAGAGGTCGCCCAGGTTCAGCTGGTGGTAAACGTCGAAGCCCTGTTGGTCATGGAAAGCCCGGAGCCCCGATGTCTTTGGTGCTGTAGATGCGCTGCCAATGGCCGCTTAGGAGCAGCAAGAGCTTGACTGGGTGGCACTTTCGGTGTGGGAGCAATCGTCCGACGTTCGTGATTTTTCCGGGTTTTACTTCCAGTGCGCGCCCATTTGCAGCTGGTGGTAAACATCGAAGCCCTGTTGGTCAGGGAAAGCCCAGAGCCCCGATGTCTGTGGTGCTGTAGATGCGCTGCCAATGGCCGGGGACAAGCAGCAAGAGCTTGACAGGCTGGCACTTTCGGTGTGGGAGGAATCGTCGGACGTTTGTGATTTTTGGGTTTTTTTTTTCAGGGGGCACCCAGGTGCAGCTGGTGGTAAATGTCGAAGCCCTGTTGGTCAGGGAAGGCGCAGAAGCCCAATGTCTGTGGTGCTGTAGATTCGCTGCCAATGGCTGGTGAGGAGCAGCAAGAGCTTGAGTTGCTGGCACTTTCGGTGTGGGAGCAATCGTCCGATGTTCATGATTTTTCGGGTTTTTTTTCAGTGGGCGCCCAGCTGCAGCTGGTGGTAAGTGTCGAAGCCCTGTTGGTCAGGGAAAGCCCGGAGCCCCGATGTCTGTGGTGCTGTAGATGCGCTGGGAATGGGCGGTGAGGAGCAGCTAGAGCTTGACAGGCTGGCACTTTCGGTGTGGGAGCAATCGTCCGACGTTCGTGATTCTTCGGGGTTTTACTTTCAGTGGGCACCCAGGTGCAGCTGGTGGTAAACGTAGAAGCCCTGTTGGTCAGGGAAAGCCCGGAGCCCCGATGTCTGTGGTGCTGTAGATGCGCTGGGAATGGGAGGTGAGGAGCAGCATGAGCTTGACTGGCTGGCACTTTCTGTGTGGGTGCAATCGTCCGACGTTCGTGATTTTTCGGGGTTTTATTTCAGTGGGCGCCCAGGTGCAGCTGGTGGTAAATGTTGAAGCCCTGTTGGTCAGGGAAAGCCCGGAGCCCCGATGTCTGTGGTGCTGTAGATGCGCTGGGAATGGCCGGGGAGGAGCAGCAAGAGCTTGTGTTGCTGGCACTTTTGGTGTGGGATCAATCGTCCGACGTTTTTGATTTTTCAGGGTTTTTTTTCAGTGGGTAACCAGGTGCAGCTGGTGGTAAATGTCGAAGCCCTGTTGGTCAGGGAAAGCCCGGAGCCGCGATCTCTGTGGTGCTGTAGATGCGCTGCCAATGGCCAGTGAGGAACAGCAAGAGCTTGACTGGCTGGCACTTTCGCTGTGGGAGCAATCGTGCGATGTTCGTGATTTTTCGTTTATTTTCTTCAGTGGGCGCCCAGGTTCAGCTGGTGGTAAACGTCGAAGCCCTGTTGGTCAGGGAAAGCCCGGAGCCCCGATGTCTGTGGTGCTGTAGATGCGCTGCCAATGGCCCGTGAGTAGCAGCAAGAGCTTGAGTTGCTGGCACTTTCGGTGTGGGAGGAATCGTCCGACGTTTTTTATTTTTCGGGGTTTTATTTCAGTGGGCGCCCAGGTGCAGCTGGTGGTAAACGTCGAAGCCCTGTTGGTCAGGGAAAGCTCGGAGCCCCGATGTCTGTGGTGTTGTAGATGCGCTGGGAATGGGAGGTGAGTAGCAGGAAGAGCTTGAGTTGCTGGCACTTGCAGTGTGGGAGCAATCGTTTGACGTTTTTGATTTTTCAGGGTTTTATTTCAGTGGGTAACCAGGTGCAGCTGGTGGTAAATGTCGAAGCCCTGTTGTTCAGGGAAAGCTCGGAGCCCCGATGTCTGTGGTGCTGTAGATGCGCTGCCAATGGCCGGTGAGGAGCAGCAAGAGCTTGACTGGCTGGCACTTTTGGTGTGGGAGCAATCGTCCGATGTTCATGATTTTTCGGGGTTTTATTTCAGTGGGCGCCCAGGTGCAGCTGGTGGTAAACGTCGAAGCCCTGTTGGTCAGGGAAAGCGCAGAACCCCGATGTCTGTGGTGCTGTAGATGCACTGCCAAAGTCCGGTGAGGAGCAGCAAGAGCTTGAGTTGCTGGCACTTTCGCTGTGGGAGCAATCGTCCGACGTTCGTGATTTTTCGGGGTTTTATTTCAGTGGGCGCCCAGGTGCAGCTGGTGGTAAACGTCGAAGCCCTGTTTGTCAGGGAAAGCCCGGAGCCCCGATGTCTGTGGTGCTGTAGATGCGCTGGGAATGGCTGGTGAGGAGCAGCAAGAGCTTGACAGGCTGGCACTTTCGGTGTGGGAGCAATCGTCCGATGTTCGTAATTTTTCGTGGATTTTTTTTCAGAGGTCGCCCAGGTTCAGCTGGTGGTAAACGTCGAAGCCCTGTTGGTCAGGGAAAGCCCGGAGCCCCGATGTCTGTGGTGCTGTAGATGCGCTGCCAATGGCCGGTGAGGAGCAGCAAGAGCTTGTGTTGCTGGCACTTTTGGTGTGGGAGCAATCATCCGACGTTTGTGATTTTTCGGGGTTCTTTTCAGTGGGAGCCCAGGTGCAGCGGGTGCTAAACGTCGAAGCCCTGTTGGTCAGGGAAAGCCCGGAGCCCCGATGTCTGTGGTGCTGTAGATGCGCTGCCAATGGCCGGTGAGGAGCAGCAGGAGCTTGAGTTGCTGGCACTTTCACTGTGGGAGCAATCGTCCGATGTTCGTGATTTTTAGTTTATTTTTTTCAGTGGGCGCCCAGGTGCAGCTGATGGTAAATGTCGAAGCCCTGTTGTTCAGGGAAAGCGCAGAACCCCGATGTCTGTGGTGCTGTAGATGCACTGCCAAAGTCCGGTGAGTAGCAGCAGGAGCTTGAGTTGCTGGCACTTTCGGTGTGGGAGCAATCGTCCGACTGTCGTGATTTTTCGGGGTTTTACTTTCAATGGGCGCCCAGGTTGAGCTGGTGGTAAACGTCGAAGCCCTGTTGGTCAGGGAAAGCCCGGAGCCCCGATGTCTGTGGTGCTGTAGATGGGCTGGGAATGGCCGGTGAGGAGCAGCAAGAGCTTGACTGGCTGGCACTTTTGCTATGGGAGCAATCGTCCGATGTTCGTGATTTTTCATTTATTTTTTTCAGTGGGCGCCCAGGTGCAGCTGATGGTAAATGTCGAAGCCCTGTTGTTCTGGGAAAGCGCAGAACCCCGATGTCTGTGGTGCTGTAGATGCACTGCCAAAGTCCGGTGAGGAGCAGCAAGAGCTTGAGTTGCTGGCACTTTCGGTGTGGGAGCAATCGTCCGACTGTCGTGATTTTTCGGGGTTTTACTTTCAATGGGCGCCCAGGTTGAGCTGGTGGTAAACGTCGAAGCCCTGTTGGTCAGGGAAAACCCGGAGCCCCGATGTCTGTGGTGCTGTAGATGCGCTGTCAATGGCCGGTGAGGAGCAGCAAGAGCTTGACTGTCTGGCACTTTGGGTGTGGGAGCAATCGTCGGACGTTTGTGATTTTTGGGGATTTTTATTCACTGGGCGCCCAGGTTCAGCTGGTGGTAAACGTCGAAGTCCTGTTGGTCAGGGAAAGCCCGGAGCCCCGATGTCTGTGGTGCTGTAGATGGGCTGGGAATGGCCGGTGAGGAGCAGCAAGAGCTTGACTGGCTGGCACTTTTGCTATGGGAGCAATCGTCCGATGTTCGTGATTTTTCTTTTATTTTTCTCAGCGGGTGCCCAGGTTCAGCTGGTGGTAAACGTCGAAGCCCTGTTGGTCAAAGAAAGCGCAGAACCCCGATGTCTGTGGTGCTGTAGATGCACTGCCAAAGTCCGGTGAGTCGCAGCAAGAGCTTGAAAGGCTGGCACTTTCGGTGTGGGAGCAATCGTCGGACGTTTGTGATTTTTGGGGATTTTTATTCACTGGGCGCCCAGGTTCAGCTGGTGGTAAACGTCGAAGCCCTGTTGGTCAGGGAAAGCCCAGAGCCCCGATGTCTTTGGTGCTGTAGATGCGCTGCCAATGGCCGGTAAGGAGCAGCAAGAGCTTGTGTTGCTGGCACTTTCGGTGTGGGAGCAATCGTCCGATGTTCATGATTTTTCGTTTTTTTTTTAGTGAACGCCCAGCTGCAGCAGGTGCTAAACGTCGAAGCCCTGTTGGTCATGGAAAGCCCGGAGCCCCGATGTCTGTGGTGCTGTAGATGGGCTGCCAAATTCCGGTGAGGAGCAGCAAGAGCTTGACTGGCTGGCACTTTCGGTGTGGGAGCAATCGTCCGATGTTTGTGATTTTTCGTTTATTTTTATCAGTGGGTGCCCAGGTGCAACTGGTGGTAAACGTCGAAGCCCTGTTGTTCAGGGAAAGCGCAGAACCCCGATGTCTGTGGTGCTGTAGATGCGCTGGGAATGGCCGGTTAGGACCAGCAAGAGCTTGAGTTGCTGGCACTTTTGATGTGGGAGGAATCGTCCGACGTTCGTGATTTTTCGGGGTTTTATTTCAGTGGGCGCCCAGGTTCAGCTGGTGGTAAACGTCGAAGCCCTGTTGGTCAGGGAAAGCCCGGAGCCCCGATGTCTGTGGTGCTGTAGATGCGCTGGAAATGGGCGGTGATGAGCAGCAAGAGCTTGACAGGCTGGCATTTAAGGTGTGGCAGGAATCGTCTGACATTCGTGATTTTTGGGGTTTTTTTTTCAGGGGGAACCCACGTGCAGCTGGTGGTAAATGTCGAAGCCCGGTTCGTTAGGGAAAGCCCGGAGCCCCGATGTCTGTGGTGCTGTAGATGCGCTGCCAAAGTCCGGTGAGTAGCAGCAAGAGCTTGAGTTGCTGGCACTTTCGGTGTGGGAGGAATCGTCCGACGTTTTTTATTTTTCGGGGTTTTATTTCAGTGGGCGCCCAGGTGCAGCTGGTGGTAAACGTCGAAGCCCTGTTGGTCAGGGAGAGCCCGGAGCCCCGATGTCTGTGGTGCTGTAGATGCGCTGCCAGTGGCCGGTGAGGAGCAGCAAGAGCTTGAGTTGCTGGCACTTGCAGTGTGGGAGCAATCGTTTGACGTTTTTGATTTTTCAGGGTTTTATTTCAGTGGGTAACCAGGTGCAGCTGGTGGTAAATGTCGAAGCCCTGTTGTTCAGGGAAAGCTCGGAGCCCCGATGTCTGTGGTGCTGTAGATGCGCTGGGAATGGCCGGTGAGGAGCAGCAAGAGCTTGACTGGCTGGCACTTTCGGTGTGGGAGCAATCGTCCGATGTTCGTGATTTTTCTTTTATTTTTTTCAGTGGGCGCCCAGGTGCAGCTGGTGGTAAACGTCGAAGCCCTGTTGGTCAGGGATAGCACAGAACCCCGATGTCTGTGGTGCTGTAGATGCACTGCCAAAGTCCGGTGAGGAGCAGCAAGAGCTTGAGTTGCTGGCACTTTCGCTGTGGGAGCAATCGTCCGACGTTCGTGATTTTTCGGGGTTTTATTTCAGTGGGCGCCCAGGTGCAGCGGGTGGTAATCGTCGAAGCCCTGTTTGTCAGGGAAAGCCCGTAGCCCCGATGTCTGTCGTGCTGTAGATGCGCTGGGAATGGCTGGTGAGGAGCAGCAAGAGCTTGACAGGCTGGCACTTTCGGTATGGGAGCAATCGTCCGATGTTCGTGATTTTTTGTGGATTTTTTTTTCAGAGGTCGCCCAGGTTCAGCTGGTGGTAAACGTCGAAGCCCTGTTGGTCAGGGAAAGCCCGGAGCCCCGATGTCTTTGGTGCTGTAGATGCGGTGCCAATGGCCGCTTAGGAGCAGCAAGAGCTTGACTGGGTGGCACTTTCGGTGTGGGAGCAATCGTCCGACATTCGTGATTTTTCCGGGTTTTACTTCCAGTGCGCGCCCATTTGCAGCTGGTGGTAAACATCGAAGCCCTGTTGGTCAGGGAAAGCCCAGAGCCCCGATGTCTGTGGTGCTGTAGATGCGCTGCCAATGGCCGGGGACAAGCAGCAAGAGCTTGACAGGCTGGCACTTTCGGTGTGGGAGGAATCGTCGGACGTTTGTGATTTTTGGGATTTTTTTTTCAGGGGGCACCCAGGTGCAGCTGGTGGTAAACGTCGAAGCCCTGTTGGTCAGGGAAGGCGCAGAACCCCAATGTCTGTGGTGCTGTAGATGCGCTGCCAATGGCTGGTGAGGAGCAGCAAGAGCTTGAGTTGCTGGCACTTTCGGTGTGGGAGCAATCGTCCGATGTTCATGATTTTTCGGGTTTTTTTTCAGTGGGCGCCCAGCTGCAGCTGGTGGTAAATGTCGAAGCCCTGTTGGTCAGGGAAAGCCCGGAGCCCAGATGTCTGTGGTGCTGTAGATGCGCTGCCAATGGCCGGTGAGGAGCAGCAAGAGCTTGTGTTGCTGGCACTTTTGGTGTGGGAGCAATCATCCGACGTTTGTGATTTTTCGGGGTTCTTTTCAGTGGGAGCCCAGGTGCAGCGAGTGGTAAACGTCGAAGCCCTGTTGGTCAGGGAAAGCCCGGAGCCCCGATGTCTGTGGTGCTGTAGATGCGCTGCCAATGGCCGGTGAGGAGCAGCAAGAGCTTGAGTTGCTGGCACTTTCACTGTGGGAGCAATCGTCCGATGTTCGTGATTTTTCGTTTATTTTTTTCAGTGGGCGCCCAGGTGCAGCTGATGGTAAATGTCGAAGCCCTGTTATTCAGGGAAAGCGCAGAACCCCGATGTCTGTGGTGCTGTAGATGCACTGCCAAAGTCCGGTGAGGAGCAGCAAGAGCTTGAGTTGCTGGCACTTTCGGTGTGGGAGCAATCGTCCGACTGTCGTGATTTTTCGGGGTTTTACTTTCAATGGGCGCCCAGGTTGAGCTGGTGGTAAACGTCGAAGCCCTGTTGGTCAGGGAAAGCCCGGAGCCCCGATGTCTGTGGTGCTGTAGATGCGCTGTCAATGGCCGGTGAGGAGCAGCAAGAGCTTGTGTTGCTGGCACTTTCGGTGTGGGAGCAATCGTCCGATGTTCATGATTTTTCGTTTTTTTTTTAGTGAACGCCCAGCTGCAGCGGGTGCTAAACGTCGAAGCCCTGTTGGTCATGGAAAGCCCGGAGCCCCGATGTCTGTGGTGCTGTAGATGCGCTGCCAATGGCCGGTGAGGAGCAGCAAGAGCTTGACTGGCTGGCACTTTCGTTGTGGGAGCAATCGTCCGATGTTCGTGATTTTTCGGGGTTTTACTTTCAGTGGGCACACAGGTTCAGCTGGTGGTAAACGTCGAAGCCCTGTTGGTCAGGGAAAGCCCGGAGCCCCGATGTCTGTGGTGCTGTAGATGGGCTGCCAAATTCCGGTGAGGAGCAGCAAGAGCTTGACTGGCTGGCACTTTCGGTGTGGGAGCAATCGTCCGATGTTTGTGATTTTTCGTTTATTTTTATCAGTGGGTGCCCAGGTGCAACTGGTGGTAAACGTCGAAGCCCTGTTGTTCAGGGAAAGCGCAGAACCCCGATGTCTGTGGTGCTGTAGATGCGCTGGGAATGGCCGGTTAGGACCAGCAAGAGCTTGAGTTGCTGGCACTTTTGATGTGGGAGGAATCGTCCGACGTTCGTGATTTTTCGGGGTTTTATTTCAGTGGGCGCCCAGGTTCAGCTGGTGGTAAACGTCGAAGCCCTGTTGGTCAGGGAAAGCCCGGAGCCCCGATGTCTGTGGTGCTGTAGATGCGCTGGAAATGGGCGGTGATGAGCAGCAAGAGCTTGACAGGCTGGCATTTAAGGTGTGGCAGGAATCGTCTGACATTCGTGATTTTTGGGGTTTTTTTTTCAGGGGGAACCCACGTGCAGCTGGTGGTAAATGTCGAAGCCCGGTTCGTTAGGGAAAGCCCGGAGCCCCGATGTCTGTGGTGCTGTAGATGCGCTGCCAAAGTCCGGTGAGTAGCAGCAAGAGCTTGAGTTGCTGGCACTTTCGGTGTGGGAGGAATCGTCCGACGTTTTTTATTTTTCGGGGTTTTATTTCAGTGGGCGCCCAGGTGCAGCTGGTGGTAAACGTCGAAGCCCTGTTGGTCAGGGAAAGCTCGGAGCCCCGATGTCTGTGGTGTTGTAGATGCGCTGGGAATGGGAGGTGAGTAGCAGGAAGAGCTTGAGTTGCTGGCACTTGCAGTGTGGGAGCAATCGTTTGACGTTTTTGATTTTTCAGGGTTTTATTTCAGTGGGTAACCAGGTGCAGCTGGTGGTAAATGTCGAAGCCCTGTTGTTCAGGGAAAGCTCGGAGCCCCGATGTCTGTGGTGCTGTAGATGCGCTGCCAATGGCCGGTGAGGAGCAGCAAGAGCTTGACTGGCTGGCACTTTCGGTGTGGGAGCAATCGTCCGATGTTCGTGATTTTTCTTTTATTTTTTTCAGTGGGCGCCCAGGTGCAGCTGGTGGTAAACGTCGAAGCCCTGTTGTTCAGGGATAGCACAGAACCCCGATGTCTGTGGTGCTGTAGATGCACTGCCAAAGTCCGGTGAGGAGCAGCAAGAGCTTGAGTTGCTGGCACTTTCGCTGTGGGAGCAATCGTCCGACGTTCGTGATTTTTCGGGGTTTTATTTCAGTGGGTGCCCAGGTACAGCGGGTGGTAATCGTCGAAGCCCTGTTTGTCAGGGAAAGCCCGTAGCCCCGATGTCTGTCGTGCTGTAGATGCGCTGGGAATGGCTGGTGAGGAGCAGCAAGAGCTTGACAGGCTGGCACTTTCGGTATGGGAGCAATCGTCCGATGTTCGTGATTTTTTGTGGATTTTTTTTTCAGAGGTCGCCCAGGTTCAGCTGGTGGTAAACGTCGAAGCCCTGTTGGTCAGGGAAAGCCCGGAGCCCCGATGTCTTTGGTGCTGTAGATGCGGTGCCAATGGCCGCTTAGGAGCAGCAAGAGCTTGACTGGGTGGCACTTTCGGTGTGGGAGCAATCGTCCGACATTCGTGATTTTTCCGGGTTTTACTTCCAGTGCGCGCCCATTTGCAGCTGGTGGTAAACATCGAAGCCCTGTTGGTCAGGGAAAGCCCAGAGCCCCGATGTCTGTGGTGCTGTAGATGCGCTGCCAATGGCCGGGGACAAGCAGCAAGAGCTTGACAGGCTGGCACTTTCGGTGTGGGAGGAATTGTCGGACGTTTGTGATTTTTGGGATTTTTTTTTCAGGGGGCACCCAGGTGCAGCTGGTGGTAAACGTCGAAGCCCTGTTGGTCAGGGAAGGCGCAGAACCCCAATGTCTGTGGTGCTGTAGATGCGCTGCCAATGGCTGGTGAGGAGCAGCAAGAGCTTGAGTTGCTGGCACTTTCGGTGTGGGAGCAATCGTCCGATGTTCATGATTTTTCGGGTTTTTTTTCAGTGGGCGCCCAGCTGCAGCTGGTGGTAAATGTCGAAGCCCTGTTGGTCAGGGAAAGCCCGGAGCCCAGATGTCTGTGGTGCTGTAGATGCGCTGCCAATGGCCGGTGAGGAGCAGCAAGAGCTTGTGTTGCTGGCACTTTTGGTGTGGGAGCAATCATCCGACGTTTGTGATTTTTCGGGGTTCTTTTCAGTGGGAGCCCAGGTGCAGCGAGTGGTAAACGTCGAAGCCCTGTTGGTCAGGGAAAGCCCGGAGCCCCGATGTCTGTGGTGCTGTAGATGCGCTGCCAATGGCCGGTGAGGAGCAGCAAGAGCTTGAGTTGCTGGCACTTTCACTGTGGGAGCAATCGTCCGATGTTCGTGATTTTTCGTTTATTTTTTTCAGTGGGCGCCCAGGTGCAGCTGATGGTAAATGTCGAAGCCCTGTTATTCAGGGAAAGCGCAGAACCCCGATGTCTGTGGTGCTGTAGATGCACTGCCAAAGTCCGGTGAGGAGCAGCAAGAGCTTGAGTTGCTGGCACTTTCGGTGTGGGAGCAATCGTCCGACTGTCGTGATTTTTCGGGGTTTTACTTTCAATGGGCGCCCAGGTTGAGCTGGTGGTAAACGTCAAAGCCCTGTTGGTCAGGGAAAGCCCGGAGCCCCGATGTCTGTGGTGCTGTAGATGCGCTGTCAATGGCCGGTGAGGAGCAGCAAGAGCTTGACTGGCTGGCACTTTCGGTGTGGGAGCAATCGTCGGACGTTTGTGATTTTTGGGGATTTTTATTCACTGGGCGCCCAGGTTCAGCTGGTGGTAAACGTCGAAGTCCTGTTGGTCAGGGAAAGCCCGGAGCCCCGATGTCTGTGGTGCTGTAGATGGGCTGGGAATGGCCGGTGAGGAGCAGCAAGAGCTTGACTGGCTGGCACTTTTGCTATGGGAGCAATCATCCGATGTTCGTGATTTTTCTTTTATTTTTCTCAGCGGGTGCCCAGGTTCAGCTGGTGGTAAACGTCGAAGCCCTGTTGGTCAAAGAAAGCGCAGAACCCCGATGTCTGTGGTGCTGTAGATGCACTGCCAAAGTCCGGTGAGTAGCAGCAAGAGCTTGAAAGGCTGGCACTTTCGGTGTGGGAGCAATCGTCGGACGTTTGTGATTTTTGGGGATTTTTATTCACTGGGCGCCCAGGTTCAGCTGGTGGTAAACGTCGAAGCCCTGTTGGTCAGGGAAAGCCCAGAGCCCCGATGTCTTTGGTGCTGTAGATGCGCTGCCAATGGCCGGTAAGGAGCAGCAAGAGCTTGTGTTGCTGGCACTTTCGGTGTGGGAGCAATCGTCCGATGTTCATGATTTTTCGTTTTTTTTTTAGTGAACGCCCAGCTGCAGCGGGTGCTAAACGTCGAAGCCCTGTTGGTCATGGAAAGCCCGGAGCCCTGATGTCTGTGGTGCTGTAGATGCGCTGCCAATGGCCGGTGAGGAGCAGCAAGAGCTTGACTGGCTGGCACTTTCGTTGTGGGAGCAATCGTCCGATGTTCGTGATTTTTCGGGGTTTTACTTTCAGTGGGCACACAGGTTCAGCTGGTGGTAAACGTCGAAGCCCTGTTGGTCAGGGAAAGCCCGGAGCCCCGATGTCTGTGGTGCTGTAGATGGGCTGCCAAATTCCGGTGAGGAGCAGCAAGAGCTTGACTGGCTGGCACTTTCGGTGTGGGAGCAATCGTCCGATGTTTGTGATTTTTCGTTTATTTTTATCAGTGGGTGCCCAGGTGCAACTGGTGGTAAACGTCGAAGCCCTGTTGTTCAGGGAAAGCGCAGAACCCCGATGTCTGTGGTGCTGTAGATGCGCTGGGAATGGCCGGTTAGGACCAGCAAGAGCTTGAGTTGCTGGCACTTTTGATGTGGGAGGAATCGTCCGACGTTCGTGATTTTTCGGGGTTTTATTTCAGTGGGCGCCCAGGTTCAGCTGGTGGTAAACGTCGAAGCCCTGTTGGTCAGGGAAAGCCCGGAGCCCCGATGTCTGTGGTGCTGTAGATGCGCTGGAAATGGGCGGTGATGAGCAGCAAGAGCTTGACAGGCTGGCATTTAAGGTGTGGCAGGAATCGTCTGACATTCGTGATTTTTGGGGTTTTTTTTTCAGGGGGAACCCACGTGCAGCTGGTGGTAAATGTCGAAGCCCGGTTCGTTAGGGAAAGCCCGGAGCCCCGATGTCTGTGGTGCTGTAGATGCGCTGCCAATGGCCGGTGAGTAGCAGCAAGAGCTTGAGTTGCTGGCACTTTCGGTGTGGGAGGAATCGTCCGACGTTTTTTATTTTTCGGGGTTTTATTTCAGTGGGCGCCCAGGTGCAGCTGGTGGTAAACGTCGAAGCCCTGTTGGTCAGGGAAAGCTCGGAGCCCCGATGTCTGTGGTGTTGTAGATGCGCTGGGAATGGGAGGTGAGTAGCAGGAAGAGCTTGAGTTGCTGGCACTTGCAGTGTGGGAGCAATCGTTTGACGTTTTTGATTTTTCAGGGTTTTATTTCAGTGGGTAACCAGGTGCAGCTGGTGGTAAATGTCGAAGCCCTGTTGTTCAGGGAAAGCTCGGAGCCCCGATGTCTGTGGTGCTGTAGATGCGCTGCCAATGGCCGGTGAGGAGCAGCAAGAGCTTGACTGGCTGGCACTTTTGGTGTGGGAGCAATCGTCCGATGTTCGTGATTTTTCTTTTATTTTTTTCAGTGGGCGCCCAGGTGCAGCTGGTGGTA
Organism: Chlamydotis macqueenii; assembly: GCF_036417535.1. Lineage (NCBI taxonomy): Eukaryota > Metazoa > Chordata > Aves > Otidiformes > Otididae > Chlamydotis > Chlamydotis macqueenii. The sequence continues at coordinate 91,852 of NW_028239071.1, forward strand.
AACGTCGAAGCCCTGTTGGTCAGGGATAGCACAGAACCCCGATGTCTGTGGTGCTGTAGATGCACTGCCAAAGTCCGGTGAGGAGCAGCAAGAGCTTGAGTTGCTGGCACTTTCGCTGTGGGAGCAATCGTCCGACGTTCGTGATTTTTCGGGGTTTTATTTCAGTGGGCGCCCAGGTGCAGCGGGTGGTAATCGTCGAAGCCCTGTTTGTCAGGGAAAGCCCGTAGCCCCGATGTCTGTCGTGCTGTAGATGCGCTGGGAATGGCTGGTGAGGAGCAGCAAGAGCTTGACAGGCTGGCACTTTCGGTATGGGAGCAATCGTCCGATGTTCGTGATTTTTCGTGGATTTTTTTTTCAGAGGTCGCCCAGGTTCAGCTGGTGGTAAACGTCGAAGCCCTGTTGGTCAGGGAAAGCCCGGAGCCCCGATGTCTGTGGTGCTGTAGATGCGCTGCCAATGGCCGGTGAGGAGCAGCAAGAGCTTGAGTTGCTGGCACTTTCACTGTGGGAGCAATCGTCCGATGTTCGTGATTTTTCGTTTATTTTTTTCAGTGGGCGCCCAGGTGCAGCTGATGGTAAATGTCGAAGCCCTGTTGTTCAGGGAAAGCGCAGAACCCCGATGTCTGTGGTGCTGTAGATGCACTACCAAAGTCCGGTTAGTAGCAGCAGGAGCTTGAGTTGCTGGCACTTTCGGTGTGGGAGCAATCGTCCGACTGTCGTGATTTTTCGGGGTTTTACTTTCAATGGGCGCCCAGGTTGAGCTGGTGGTAAACGTCGAAGCCCTGTTGGTCAGGGAAAGCCCGGAGCCCCGATGTCTGTGGTGCTGTAGATGCGCTGCCAATGGCCGGTGAGGAGCAGCAAGAGTTTGACGGTCTGGCACTTTGGGTGTGGGAGCAATCGTCGGACGTTTGTGATTTTTAGGGATTTTTATTCACTGGGCGCCCAGGTTCAGCTGGTGGTAAACGTCGAAGCCCTGTTGGTCAGGGAAAGCCCGGAGCCCCGATGTCTGTGGTGCTGTAGATGCGCTGGGAATGGCCGGGGAGGAGCAGCAAGAGCTTGACTGGCTGGCACTTTTGCTATGGGAGCAATCGTCCGATGTTCGTGATTTTTCTTTTATTTTTCTCAGCGGGTGCCCAGGTTCAGCTGGTGGTAAACGTCGAAGCCCTGTTGGTCAAAGAAAGCGCAGAACCCCGATGTCTGTGGTGCTGTAGATGCACTGCCAAAGTCCGGTGAGTAGCAGCAAGAGCTTGAAAGGCTGGCACTATCGGTGTGGGAGGAATCGTCCGACGTTTGTTATTCTTCGGGGTTTTATTTCAGTGGGCGCCCAGGTTCAGCTGGTGGTAAACGTCGAAGCCCTGTTGGTCAGGGAAAGCTCGGAGCCCCGATATCTGTGGTGCTGTAGATGCGCTGCCAATGGCCGGTGAGGAGCAGCAAGAGCTTGAGTTGCTGGCACTTTCGGTGTGGGAGCAATCGTGCGATGTTTCTGATTTTTCGTTTATTTTTTTCAGTGGGCACCCAGGTGCAGCTGATGGTAAATGTCGAAGCCCTGTTGGTCAGGGAAAGCCCGGACTCCCGATGTCTGTGGTGCTGTAGATGCGCTGCCAATGGCCGGTGAGGAGCAGGAAGACCTTGAGTTGCTGGCACTTTCGGTGTGGGAGCAATCGTCTGACGTTCGTGATTTTTCGGGGTTTTATTTCAGTGGGCGCCCAGGTGCAGCTGGTGGTAAACTTCGAAGCCCTGTTGGTCAGGGAAAGCCCGGAGCCTCGATATCTGTGGTGCTGTACATGCGCTGCCAATGGCCGGGGAGGAGCAGCAAGAGCTTGACAGGCTGGCACTTTCGGTGTGGGAGTAAATGTCCGACGTTCGTGATTTTTCGGGGTTTTTTTTCAGTGGGAGCCCAGGTTCAGCTGGTGGTAAACGTTGAAGCCCTGTTGGTCAGGGAAAGCCCGGAGCCTCGATATCTGTGGTGCTGTAGATGCGCTGGGAATGGGCGGTGAGGAGCAGCAAGAGCTTGACAGGCTGGCACTTTCGGTGTGCGAGGAATCGTCGGACGTTTCTGATTTTTCAGGATTTTTTTTTAGTGGGAGCCCAGGTTTAGCTAGTTGTAAACGTCGAAGCCCTGTTGGTCAGGGAAAGCCCGGAGCCGTGATGTCTGTGGTGCTGTAGATGCGCTGGGAATGGCCGGTGAGGAGCAGAAAGAGCTTGACTGTCTGGCACTTTTGGTGTGGGAGCAATCGTCCGACGTTCATGATTTTTCGGGGTTCTTTTCAGTGGGAGCCCAGGTTCAGCGAGTGGTAAACGTCGAAGCCCTGTTGGTCAGGGAAAGCCCGGAGCCCCGATGTCTGTGGTGCTGTAGATGCGCTGCCAATGGCCGGTGAGGAGCAGCAAGAGCTTGACTGGCTGGCACTTTCGGTGTGGGAGCAATCGTCCGACGTTCGTGATTCTTCGCGGTTTTACTTTCAGTGGGCGCACAGGTGCAGCTGGTGGTAAACGTCGAAGCCCTGTTGGTCACGGAAAGCCCGGATCCCCGATGTCTGTGGTGCTGTAGATGCGCTGGGAATGGGCGGTGAGGAGCAGCAAGAGCTTGAGTTGCTGGCACTTTCAGTGTGGGAGCAATCGTCGGACGTTTGTGATTTTTGGGGATTTTTATTCACTGGGCGCCCAGGTTCAGCTGGTGGTAAACTTCGAAGCCCTGTTGGTCAGGGAAAGCCCGGAGCCCCGATGTCTGTGGTGCTGTAGATGCGCTGGGAATGGCCGGTGAGGAGCAGCAAGAGCTTGAGTTGCTGGCACTTTCGGTGTGGGAGGAATCGTCCGACGTTCGTGATTTTTCGGGGTTTTATTTCAGTGGGCGCCCAGGTGCAGCTGGTGGTAAACGTCGAAGCCCTGTTGGTCAGGGAAAGCCCGGAGCCCCGATGTCTGTAGTGCTGTAGATGCGCTGGGAATGGGAGGTGAGTCGCAGCAAGAGCTTGACTGGCTGGCACTTTCGGTGTGGGAGGAATCGTCCGACGTTCGTGATTTTTCGGAATTTTATTTCAGTGGGCGCCCAGGTGCAGCTGGTGGTAAATGTCGAAGCCCTGTTGGTCAGGGAATGCCCGGAGCCCCGATGTCTGTGGTGCTGTAGATGCGCCTCCAATGGCTGGTGAGGAGCAGCAAGAGCTTGACTGGCTGGCACTTTTGTTGTGGGAGCAATCGTCCGACGTTCATGATTTTTCGGGGTTTTATTTCAGTGGGCGCCCAGCTGCAGCGGGTGGTAAACGTCGAAGCCCTGTTGGTCAGGGAAAGCCCGGAGCCCCGATGTCTGTGGTGCTGTAGATGCGCTGGGAATTGCTGGTGAGAAGCAGCATGAGCTTGACTGGCTGGCACTTTCGGTGTGGGAGCACTCGTCTGATGTTCGTGATATTTCGTTTATTTTTTCCAGTGGGCGCCCAGGTGCAGCTGGTGGTAAACGTCGAAGCCCTGTTCGTCAGGGAAAGCCCGGAGCCCCGATGTCTGTCGTGCTGTAGATGGGCTGGCAATGGCCGGTGAGCAGCAGCAAGAGCTTGACTGTCTGGCACTTTTGGTGTGAGAGCAATCGTCCGACGTTCGTGATTTTTCGGTGTTCTTTTCAGTGGGAGCCCAGGTGCAGCGAGTGGTAAACGTCGAAGCCCTGTTCGTCAGGGAATGCCCGGAGCCCCGATGTCTGTGGTGTTGTAGATGCACTGCCACTGTCCGGTGAGGAGCAGCATGAGCTTGACTGCCTGGCACTTTTGGTGTGGGAGCAATCGTCCGACGTTCGTCATTTTTCAGGGTTTATTTTCACTGGGCAACCAGGTGCAGCTGGTGGTAAATATCAAAGGCCTGTTGGTCAGGGAAAGCCCGGAGCCACGATGTCTGTGGTGCTGTAGATGCACTGCCAAAGTCCGGTGAGGAACAGCAAGAGCTTGAGTTGCTGGCACTTTCTGTGGGGGAGGAATCGTCCGACGTTTGTGATTTTTCGGGGTTTTATTTCAGTGGGCGCCCAGGTGCAGCTGGTGGTAAACGTCGAAGCCCTGTTGGTCAGGGAAAGCTCGGAGCCCCGATGTCTGTGGTGCTGTAGATGCGCTGCCAGTGGCCGGGGAGGAGCAGCAAGAGCTTGACTGGCTGGCACTTTTGCTGTGGGAGCAATCGTCCGACGTTCGTGATTTTTCTTTTATTTTTTTCAGCGGGCGCCCAGGTTCAGCTGGTGGTAAACGTCGAAGCCCTGTTGGTCAGGGAAAGCGCAGAACCCCGATGTCTGTGGTGCTGTAGATGCACTGCCAAACTCCGGTGAGGAGCAGCAAGAGTTTGAGTTGCTGGCACTTTTGGTGTGGGAGCAATCGTCCGATGTTCGTGATTTTTCGAGGTTTTATTTCAGTGGGCGCCCAGGTGCAGCTGGTGGTAAACGTCGAAGCCCTGTTTGTCAGGGAAAGCCCAGAGCCCCGATGTCTGTGGTGCTGTAGATGGGCTGGGAATGGGAGGTGAGGAGCAGCAAGAGCTTGAGTTGCTGGCACTTTTGGTGTGAGAGCAATCATCCGACATTCGTGATTTTTCGGGGTTTTATTTCAGTGGGAGCCCAGGTGCAGCTGGTGGTAAACGTCGAAGCCCTGTTGGTCAGGGAATGCCTGGAGCCCCGATCTCTGTGGTGCTGTAGATGCGCTGGCAATGGCTGGTGAGGAGCAGCAAGAGCTTGACTGTCTGGCACGTTGGGTGTGGGAGCAATCGTCGGACGTTTGTGATTTTTGGGGATTTTTATTCACTGGGCGCCCAGGTTCAGCTGGTGGTAAACGTCGAAGCCCTGTTGGTCAGGGAAAGCCCGGAGCCCCGATGTCTGTGGTGCTGTAGATGCGCTGGCAATGGCCGGTGAGGAGCAGCCAGAGCTTGAGTTGCTGGCACTTTTGGTGTGGGAGCAATCGTCCGACGTTCGTGATTTTTCGGGGTTTTACTTTCAGTGGGCGCCCAGGTTCAGCTGGTGGTAAACGTCGAAGCCCTGTTCGTCAGGGAAAGCCCGGAGCCCCAATGTCTGTGGTGCTGTAGATGCGCTGGGAATGGGAGGTGAGGAGCAGCATGAGCTTGACTGGCTGGCACTTTCTGTGTGGGTGCAATCGTCCGACGTTCGTGATTTTTCGGGGTTTTATTTCAGTGGGCGCCCAGGTGCAGCTGGTGGTAAATGTTGAAGCCCTGTTGGTCAGGGAATGCCCGGAGCCCCGATGTCTGTGGTGCTGTAGATGCGCTGGGAATGGCTGGTGAGGAGCAGCAAGAGCTTGACTGTCTGGCACGTTGGGTGTGGGAGCAATCGTCGGACGTTTGTGATTTTTGGGGATTTTTATTCACTGGGCGCCCAGGTTCAGCTGGTGGTAAACGTCGAAGCCCTCTTGGTCAGGGAAAGCTCGGAGCCCCGATATCTGTGGTGCTGTAGATGCGCTGGGAATGGCCGGGGAGGAGCAGCAAGAGCTTGACTGGCTGGCACTTTTGGTGTGGGAGCAATCGTCCGATGTTCGTGATTTTTCGGGGGTTCTTTTCAGTGGGAGCCCAGGTTCAGCTGGTGGTAAACGTCGAAGCCCTGTTCGTCAGGGAAAGTCCAGAGCCCTGATGTCTGTGGTGCTGTAGATGCGCTGGGAATGGCCGGTGAGGAGCAGCAAGAGCTTGACTGGCTGGCACTTTTTGTGTGGGAGCAATTGTCCGACGTTTTTGATTTTTTAGGGTTTTTTTTTCAGTGGATAACCAGGTGCAGCTGGTGGTAAATGTCGAAGCCCTGTTGGTCAGGGAAAGCCCGGAGCCCCGATGTCTGTGGTGCTGTAGATGCGCTGGGAATGCCCGGTGAGGAGCAGCTAGAGGTTGACTGTCTGGCACTTTTGGTGTGGGAGCAATCGTCCGACTGTCGTGATTTTTCGGGGTTTTATTTCAGTTGGCGCCCAGGTGCAGCTGGTGGTAAACTTCGAAGCCCTGTTGGTCAGGGAAAGCCCGGAGCCCCGATGTCTGTGGTGCTGTAGATGCGCTGGGAATGGCTGGTGAGAAGCAGCATGAGCTTGACTGGCTGGCATTTAAGGTGTGGCAGGAATACTCTGATGTTCGTGATATTTCGTTTATTTTTTTTAGTGGGCCCCCATGTGCAGCGGGTGGTAAACGTCGAAGCCCTGTTGGTCAGGGAAAGCCCGGAGCCCCGATGTCTGTGGTGCTGTAGATGGGCTGCCAAATTCCGGTGAGGAGCAGCAAGAGCTTGACTGGCTGGCACTTTTGGTGTGGGAGCAATCGTCCGACGTTCGTGATTTTTCGGGGTTTTTTTTTCAGTGGGCACCCAGGTGCAGCTGGTGGTAAATGTCGAAGCCCGGTTCGTCAGGGAAAGCCCGGAGCCCCGATGTCTGTGGCGCTGTAGATGCGCTGGGAATGGCTGGTTGGAAGCAGCATGAGCTTGACTGGCTGGCACTTTTGGTGTGGGAGCAATCGTCCGACGTTCGTGATTTTTCGGGGTTTTTTTTTCAGTGGGCACCCAGGTGCAGCTGGTGGTAAATGTCGAAGCCCGGTTCGTCAGGGAAAGCCCAGAGCCCCGATGTCTGTGGTGCTGTAGATGCGCTTCCAGTGGCCGGTGAGGAGCAGCAAGAGCTTGAGTTGCTGGCACTTTCGGTGTGGGAGCAATCGTCCGATGTTCGTGATTTTTCGGGGTTCTTTTCAGTGGGCGCCCAGGTGCAGCTGATGGTAAAAGTCGAAGCCCTGTTGGTCAGGGAAAGCGCAGAACCCCGATGTCTGTGGTGCTGTAGATGCACTGCCAAAGTCCGGTGAGTAGCAGCAAGAGTTTAAGTCGCTGGCACTTTTGGTGTGGGAGCAATCGTCCGACGTTCGTGATTTTTCAAGGTTTTATTTCAGTGGGCGCCCATTTGCAGCTGGTGGTAAACATCGAAGCCCTGTTGGTCAGGGAAAGCCCAGAGCCCCGATGTCTGTGGTGCTGTAGATGCGCTGGGAATGGGAGGTGAGGAGCAGCAAGAGCTTGAGTTGCTGGCACTTTTGGTGTGGGAGCAATCGTCCGACGTTCGTGATTTTTCGGGGTTTTATTTCAGTGGGAGCCCAGGTGCAGCTGGTGGTAAACGTCGAAGCCCTGTTGGTCAGGGAAAGCCCGGAGCCCCGATATCTGTGGTGCTGTAGATGCGCTTCCAATGGCCGGTGAGGAGCAGCAAGAGCTTGACTGGCTGGCACTTTCGGTGTGGGAGCAATCGTCCGACGTTTGTGTTTTTTTCGGGTTTTTTTTTCAGTGGGCACCCATGTTCAGCTCGTGGTAAACGTCGAAGTGCTGTTGGTCAGGGAAAGTCCGGAGCCCAAATGTCTGTGGTGCTGTAGATGCGCTGGGAATGGGCGGTGATTAGCAGCAAGAGCCTGACTGGCTGGCACTTTTGGTGTGGGAGGAATCGTCCGACGTTTGTAATTTTTCGGGGTTTTATTTCAGTGGGCGCCCATTTGCAGCTGGTGGTAAACATCGAAGCCCTGTTGGTCAGGGAAAGCCCGGAGCCGCGATGTCTTTGGTGCTGTAGATGTGCTGCCAATGGCCGGGGACGAGCAGCAAGAGCTTGATAGGCTGGCACTTTCGGTTTGGCAGGAATCGTCGGACGTTTTTGATTTTTCGGGATTTTTTTTTAGTGGGAGCCCAGGTTTAGCTAGTGGTAAACGTCGAAGCCCTGTTGGTCAGGGAAAGCCCGGAGCCGTGATGTCTGTGGTGCTGTACATGCGCTGCCAATGGGAGGTGAGGAGCAGCAAGAGCTTGACTGTCTGGCACTTTTGGTGTGGGAGCAATCGTCCGACGTTTTTGATTTTTCAGGGTTTTTTTTCAGTGGGCAACCAGGTGCAGCTGGTGGTAAATGTCAAAGGCCTGTTGGTCAGGGAAAGCCCGGAGCCGCGATGTCTGTGGTGCTCTAGATGCGCTGGGAATGGGCGGTCAGGAGCAGGAAGAGCTTGTGTTGCTGGCACTTTCGGTGTGGGAGCAATCGTCCGATGTTCATGATTTTTCGTTTATTTTTTTCAGTGGGTGCCGATGTGCAGCGGGTGGTATAACGTCAAAGCCCTGTTGGTCAGGGAAAGCCCGGAGCCCCGATGTCTGTGGTGCTGTAGATGCGCTGGGAATGGCCGGTGAGGGGTAGCAAGAGCTTGAGTTGCTGGCACTTTTGGTGTGGGAGCAATCGTCCGACGTTCGTGATTTTTCGGGGTTTTATTTCAGTGGGAGCCCAGGTGCAGCTGGTGGTAAACGTCGAAGCCCTGTTCGTCAGGGAAAGCCCGGAGCCCCGATGTCTGTGGTGCTGTAGATGCGCTGGGAATGGCCGGTGAGGGGTAGCAAGAGCTTGAGTGGCTGACACTTTTGGTGTGAGAGCAATCGTCCGACGTTCATGATATTTGGGGATTTTTTTTCCAGTGGGCGCCTAGGTTCAGCTGGTAATAAACTTCTAAGCCCTGTTGGTCAGGGAACGCCCGGAGCCCCGATGTCTGTGGTGCTGTAGATGCGCTGGGAATGGAAGGTGAGGAGCACCTACAGCTTGAGTTGCTGGCACTTTCGGTGTGGTAGCAATCGTCCGACGTTCGTGATTTTTCGGGGTTCTTTTCAGTGGGCGCCCAGGTTCAGCTGGTGGTAAATGTCGAAGGCCTGTTGGTCAGGGAAAGCCCGGAGCCCCGATGTCTGTGGTGCTGTAGATGCGCTGCCAATGGCTGGGGAGGAGCAGCAAGAGCTTGACTGGCTGGCACTTTCGGTGTGGGAGCAATTGTCCGACGTTTTTGATTTTTTAGGGTTTTTTTTTCAGTGGGCGCCCATGTGCAGCTGGTGGTAAATGTCGAAGCCCTGTTGGTCAGGGAAAGCCCGGAGCCGCGATGTCTGTGGTGCTGTAGATGCGCTGGTAATGCCCGGTGAGGAGCAGCTAGAGGTTGACTGTCTGGCACTTTCGGTGTGGGAGCAATTGTCCGACGTTCGTGATTTTTCGGGGTTTTATTTCAGTGGGCGCCCAGGTGCAGCTGGTGGTAAACTTCGAAGCCCTGTTGGTCAGGGAAAGCCCGGAGCCCCGATGTCTGTGGTGCTGTAAATGCGCTGGGAACGGCTGGTGAGAAGCAGCATGAGCTTGACTGGCTGGCATTTAAGGTGTGGCAGGAATCGTCTGATGTTCGTGATATTTCGTTTATTTTTTTTAGTGGGCGCCCATGTGCAGCTGGTGGTAAACGTCGAAGCCCTGTTGGTCAGGGAAAGCCCGGAGCCCCGATGTCTGTGGTGCTGTAGATGCGCTGGGAATGGCCGGTGAGGAGCAGCAAGAGCTTGACTGGCTGGCACTTTCGTTGTGGGAGCAATCGTCCGACGTTCGTGATTTTTCGGGGTTTTATTTCAGTGGGCGCCCAGCTGCAGCTGGTGGTAAACGTCGAAGCCCTGTTGGTCAGGGAAAGCCCGGAGCCCCGATGTCTGTGGCGCTGTAGATGCGCTGGGAATGGCTGGTTAGAAGCAGCATGAGCTTGACTGGCTGGCACTTTTGGTGTGGCAGCAATCGTCCGACGTTCGTGATTTTTCGGGGTTATTTTCAGTGGGAGCCCAGGTTCAGCGAGTGGTAAACGTCGAAGCCCTGTTGGTCAGGGAAAGCCCGGAGCCCCGATGTCTGTGGTGTTGTAGATGCACTGCCACTGTCCGGTGAGGAGCAGCAAGAGCTTGACTGGCTGGCACTTTGGGTGTGGGAGCAGTCGTCCGACGTTCGTGATTTTTCGGGGTTTTATTTCAGTGGGCGCCCAGGTGCAGCTGGTGGTAAACTTCGAAGCCCCTTTGGTCAGGGAAAGCCCGGAGCCACGATGTCTGTGGTGCTGTAGATGCACTGCCACTGTCCGGTGAGGAGGAGCAAGAGCTTGACTGGCTGGCACTTTTGCTGTGGGAGCAATCGTCCGACGTTCGTCATTTTTCAGGGTTTTTTTTCACTGGGCAACCAGGTGCAGCTGGTGGTAAATGTCGAAGGCCTGTTGGTCAGGGAAAGCCCGGAGCCACGATGTCTGTGGTGCTGTAGATGCGCTGCCAATGGCCGGTGAGGAGCAGCAAGAGCTTGACTGGCTGGCACTTTTGGTGTGGGAGCAATCGTCCGACGTTTGTGATTTTTCGGGGTTTTTTTCAGTGGGCGCACAGGTGCAGCTGGTGGTAAACGTCGAAGCCCTGTTGGTCAGGGAAAGCCCGGAGCCGTGATGTCTGTGGTGCTGTAGATGCACTGCCAAAGTCTGGTGAGGAACAGCAAGAGCTTGAGTTGCTGGCACTTTCTGTGTGGGAGGAATCGTCCGACGTTTGTGATTTTTCGGGGTTTTATTTCAGTGGGCGCCCAGGTTCAGCTGGTGGTAAACATCGAAGCCCTATTGGTCAGGGAAAGCTCGGAGCCCCGATATCTGTGGTGCTGTAGATGCGCTGCCAGTGGCCGGTGAGGAGCAGCAAGAGCTTGACTGGCTTGGAACTTTCGGTGTGGGAGCAATCGTCCGATGTTCGTGATTTTTCGGGGTTCTTTTCAGTGGGAGCCCAGGTTCAGCGAGTGGTAAACGTCGAAGCCCTGTTGGTCAGGGAAAGCGCAGAACCCCGATGTCTGTGGTGCTGTAGATGAACTGCCAATGGCCGCTTAGGAGCAGCAAGAGCTTGAGTTGCTGGCACTTTCGGTGTGGGAGGAATCGTCCGACGTTCGTGATTTTTCGGGGTTTTATTTCAGTGGGAGCCCAGGTGCAGCTGGTGGTAAACGTCGAAGCCCTGTTCGTCAGGGAAAGCCCGGAGCCCCGATGTCTGTGGTGCTGTAGATGCGCTGGGAATGGCCGGTGAGGGGTAGCAAGAGCTTGAGTTGCTGGCACTTTTGGTGTGAGAGCAATCGTCCGACGTTCGTGATATTTGGGGATTTTTTTTCCAGTGGGCGCCTAGGTTCAGCTGGTAATAAACTTCTAAGCCCTGTTGGTCAGGGAACGCCCGGAGCCCCGATGTCTGTGGTGCTGTAGATGCGCTGGGAATGGAAGGTGAGGAGCACCTACAGCTTGACTGGCTGGCAATTTCGGTGTGGGAGCAATCGTCCGACGTTCGTGATTTTTCGGGGTTCTTTTCAGTGGGCGCCCAGGTTCAGCTGGTGGTAAATGTCGAAGGCCTGTTGGTCAGGGAAAGCCCGGAGCCCCGATGTCTGTGGTGCTGTAGATGCGCTGCCAATGGCTGGGGAGGAGCAGCAAGAGCTTGACTGGCTGGCACTTTCGGTGTGGGAGCAATTGTCCGACGTTTTTGATTTTTTAGGGTTTTTTTTTCAGTGGGCGCCCATGTGCAGCTGGTGGTAAATGTCGAAGCCCTGTTGGTCAGGGAAAGCCCGGAGCCGCGATGTCTGTGGTGCTTTAGATGCGCTGGTAATGCCCGGTGAGGAGCAGCTAGAGGTTGACTGTCTGGCACTTTCGGTGTGGGAGCAATTGTCCGACGTTCGTGATTTTTCGGGGTTTTATTTCAGTGGGCGCCCAGGTGCAGCTGGTGGTAAACTTCGAAGCCCTGTTGGTCAGGGAAAGCCCGGAGCCCCGATGTCTGTGGTGCTGTAGATGCGCTGGGAATGGCTGGTGAGAAGCAGCATGAGCTTGACTGGCTGGCATTTAAGGTGTGGCAGGAATCGTCTGATGTTCGTGATATTTCGTTTATTTTTTTTAGTGGGCGCCCATGTGCAGCGGGTGGTAAACGTCGAAGCCCTGTTGGTCAGGGAAAGCCCGGAGCCCCGATGTCTGTGGCGCTGTAGATGCGCTGGGAATGGCTGGTTAGAAGCAGCATGAGCTTGACTGGCTGGCACTTTTGGTGTGGGAGCAATCGTCCGACGTTCGTGATTTTTCGGGGTTATTTTCAGTGGGAGCCCAGGTTCAGCGAGTGGTAAACGTCGAAGCCCTGTTGGTCAGGGAAAGCCCGGAGCCCCGATGTCTCTGGTGTTGTAGATGCACTGCCACTGTCCGGTGAGGAGCAGCAAAAGCTTGACTGGCTGGCACTTTGGGTGTGGGAGCAGTCGTCCGACGTTCGTGATTTTTCGGGGTTTTATTTCAGTGGGCGCCCAGGTTCAGCTGGTGGTAAACTTCGAAGCCCCTTTGGTCAGGGAAAGCCCGGAGCCACGATGTCTGTGGTGCTGTAGATGGGCTGGCAATGGCCGGTGAGCAGCAGCAAGAGCTTGACTGTCTGGCACTTTTGGTGTGAGAGCAATCGTCCGACGTTCGTGATTTTTCGGGGTTCTTTTCAGTGGGAGCCCAGGTTCAGCGAGTGGTAAACGTCGAAGCCCTGTTGGTCAGGGAAAGCCCGGAGCCCCGATGTCTGTGGTGCTGTAGATGCGCTGCCAAAGTCTGGTGAGGAGCAGCAAGAGCTTGAGTTGCTGGCACTTTCGGTGTGGGAGCAATCGTCCGATGTTCGTGATTTTTCGGGGTTCTTTTCAGTTGGCGCCCAGGCTCAGCTGGTGGTAAACGTCGAAGTCCAGTTGGTCCGGGAAAGCCCGGAGCCCCGATGTCTGTGGTGCTGTAGATGCGCTGCCAATGGCCGGTGAGGAACAGCAAGAGCTTGACAGGCTGGCACTTTCGGTGTGGGATCAATCGTCCGACGTTTTTGATTTTTCAGGGTTTTTTTTTCAGTGGGCAACCAGGTGCAGCTGGTGGTAAACGTCGAAGCCCTGTTGGTCAGGGAAAGCCCGGAGCCGCGATGTCTGTGGTGCTGTACATGCGCTGGGAATGGGAGGTGAGGAGCAGCAAGAGCTTGACTGGCTGGCACTTTTGCTGTGGGAGCAATCGTCCGACGTTCGTGATTTTTCGGGGTTTTATTTCAGTGGGTGCCCAGGTGCAGCTGGTGGTAAACGTCGAAGCCCTGTTTGTCAGGGAAAGCCCGGAGCCCCGATGTCTGTGGTGCTGTAGATGCGCTGGGAATGGCCGGGGAGGAGCAGCAAGAGCTTGACTGGCTGGCACTTTCGGTGTGGGAGCAATCGTCCGACGTTCGTGATTTTTCGGGGTTCTTTTCAGTGGGGGCCCAGGTGCAGCTGGTGGTAAATGTCGAAGCCCTGTTGGTCAGGGAAAGCCCGGATCCCCGATGTCTGTCGTGCTGTAGATGCGCTGGGAATGGCTGGTGAGAAGCAGCATGAGCTTGACTGGCTGGCACTTTCGGTGTGGGAGCAATCGTCCGACGTTCGTGATTCTTCGGGGTTTTTTTTCAGTGGGTAACCAGGTGCAGCTGGTGGTAAATGTCGAAGCCCTGTTCGTCAGGGAAAGCCCGGAGCCCCGATGTCTGTGGTGCTGTACATGCGCTGCCAATGGCCGGGGAGGAGCAGCAAAAGCTTGACTGGCTGGCACTTTCGGTGTGGGAGCAATCGTCCGACGTTCGTGATATTTGGGGATTTTTTTTCCAGTGGGCGCCCAGGTTCAGCTGGTAGTAAACTTCTAAGCCCTGTTCGTCAGGGAAAGCCCGGAGCCCCGATGTCTGTGGTGCTGTAGATGCACTGGGAATGGCTGGTGAGGAGCAGCTAGAGCTTGACAGGCTGGCACTTTCGGTGTGGGAGCAATCGTCCGACGTTTGTGATTTTTTGTGTTTTTTTTCAGTGGGCACCCAGGTGCAGCTGGTGGTAAACGTCGAAGCCCTGTTGGTCAGGGAAAGCCCGGAGCCCCGATGTCTGTGGTGCTGTAGATGAACTGCCAAAGTCCGGTGAGTAGCAGCAAGAGCTTGAGTTGCTGGCACTTTTGGTGTGGGAGCAATCGTCCGACGTTTGTGATTTTTCGGGGTTCTTTTCAGTGGGAGCCCAGGTGCAGCTGGTGGTAAACGTCGAAGCCCTGTTGGTCAGGGAAAGCCCGGAGCCCCGATGTCTGTGGTGCTGTACATGCGCTGCCAATGGCCGGTGAGGAGCAGCAAGAGCTTGACTGGCTGGCACTTTCGCTGTGGGAGCAATCGTCCGATGTTCGTGATTTTTCGTTTATTTTTTTCAGTGGGCGCCCAGGTTCAGCTGCTGGTAAACGTCGAAGCCCTGTTCGTCAGGGAAAGCCCAGAGCCCTGATGTCTGTGGTGCTGTAGATGCGCTGCCAATGGCCGGTGAGGAGCAGCAAGAGCTTGAGTGGCTGGCACTTTTGGTGTGGGAGCAATCGTCCGATGTTCATGATTTTTCGTTTATTTTTTTCAGTGGGCGCCCAGGTGCAGCTGGTGGTAAATGTCGAAGCCCTGTTGGTCAGGGAAAGCCCGGAGCCGTGATGTCTGTGGTGCTGTAGATGCACTGCCAAAGTCCGGTGAGTAGCAGCAAGAGCTTGAGTTGCTGGCACTTTCTGTGTGGGAGGAATCGTCCGACGTTCGTGATTTTTCGGGGTTTTACTTTCAGTGGGCGCCCAGGTTCAGCTGGTGGTAAAGGTCGAAGCCCTGTTCGTCAGGGAAAGCCCGGAGCCCCGATGTCTGTGGTGCTGTAGATGCGCTGGGAATGGGCGGTGAGGAGCAGCAAGAGCTTGAGTTGCTGGCACTTGAGTTGCTGGCATTAAAAGTGGGTCCCCAGCGATAAGAAATAGAGTTCCTAGTGGACTCTGGAGCAGAAAGATCTACTGTTCAAAAATTGCCCCGGGGGTGTGGGACATCCTCGGAGAAAGTAGAAGTTATTGGAGCAAAAGGAGAGCCTTTTGGGGTTCCCGTAATAAAAAATGTGGTTTTGGAAAGTGATTCTAAATTTGGGGTGGGGTCCTTGCTGTTAGTGCCTGAGGCGGACTATAACTTATTGGGCAGAGATTTAATGATAGAATTAGGGATTGGCTTAGAAGTCATAAAAAATGAACTAAGAATTAAGTTGTGTCCTTTACGGACAGTTGATGAGGGGAAAATAAACCCTGAGGTATGGTACACTCCGGAGACCATTGGAAAATTGGATATTGAACCTTTTTCAGTGACAATAAGAAACCCAGAAATACCAGTGAGAATAAAACAATACCCCCTACCGATGGAGGGGAGACAGGGATTGAAACCTGAGATTCAAAGGTTAATTGAAAAAGGAATATTAGAACCTTGCATGTCCCCTTTTAACACCCCCATCTTACCTGTAAAGAAACCTGATGGGACATACAGATTAGTGCATGATTTACGAGAAATTAACAAACGAACGGTTACCAGATTCCCTGTAGTGGCAAACCCTCATACACTTTTAAGCCAGCTGGGCCCCAATGATCAGTGGTATAGTGTAATTGATTTAAAGGATGCCTTCTGGGCATGCCCCTTAAAGAAAGATTGCAGGGATTATTTTGCTTTTGAATGGGAAGACCCGGACACTTACAGAAAACAACAATTACGGTGGACCGTTTTACCTCAAGGGTTCACCGAGTCTCCAAATTTGTTTGGACAGGCATTAGAACAAATATTGAGGGGGTACGAATTAGGTGGGGGGGTGACCCTTGTCCAGTATGTGGACGATTTACTGTTGGCCGGCAGCGATGAGGAGGCAGTTAGGGAGGAGAGTATTAGGTTGTTAAATTTTTTAAGTTTACAGGGATTAAAGGTGTCGAAATCAAAACTGCAATTTGTCGAAAAGGAAGTGAAATATTTAGGGCACAGATTGAGTAAAGGAACTAAGAAGTTAGACCCAGAAAGAGTTCAGGGCATATTATCATTGCCGGCTCCAAAAACTAAGAGACAGATCAGACAATTGCTGGGCCTTTTGGGATATTGTAGACAATGGATTGAAGGCTATAGTAGGAAAGTAAAATTTTTATATGCTAAGATATCTAAGGATGGCCTATTAAAATGGTCTAAGGATGATGATGAACAATTGGAAGTTTTAAAAATGGATTTGGTAAACACTCCTGTTTTGAGTTTACCGGATGTCAAGAAACCATTTTATTTATTTATTAATGTTGATGAAGGAACAGCATATGGGGTGTTAGTGCAAGAATGGGCAGGGAAGAAAAAGCCTGTAGGATACCTTTCTAAATTGTTAGACCCTGTAAGCAGAGGATGGCCTATCTGCCTACAAGCTATAGTGGCTGCGGCTCTGCTAGTGGAAGAGGCTCACAAAGTTACCTTTGGGGGAGAACTGAAAGTATTATCACCCCACAATATTAGAGGAATTTTACAACAGAAAGCTGAAAAGTGGATTACTGATGCCAGGCTCCTGAAGTACGAGGGTATCCTGATATCTTCACCTAAACTAGAACTTGAAGTTACTGGTTTACAGAATCCAGCACAATTTCTGTACGGGGAACCGTCAGAGGAGATAACTCATGATTGCCTGCACACTATTGAAGAACAAGCCAAAATTAGACCAGATTTGGAGGAAGAAGAGCTAGAGGATGGGGAAAAACTTTTTGTAGATGGATCTTCCCGGGTAATAGAGGGGAAAAGAAAATCAGGATATGCGATAATTAATGGAAAAACATTTAAGGTAATAGAATCAGGGCCCCTGAGTCCCAGTTGGTCGGCTCAAGCATGCGAGTTATACGCAGTTTTAAGAGCTTTACAATTATTAGAAGGAAAAATCGGCACCATCTATACGGATTCCAAATATGCCTTTGGAATAGTGCATACATTTGGGAAAATTTGGGAAGAAAGAGGCTTAATAAATTCCCAGGGAAAGGGATTGGTTCATCAGGAGTTAATAATTGAAATTTTGCAGGCTTTACGGAGGCCGGTAGGAATAGCAGTGGTCCATTTAAAAGGGCATCAGCGGGGATTAACTCCACTGACAAGGGGAAACAATCTAGCAGATCAAGAAGCAAAACGAGCGGCTTTAATGATCTTCAAGGAAAAGAAAGATAGAAAGTTTCCTTGCAAGGATTGTTGGAAGAGCACACTTCATTGTAGCTGTGCGAATCCTAATTATCAGTTTTGTTGTGCGCATGGGGAAGAGTACCACCTGTACAGCTTCACTGTGCAGGAGAAAGACAAGTTAGTCCGAATGGGGGCAAGGGAAGTCAAATCTGGAGAATGGGAACTTCCTGATGGACGAGAGGTCATTTCAAAAACTATGGCTATAAGAATCATGCGCAAGTACCATGAAAACACCCACTGGGGGGTTCAAGCACTAGTAGATCAATTTGCCATAAAATATGCTTGCATTGGGGTATATAATATAGCAAAAAGAATAATTGGAGATTGCCTAATTTGCCAAAAAGTGAACAAGCACCAATTAAGAGAAAGACCATTAGGGGGAAGAGATTTGGCTCACCGACCCTTCGCCAAAATTCAGATAGACTTCACCGAACTACCGAAAGTA
Organism: Chlamydotis macqueenii; assembly: GCF_036417535.1. Lineage (NCBI taxonomy): Eukaryota > Metazoa > Chordata > Aves > Otidiformes > Otididae > Chlamydotis > Chlamydotis macqueenii. Next base: position 109,023 of record NW_028239071.1, read on the forward strand.
GGCAGGTATAGATATTTGTTGGTAATAATAGATCATTTAACACACTTTGTAGAAGCATTTCCAACAGTCAGGGCCACTGCCCAAACGGTGACAAAACTATTGCTTGAAAATGTGATACCTAGGTATGGCTCTATTGAAACTATTGACTCTGATAGGGGACCACATTTTGCTTCAAAAATCATAAAAGAAGTTTTTACTGCTTTGGGGACCAAGTGGGAATATCATACACCCTGGCACCCACAGAGTTCGGGAAAAATAGAGCGGGTAAACGGTGAGATAAAGAAACAACTGACCAAATTAATGATGGAGACCAAATTATCTTGGGTAAAATGCCTTCCCTTAGCCTTATTAAATATTAGAATCCAACCTCACACGGATGTGGGAATCTCCCCTTTCGAAATGTTATATGGAATGCCTTATGATTTGGAGGTTCCCCGAGATCATCCCCAGGCTGAAAATTTACAACTGAAACAGTACATAATCCAACTCATGTCTATGAGGAAACAATTGCGAGATAAAGGCTTAGCAGTACAAAGGCCTCCGTTGGACATTGCAATACACAATATACAACCTGGAGATAACGTTTTAATTAGGTCATGGAAGGAGTCCTCACTAACTCCCCGCTGGGAAGGGCCTTATCTTGTTTTACTCACTACAGAAACCGCCATCCGGACTGCTGAACGGGGGTGGACCCATGCCAGCCGGGTAAAAGGACCCATCTCCGAGGAGCAGTGGGAGAGCTCTGGAGACCCGAATACCTTGAAATTAAAACTGCGAAGAAAAAGACAGACTAATAAATTGAACTGAGCAATGAACATGTATCGGTAAGGCGGAGACGCTTCGCTTGTTAACCTTTTTTTTACAGAAGAACCACACTTGGAGACCTGGAAAATACATGGATACGTAAGGACTATATTGAAATCAGAATTGTGGTTGTAATTGTAATTATCATTATATATATGAGCCTTTAAGAAAAGTGATGTGTCACATAGTTCATATTAATTGTAGCAATAAGTTTGGTAGTAGCAGGGAAGGAACTTACATATCTTTGGAAGTGCCGAAAACAGGAGTAGCCTCGTTTAAACAATTTAAAAATAAAATACCAAAGTGCTACTCCCAGGAGAATCGGGAGCCGAACAGAAAATAAATAAGTGAGGGCCGATTCACTGTCACATTTCTCCTGAAGATTGTCCTTGCCACCAAGAAGATGACATTCCTCGTAGCTCGAAGCAACCGAGTTGACGAGCGAGGTGGAGGGACAAGGTGCTGTGGAGAACTGACCCCTGTCACTGCAGATGATTTAAAGGCCCTCCAAGTGAAAAGGCCCCGAGGTTCCAAATGGGAAAAAGGCACTAGTCAAATTGGCTTAAAACAAAATTGGAGGCTTCACCCTTTTCGGTACGTCCTGACTATTCTGTTTTTAATGTTACCACAAACATGGGGGAAACGGAGCCACCAAGCTCATCAGCCATTCGAATGGACACTGCATCAAGTGGGCATTGATGATGATAAAGTCATACAAACTATAATAACTCCAGGGGCCCCTGCCTTTAAGACCACTCTGTGTCAGTTAGCGCCAGTAGATGGAGCGTGTAAAAATGAAGGTACACCATTTTATCTATGCCCGAGCTCTAACCCTGGGAAATCGTATTGTAACCAACCAGGACAACATTTTTGCGCATACTGGGGTTGTGAAACAATTGCTAACCGGTGGATTCCAGAGCCTGGAAAAGATCCCTTCTTGAAGGTATCTTGGGCCCCTTATGGATGTAAGCCGCAAGTGGTACGTACACTGGATAGAAGTGGGTCTGTCAGTATCGCAAAGTGGAGTTGCAACTACTGGCACTTGAATGTGACCCGACCTCAGGACCCTAGCTGGCTAGTAGGAAGAACTTGGGGAGTTCGTTATAATAAGGAACTAGGGCAAGATAGAGGTGGGCTAATACACATTAAAAAGAAACCAGCCTCGAATGATCCACTGCCAGTAGGCCCCAAGCAGGTCCTGACTGATGATTTGGCTAAGAAAACAGACCCCGACCAGACATTGACTGATAGTTTGGTCAAGGAAACAGAGGGTGATGTAACGAAAGTTATTGTAATGAATAGTACCCAAGCCATCCAAACCCCTGACGAAAACTCTGGGGATAACCCTCTTTGGAAACTGATGCAAGCCAGTTACCTGGTATTAAACCACACAAACCCAAATTAAATCACACAAACCACACAAACACAAACATTGCTGGGTGTGTTGCGATACTAGACCTCCCTTCTATGAGGCAATAGGCATCCACTCAAAGGCGAAAAGGGTAAATGGTTCAAACCCAACACAATGTTTATGGGATTCTGAAGGTCGAAAACCAGGCCTGACGATGCAACATGTATCGGGACAAGGGAGATGTATTGGGAATGTACCCCCAGAGAAAAATAAATTATGCAAGATAAGAGCTTCCCTGAAAGGGAAGCCCCCTGCTGATTGGCTAATACCAGCCCGTAACACCAAATGGATCTGCTCCAAAACTGGAATCACTCCCTGTTTATCTCTTAAATTGTTCAACGAATATGAGGAATATTGCATCCAAGTGATGATAATCCCCCGGATCATATACCACCCTGAGGAATTTGTGCATAATAACCAGAATACCCAGAGTCACCACTTACAGAAACGAGAACCATTTACCTTTACGGCTTTGACAATAGCCACTTTGATAGCTGTAGGAGCAACAGGCGCGGGCACAGGAATAACGTCATTGGTCCAACAAAATCAGAAATTTCAATCACTTAGAATAGCAGTAGACGAAGACTTGGTAAGAATTGAACAATCAATAACTGCCTTGGAAAAATCTGTTAGATCATTATCAGAGGTGGTGCTACAAAACCGAAGGGGGTTAGATTTAATGTTTCTACAACAAGGTGGGCTATGTGCTGCCTTGGGAGAACAATGTTGTGTATATGCTGATCACACAGGGATTGTAAGGGATACTATGACAAAACTTCGGGAAGGCCTAGAAAAACGAAAACGAGAACAAGAAACGCAACAAAGCTGGTATGAGTCCTGGTTTAACCACTCTCCTTGGCTTACCGCATTACTATCTACCATTGCAGGACCCTTGATTATATTAATACTGGTATTAACTTTTGGACCCTGTATATTCAATAGAGTAGTTACAATTGTAAAAAACAGATTGGAAGCAGCTCATTTGATGCTTATGAGAGCCAAGCATGAACCTCTGGGAGGAATACCGGAGGTGGAGGAGACCCTCATTTTGAGCCAGCAGGTGCTTAAGCGATTTGATGAACAAAATAGTGAAAAGAAAAAGGGGGGATTGTAATAAACTGTGAGCTGTTTGTTCATCAAACCTTGTCAGAACAATGGAGAGTTATATGAAATACACAAAGTCGGCCACAAGAAAGTTACATTAAATACACAAGGTCAGCCACAGGCACCTGGCTATGTAAAAACGGCATGCAGGACTGCGAAAGGAGGGAGCGGGGGGGGGCTCATAAAGATGAAGGGTATAAAACCAGTAACTTTCTAACCATATAGTTTGAAGAAGCAATTAGTGGGAGGGGGAAGTCTGGTTTGGAGCAAGAAACAGTCTCACATTATCTCGAGGGAGGGAGGGAGTGATTAAAAGGAGCAAGGATTCGAGAACAGGATGGCACCCATCACATAAATCTCCTTGTTCAAGAAGGACACGAATCGGCTCAGACTGATAAGGACACTGCCAACTTGTGGGAACAGCACATTCCAGGCAAAGGTGAAAAGTACACCGTGAAGAAGACCTACGGCCTTCCTCCCAAAAGACCCCCGAAGACCCTCGCCCACAATTCCTGGGAGAATTTGCGCAAGCGCGAAGGACTGATAAGCTAATTAGCATACGAAGCGAGAGTAGGTGGGTTTAGGTAATGAATATGTATAAGCATCAACGGAATATTTATTGTTTTTACTGTATAAGAATGGGGCGGTTTGCTATCTCGGCGCGCGCCGTTGGCGGAGCAGGAGACTCCCCGGCCGCCCAGCGCTGTTTTGCTTACTGGTCGCTTGCTTTAATAAACCAAATTTTTAATTGGCCAATCTCTGTCAGTTAATTGGACAAAGAGGGCAGATAAACTATAACAGCAGGACGCCATTTTATGGGGGCAGGACGCCATTTTGGGGGGGTAGAAGGCCCAGTTGTGGGGCAGGGGGCCACTTTCGGGGGCAAGAGAGCATTTTGGGGGGCAGGACGCCATTTTGGGGGGTAGAAGGCCCAGTTATGGGGCAGGAGACCACTTTCGGGGGCGAGAGCGCATTTTGTGGGGCAAGGAGGCCATTTTGGGGGTCGCCCCACCCACGGCGAGGGAGGACCCGAGACACCCAATCGCGGCGAGGGACGACCCGAGACACCCAATGGCGGCGAGGGAAGACCTCCGGTGTCCAATGGCGGCAAGGTGAGACCCGAGTGAGCTCCGCCCCCCACCCCCCCAGCTTATGGGCGGGGCCACGTTGGGTTGGCCAACCTGGTTGAGCTCTCAAGACCCGCGATGGCCCCGCCCACGGCGGCCATCTTGGGACAGAACGCTGGGCAGAGATGAGAGGCGGGAAGGGGCCCAGGGGAGTTTTTACTCGTGGCCCATGCCGCGCTGGCAAAGCAGCGCCGTCCCCTCCTCTTCCTCGGAGGAAGGGGGTGGGCGGGGCTTCCTCCCGGCACGGGGCCGTCCGCGGGGGCTCAGCCCTCGTCGCTGCCGGAGACGCTGGCCATGGCGTAGGCGCCGGCGTCGTCCTTGTCGTGCAGCCCCTTCCAGTGAACGCCGCCTGGCCGGGGGAGGGGGGCGGGGCCTAGGCGGGGGGTGCAGCCGCGATGGCCCCGCCCCCTCAGTGAAAAACCGGGTGGCCCTGCCCCCTTCCCGGTTTTATATCGCTCGATGTTAAGCTTGGGAAGAGGGAGGGGTGGAGGGAGGTTATCTTGTTCTCTGTCTCATTATCTTGCTGTTTGTAGTAATAAATGAATAGTTTTCCCCAAGTCGAGTCTGTTTTGCCCGTGACGGTAAATTTAAGGATTTCTCCCTGTCCTTATCTCAAACCTCGAGCCGTTTTTCCTTACATTATCTCCCCCTGTTCTCTCGGAGGGTGGGAGGAGTGAGAGAGAGACTGCGTAGTCTGGTCCTGATCGGGGCTGAACTACGACAGTGTTACTTTCTTAAACATTCTCCAAACCCATAGGTACAGCACAATAGTTAATATTAATAAAACCCCTAAGCTAATCAATAAGATCACAACGGGGCGCACCATAGTATTAAGGATCCCTGTTGCCTCTGTCCCAGCCCCACTCATGCCCTGAGTACATTTCCATTTTGTGCATAACCACAGTGGCCAAGTTTAAGCCCGACCGTTTAAAAGGTGGTCCCGTGCTTCCTGTAAACCCAAGGGAGGCGTGAGACCACGGCCATTTGGTGTCCTTTTGATTACAAGTTAGTGGTAAGATGCAGGAAAATATTGTAAGCCCAATCACAATTCCAATTAAACAATTGGTCATTTTAGGATTTAGTTGGTCTAGTGGATTAGTACAGCTACTTCTGTAGATAATGTACTGCCTTTGGTGACCTGCTAAAATGGGTTTTATATTTCCTATAATAAAATGACAAATAAGATATAAACTGTACCGATGACAGATTTGGGCGAGATTAGTTACTGGCCGGTCCCGGTTTCTTTGTCCGGTATCGTTTGCTGTGGTGTCCCTCCGGTTCACTACTGCACTGTTCCCGCCCTTATCCGTTCGAACGAGTTTAAGTCTCAAGTCTTCGTTGTTGTCTGGAGTTACTTTCCACAAGGTTGCAGAGGCTCTCTTGATCCGAGTATGGTGTATCCAGGAGTTCTGTCCCTTTACCTTAATTGCCGTGTAGGTGGAGAGGAGGACTTGAAAAGGTCCGGCCCACTGTGGTTCCAGAGTTTTTTCTGTAAGAGACTTAACATATACATAGTCCCCTGGTTGTATATCGTGAACAGGCCCATCCAGACCCCTACGACGTGTTCCCATTGCATGTTTTTCAATTCTTTTTAATTGTTTGTTTAGTGCCACCATATAGGAGGTCATTATTTCTTCACCAATTTGTGAAGACGTTCCCTTTTGTACCCCATAGGGTCGTCCATATAGAATTTCGAATGGACTAAGCCCTTCTCTTGCTCTTGGTCTGGTTCGTATTCGTATAAGAGCTAATGGTAAAGTTAGATTAGTTTCCTGACCCAACTTGACAATCTGTTGTTTGATTGGGTGATTCATTTTCTCCACCTGGCCACTTGATTGTGGTCGGTAAGAGGTATGTAATTGCCACTCTATCCCTAGATGGTGGCTAATTGCTTGTACTATTCTGGACACAAAATGTGGTCCTCTATCCGATGACATTACTGCTGCGACTCCAAACCTAGGTACTATTTCCTGGAGCAGTATTTTGGTTACTTCCCAGGCTTTAGCAGTTCCGCACGGGAAAGCTTCTGGCCAGCCTGAAAAGGTATCCGTAAGTACTAATAAGTATCGATACCCCCCTTTTCTAGGGAGTTCTGAGAAATCAATCTGCCAACGTTGTCCCGGACCATTCCCCTTTCCGATTTTTTCAAGTTTCGGCCCTTTTACAACTTTAGGATTAGTCTGGAGACAAAGATCACATTGTTGAGTTACTTGTCTAACGGTAGTGTCTAAGTTTCACGCTATTATGTTCCTGATGAGATCTTTATATAGGGCTTCTGCCCCCCCCCTCCCCCCAGTGTCTTTTTCTATGTTCTTCTCGGACTACTGACCATATCATGTAGGAGGGAATTACTACCCTCCCGTGTGAGGGGTAGTAATTGGCCCACCCTTCCTCATTATATGACCCCTTTAGATCATTAATAAGTTTGCCGACTTCCTTTGTGTATTCTGGTTTACCTTCTAGAAATACCTGTCCATCAGGTATTAGCGCACCCTCTACCTTGATTGTTTCTCTAGCTGCTTGTTTTGCTTCCCTATCTGCCAGCTCATTTCCTCTTTCCAATTCTGTGCTCACTTTCTGGTGTGCTTTAATATGCATAATTGCCACCTTTTTGGGAAGCTGGACTGCATTCAGGATTTTCAAAATCCCTTCTGCGTGTTTGATGGTTTTTCCATGAGAATTTAACAGTCCTCTTGCCTTCCATATTGCTCCATGGGCATGTACCACCCCAAAGGCATATTTAGGGTCAGTCCAAATGTTTACAGTCCTTCCCTGGGCTCTCTCCAGGGCTCAGGTAAGGGCTATGATCTCGGCCTTTTGGGCTGAGACGTCGGCTGATAGTGGCCTGGACTCTATCACCTTTTCAAAAGTGGTAACAGCATATCCGGAATGTCGCCTTCCATTTAACATATAGCTGCTTCCATCAGTGAACCAATGTTCGGCTCCATCGACAGGGACATCTTTAAGATCCGTTCGACTAGAATACATGGTTTCAATTGTTTCCAAGCAGTCATGACTCACCGGCTCCCCGATGTTCCCATCAAGGAATGAGGCCGGATTGATGATGTTTGTGGTCACGATTTCAACATCATCCTGTTCAACCATTATAGCTTGATATTTCAGGAACCTTTGTGGGGAAAGCCAATGCCCTCCTTTTGCTTCAAGGACCGCAGATACAGTCTGGGAAACTAGGACAGTCATTTTCTGGCCTAGAGTGAACTTTCAGGCTTCTTGAATGTTTAGAATGACAGCTGCTACTGCTCTCAGACAGCTGGGCCACTGTCGCAGTTCAGCCCTGATCAGGACCAGACTACACAGTCTCTCTCTCGCTCCCCCCACCCTCCGAGAGAATAGGAGGAGATGATATAAGAAAAACGGCTCGAGGTTTGAGATAAGGACGGGAAGAAATTTGTAAAGTTACCGTTACAGGCAAAACAGACTCGACTTGGGGAAAAACACTCATTTATTTCTAAAACTAGCAGGAGAATGAGACAGGGAACAAGATAACCTCCCCCCACTCCTCCCTCTTCCCGGGCTTAACATTATCTCTACTACCTTCCCCTCCCGAGCAGCATGGAGGGGGGGTCGGGGGCGGGGGGGGGGGAATGGGGGTCGCAGTCAGTTCATCACGCGTTGTTTTACGCCTCTGTGTCATCGTTGGGGGAAGAACTCCTTGCATTCCTCCTCTGCTCCAGCGTGGGGTCCCTCCCACGGGCCACAGTCCTCCGTGAAACTGCCCCGGCATGGGTCATCTCTTCCACAGGGTGCAGTCCCTCTAGAACAGCTGTCCCAGCGGGCCCTCCACGGGGCACAGTCTCCTTCAGGCCTCTACCTGTTCCGGCGTGGGGTCCTCCACAGGCTGCAGGTGGACCTCTGCCCCTCCGTGGACCTCCATGGGCTGCAGGGGGACAACCTGCTCCACCATGGTCGTCACCACGAGTTGCAGAGGAATCTTGGCCAGAAGCCATATTACTCCTCCCCCTCCTTCTTCACTGACCTTGGCGTCTGCAGCCGTTCCTCGCAACAGGCTGGCAGACGCCTCTCAGGATCCTTTTTACATCTTATTCACTTCAACTGCTCCTCTCCACTTCTTGCAGCCAGGCCGGGCCGAGTTGGGCCCAGTTGGCTGCCCGGCGGGAGGCCAGAGGGTGAGGCCTGCAAGGCCCACAAGGCTCGCGCTTCCCCCTCTCTGCCCCCTGCTCAGCTGCTTCACATCTCTCCCTTTTTTTTTTTCTGTTTCCCCCTTCTTAAATATGTTATAGCAGAGGCATTATCACAGAACATTCTGCTACCAATTGGCTCGGCCTTGGCCAGCAGTGGGTCCGCCCTAGGCCCGGCCAAGTCCACTGAACAAAGGGGAGCGACTTCTAGCAGTTTCCTACAGAAGCTACCACCTTAGCACCCCCCCACTAACAAAACCAGAACAGCCACCCTTTCGCAGCGGCATCCAGCTGTTTGGAGAAGTATGCTACCGCCCGTCTGTATGGTCCCAAATCTTGTGCCAATATTCCTAGTGCCATTCCTTGTTTTTCGTGGGAAAATAGAAAAAATGGCTTACTCACATCAGGAAGTCCCAATGCTGATGCCGACATCAGGGCTTTCTTCAGCTGATGGAAGGCTCGATCTGACTCAGCATCCCACTGGAGATCCTTTTGGTTAGCTGCTATCAGGGAATAGAGTGGCTTAAACAGGCAGACCATAATCACATATCCAAAGTTGGCACCACCCTGTCATTCCTAAGAATGTCCGTAGTTCCTTTATAGTTTGTGGTCGGGGGCTTTGGCATATGGCCTCTTTCCGGGCTTGTCCTAGGATCCGTTGTCCGGCACTGATCTCGTACCCCAGGTACGTGACCTGGGGTTGTAACAACGCCTGTGCCTTTTTCTTAGAAACCCGATATCCCTGTAGTCCCAGGAAATTTAACAGACTCACGGTCCAAATGACACAGGATTCTTTGGTTCTGGTTGCAATAAGAAGGTCGTCTACATACTGTAACACCTTCCCTTCTTCTGAAGGTGGTTCCCATGATTCCAAGTCCTTTGCTAGCTGATTCCTCAAAACTGTGGGGCACGAGAAGTGCCTGCTCCGGAGGCTTCTTGCGAGCAGCGCTAAAAGCACGCGAACATCGCGTTTCTGTGCTTTCCTGAACAGCTTGCGCTGGGACAGTTACAGCCGTGTTTTGCAAGCTGTCCGGGGTTCTGAGGCACTAAAAGTGCGGATGTGTGGCGACTGTGCAAGACGAGAACCGGCTGCTCTGAAAGCCCTTCCTGCTCGTCACGTACGCTTTCTAGCAGCTCTACGGACACACACGCGTCAGCCTCTTCACTGTCCTACACAGCTAGCACGCTGGCAGTTACCGTCAACTTGGAAGCAGCCGCGCAGAAGGCACTCGCCCTGCAACCGGCGAACAGCGCACATTCGCGGCTACACGCGAGCTGGCCGCACTCGGAGCTTTCCCGGCTCTTCTCTCGCTCTTTCCCGCAGAGCTCCGGCGATGCACAACTCGAACCGCGAAAGCCGCAATGAGCTTTGTGCAAGCTGCGCAGAAGAAACAAGGCACTAAACCGGCAAATGTCCAGCTACTCTCCCACACGAAAAGGGTCAGCAAGGAAAGCTGTTGCTGCTCTTCACTCGCTCTTGCTAACAGCCCAGAAGCATTGCGACGCTTCTCTGGATGATTTGCCCACCAACACTTCACATCAGCTCAAGCCGGCTGCCCGGAGGAAAAGAGGCTAGGAAAGATCGTAGCAGGCACGGTTGTTGCTGCACGAGAAGTGCCTGCTCCGGAGGCTTCTTGCGAGCAGCGCTAAAAGCACGCGAACATCGCGTTTCTGTGCTTTCCTGAACAGCTTGCGCTGGGACAGTTACAGCCGTGTTTTGCAAGCTGTCCGGGGTTCTGAGGCACTAAAAGTGCGGATGTGTGGCGACTGTGCAAGACGAGAACCGGCTGCTCTGAAAGCCCTTCCTGCTCGTCACGTACGCTTTCTAGCAGCTCTACGGACACACACGCGTCAGCCTCTTCACTGTCCTACACAGCTAGCACGCTGGCAGTTACCGTCAACTTGGAAGCAGCCGCGCAGAAGGCACTCGTCCTGCAACCGGCGAACAGCGCACATTCGCGGCTACACGCGAGCTGGCCGCACTCGGAGCTTTCGCGGCTCTTCTCTCGCTCTTTCCCGCAGAGCTCCGGCGATGCACAACTCGAACCGCGAAAGCCGCAATGAGCTTTGTGCAAGCTGCGCAGAAGAAACAAGGCACTAAACCGGCAAATGTCCAGCTAATCTCCAACGTGAAAAGGCTCAGCAAGGAAAGCTCTTGCTAACAGCCCAGAAGCATTGCGACGCTTCTCTGGATGATTTGCCCACCAACACTTCACATCAGCTCAAGCCGGCTGCCCGGAGGAAAAGAGGCTAGGAAAGATCGTAGCAGGCACGGTTGTTGCTGCACGAGAAGTGCCTGCTCCGGAGGCTTCTTGCGAGCAGCGCTAAAAGCACGCGAACATCGCGTTTCTGTGCTTTCCTGAACAGCTTGCGCTGGGACAGTTACAGCCGTGTTTTGCAAGCTGTCCGGGGTTCTGAGGCACTAAAAGTGCGGATGTGTGGCGACTGTGCAAGACGAGAACCGGCTGCTCTGAAAGCCCTTCCTGCTCGTCACGTACGCTTTCTAGCAGCTCTACGGACACACACGCGTCAGCCTCTTCACTGTCCTACACAGCTAGCACGCTGGCAGTTACCGTCAACTTGGAAGCAGCCGCGCAGAAGGCACTCGCCCTGCAACCGGCGAACAGCGCACATTCGCGGCTACACGCGAGCTGGCCGCACTCGGAGCTTTCGCGGCTCTTCTCTCGCTCTTTCCCGCAGAGCTCCGGCGATGCACAACTCGAACCGCGAAAGCCGCAATGAGCTTTGTGCAAGCTGCGCAGAAGAAACAAGGCACTAAACCGGCAAATGTCCAGCTAATCTCCAACGTGAAAAGGGTCAGCAAGGAAAGCTCTTGCTAACAGCCCAGAAGCATTGCGACGCTTCTCTGGATGATTTGCCCACCAACACTTCACATCAGCTCAAGCCGGCTGCCCGGAGGAAAAGAGGCTAGGAAAGATCGTAGCAGGCACGGTTGTTGCTGCACGAGAAGTGCCTGCTCCGGAGGCTTCTTGCGAGCAGCGCTAAAAGCACGCGAACATCGCGTTTCTGTGCTTTCCTGAACAGCTTGCGCTGGGACAGTTACAGCCGTGTTTTGCAAGCTGTCCGGGGTTCTGAGGCACTAAAAGTGCGGATGTGTGGCGACTGTGCAAGACGAGAACCGGCTGCTCTGAAAGCCCTTCCTGCTCGTCACGTACGCTTTCTAGCAGCTCTACGGACACACACGCGTCAGCCTCTTCACTGTCCTACACAGCTAGCACGCTGGCAGTTACCGTCAACTTGGAAGCAGCCGCGCAGAAGGCACTCGCCCTGCAACCGGCGAACAGCGCACATTCGCGGCTACACGCGAGCTGGCCGCACTCGGAGCTTTCGCGGCTCTTCTCTCGCTCTTTCCCGCAGAGCTCCGGCGATGCACAACTCGAACCGCGAAAGCCGCAATGAGCTTTGTGCAAGCTGCGCAGAAGAAACAAGGCACTAAACCGGCAAATGTCCAGCTAATCTCCAACGTGAAAAGGCTCAGCAAGGAAAGCTCTTGCTAACAGCCCAGAAGCATTGCGACGCTTCTCTGGATGATTTGCCCACCAACACTTCACATCAGCTCAAGCCGGCTGCCCGGAGGAAAAGAGGCTAGGAAAGATCGTAGCAGGCACGGTTGTTGCTGCACGAGAAGTGCCTGCTCCGGAGGCTTCTTGCGAGCAGCGCTAAAAGCACGCGAACATCGCGTTTCTGTGCTTTCCTGAACAGCTTGCGCTGGGACAGTTACAGCCGTGTTTTGCAAGCTGTCCGGGGTTCTGAGGCACTAAAAGTGCGGATGTGTGGCGACTGTGCAAGACGAGAACCGGCTGCTCTGAAAGCCCTTCCTGCTCGTCACGTACGCTTTCTAGCAGCTCTACGGACACACACGCGTCAGCCTCTTCACTGTCCTACACAGCTAGCACGCTGGCAGTTACCGTCAACTTGGAAGCAGCCGCGCAGAAGGCAGTCGCCCTGCAACCGGCGAACAGCGCACATTCGCGGCTACACGCGAGCTGGCCGCACTCGGAGCTTTCGCGGCTCTTCTCTCGCTCTTTCCCGCAGAGCTCCGGCGATGCACAACTCGAACCGCGAAAGCCGCAATGAGCTTTGTGCAAGCTGCGCAGAAGAAACAAGGCACTAAACCGGCAAATGTCCAGCTAATCTCCAACGTGAAAAGGGTCAGCAAGGAAAGCTCTTGCTAACAGCCCAGAAGCATTGCGACGCTTCTCTGGATGATTTGCCCACCAACACTTCACATCAGCTCAAGCCGGCTGCCCGGAGGAAAAGAGGCTAGGAAAGATCGTAGCAGGCACGGTTGTTGCTGCACGAGAAGTGCCTGCTCCGGAGGCTTCTTGCGAGCAGCGCTAAAAGCACGCGAACATCGCGTTTCTGTGCTTTCCTGAACAGCTTGCGCTGGGACAGTTACAGCCGTGTTTTGCAAGCTGTCCGGGGTTCTGAGGCACTAAAAGTGCGGATGTGTGGCGACTGTGCAAGACGAGAACCGGCTGCTCTGAAAGCCCTTCCTGCTCGTCACGTACGCTTTCTAGCAGCTCTACGGACACACACGCGTCAGCCTCTTCACTGTCCTACACAGCTAGCACGCTGGCAGTTACCGTCAACTTGGAAGCAGCCGCGCAGAAGGCACTCGCCCTGCAACCGGCGAACAGCGCACATTCGCGGCTACACGCGAGCTGGCCGCACTCGGAGCTTTCGCGGCTCTTCTCTCGCTCTTTCCCGCAGAGCTCCGGCGATGCACAACTCGAACCGCGAAAGCCGCAATGAGCTTTGTGCAAGCTGCGCAGAAGAAACAAGGCACTAAACCGGCAAATGTCCAGCTAATCTCCAACGTGAAAAGGCTCAGCAAGGAAAGCTCTTGCTAACAGCCCAGAAGCATTGCGACGCTTCTCTGGATGATTTGCCCACCAACACTTCACATCAGCTCAAGCCGGCTGCCCGGAGGAAAAGAGGCTAGGAAAGATCGTAGCAGGCACGGTTGTTGCTGCACGAGAAGTGCCTGCTCCGGAGGCTTCTTGCGAGCAGCGCTAAAAGCACGCGAACATCGCGTTTCTGTGCTTTCCTGAACAGCTTGCGCTGGGACAGTTACAGCCGTGTTTTGCAAGCTGTCCGGGGTTCTGAGGCACTAAAAGTGCGGATGTGTGGCGACTGTGCAAGACGAGAACCGGCTGCTCTGAAAGCCCTTCCTGCTCGTCACGTACGCTTTCTAGCAGCTCTACGGACACACACGCGTCAGCCTCTTCACTGTCCTACACAGCTAGCACGCTGGCAGTTACCGTCAACTTGGAAGCAGCCGCGCAGAAGGCACTCGCCCTGCAACCGGCGAACAGCGCACATTCGCGGCTACACGCGAGCTGGCCGCACTCGGAGCTTTCGCGGCTCTTCTCTCGCTCTTTCCCGCAGAGCTCCGGCGATGCACAACTCGAACCGCGAAAGCCGCAATGAGCTTTGTGCAAGCTGCGCAGAAGAAACAAGGCACTAAACCGGCAAATGTCCAGCTAATCTCCAACGTGAAAAGGCTCAGCAAGGAAAGCTCTTGCTAACAGCCCAGAAGCATTGCGACGCTTCTCTGGATGATTTGCCCACCAACACTTCACATCAGCTCAAGCCGGCTGCCCGGAGGAAAAGAGGCTAGGAAAGATCGTAGCAGGCACGGTTGTTGCTGCACGAGAAGTGCCTGCTCCGGAGGCTTCTTGCGAGCAGCGCTAAAAGCACGCGAACATCGCGTTTCTGTGCTTTCCTGAACAGCTTGCGCCGGGACAGTTACAGCCGTGTTTTGCAAGCTGTCCGGGGTTCTGAGGCACTAAAAGTGCGGATGTGTGGCGACTGTGCAAGACGAGAACCGGCTGCTCTGAAAGCCCTTCCTGCTCGTCACGTACGCTTTCTAGCAGCTCTACGGACACACACGCGTCAGCCTCTTCACTGTCCTACACAGCTAGCACGCTGGCAGTTACCGTCAACTTGGAAGCAGCCGCGCAGAAGGCACTCGCCCTGCAACCGGCGAACAGCGCACATTCGCGGCTACACGCGAGCTGGCCGCACTCGGAGCTTTCGCGGCTCTTCTCTCGCTCTTTCCCGCAGAGCTCCGGCGATGCACAACTCGAACCGCGAAAGCCGCAATGAGCTTTGTGCAAGCTGCGCAGAAGAAACAAGGCACTAAACCGGCAAATGTCCAGCTAATCTCCAACGTGAAAAGGCTCAGCAAGGAAAGCTCTTGCTAACAGCCCAGAAGCATTGCGACGCTTCTCTGGATGATTTGCCCACCAACACTTCACATCAGCTCAAGCCGGCTGCCCGGAGGAAAAGAGGCTAGGAAAGATCGTAGCAGGCACGGTTGTTGCTGCACGAGAAGTGCCTGCTCCGGAGGCTTCTTGCGAGCAGCGCTAAAAGCACGCGAACATCGCGTTTCTGTGCTTTCCTGAACAGCTTGCGCTGGGACAGTTACAGCCGTGTTTTGCAAGCTGTCCGGGGTTCTGAGGCACTAAAAGTGCGGATGTGTGGCGACTGTGCAAGACGAGAACCGGCTGCTCTGAAAGCCCTTCCTGCTCGTCACGTACGCTTTCTAGCAGCTCTACGGACACACACGCGTCAGCCTCTTCACTGTCCTACACAGCTAGCACGCTGGCAGTTACCGTCAACTTGGAAGCAGCCGCGCAGAAGGCAGTCGCCCTGCAACCGGCGAACAGCGCACATTCGCGGCTACACGCGAGCCGGCCGCACTCGGAGCTTTCGCGGCTCTTCTCTCGCTCTTTCCCGCAGAGCTCCGGCGATGCACAACTCGAACCGCGAAAGCCGCAATGAGCTTTGTGCAAGCTGCGCAGAAGAAACAAGGCACTAAACCGGCAAATGTCCAGCTAATCTCCAACGTGAAAAGGCTCAGCAAGGAAAGCTCTTGCTAACAGCCCAGAAGCATTGCGACGCTTCTCTGGATGATTTGCCCACCAACACTTCACATCAGCTCAAGCCGGCTGCCCGGAGGAAAAGAGGCTAGGAAAGATCGTAGCAGGCACGGTTGTTGCTGCACGAGAAGTGCCTGCTCCGGAGGCTTCTTGCGAGCAGCGCTAAAAGCACGCGAACATCGCGTTTCTGTGCTTTCCTGAACAGCTTGCGCTGGGACAGTTACAGCCGTGTTTTGCAAGCTGTCCGGGGTTCTGAGGCACTAAAAGTGCGGATGTGTGGCGACTGTCCAAGACGAGAACCGGCTGCTCTGAAAGCCCTTCCTGCTCGTCACGTACGCTTTCTAGCAGCTCTACGGACACACACGCGTCAGCCTCTTCACTGTCCTACACAGCTAGCACGCTGGCAGTTACCGTCAACTTGGAAGCAGCCGCGCAGAAGGCAGTCGCCCTGCAACCGGCGAACAGCGCACATTCGCGGCTGCACGCGAGCTGGCCGCACTCGGAGCTTTCGCGGCTCTTCTCTCGCTCTTTCCCGCAGAGCTCCGGCGATGCACAACTCGAACCGCGAAAGCCGCAATGAGCTTTGTGCAAGCTGCGCAGAAGAAACAAGGCACTAAACCGGCAAATGTCCAGCTAATCTCCAACGTGAAAAGGCTCAGCAAGGAAAGCTCTTGCTAACAGCCCAGAAGCATTGCGACGCTTCTCTGGATGATTTGCCCACCAACACTTCACATCAGCTCAAGCCGGCTGCCCGGAGGAAAAGAGGCTAGGAAAGATCGTAGCAGGCACGGTTGTTGCTGCACGAGAAGTGCCTGCTCCGGAGGCTTCTTGCGAGCAGCGCTAAAAGCACGCGAACATCGCGTTTCTGTGCTTTCCTGAACAGCTTGCGCTGGGACAGTTACAGCCGTGTTTTGCAAGCTGTCCGGGGTTCTGAGGCACTAAAAGTGCGGATGTGTGGCGACTGTGCAAGACGAGAACCGGCTGCTCTGAAAGCCCTTCCTGCTCGTCACGTACGCTTTCTAGCAGCTCTACGGACACACACGCGTCAGCCTCTTCACTGTCCTACACAGCTAGCACGCTGGCAGTTACCGTCAACTTGGAAGCAGCCGCGCAGAAGGCACTCGCCCTGCAACCGGCGAACAGCGCACATTCGCGGCTACACGCGAGCTGGCCGCACTCGGAGCTTTCGCGGCTCTTCTCTCGCTCTTTCCCGCAGAGCTCCGGCGATGCACAACTCGAACCGCGAAAGCCGCAATGAGCTTTGTGCAAGCTGCGCAGAAGAAACAAGGCACTAAACCGGCAAATGTCCAGCTAATCTCCAACGTGAAAAGGGTCAGCAAGGAAAGCTCTTGCTAACAGCCCAGAAGCATTGCGACGCTTCTCTGGATGATTTGCCCACCAACACTTCACATCAGCTCAAGCCGGCTGCCCGGAGGAAAAGAGGCTAGGAAAGATCGTAGCAGGCACGGTTGTTGCTGCACGAGAAGTGCCTGCTCCGGAGGCTTCTTGCGAGCAGCGCTAAAAGCACGCGAACATCGCGTTTCTGTGCTTTCCTGAACAGCTTGCGCTGGGACAGTTACAGCCGTGTTTTGCAAGCTGTCCGGGGTTCTGAGGCACTAAAAGTGCGGATGTGTGGCGACTGTGCAAGACGAGAACCGGCTGCTCTGAAAGCCCTTCCTGCTCGTCACGTACGCTTTCTAGCAGCTCTACGGACACACACGCGTCAGCCTCTTCACTGTCCTACACAGCTAGCACGCTGGCAGTTACCGTCAACTTGGAAGCAGCCGCGCAGAAGGCACTCGCCCTGCAACCGGCGAACAGCGCACATTCGCGGCTACACGCGAGCTGGCCGCACTCGGAGCTTTCGCGGCTCTTCTCTCGCTCTTTCCCGCAGAGCTCCGGCGATGCACAACTCGAACCGCGAAAGCCGCAATGAGCTTTGTGCAAGCTGCGCAGAAGAAACAAGGCACTAAACCGGCAAATGTCCAGCTAATCTCCAACGTGAAAAGGCTCAGCAAGGAAAGCTCTTGCTAACAGCCCAGAAGCATTGCGACGCTTCTCTGGATGATTTGCCCACCAACACTTCACATCAGCTCAAGCCGGCTGCCCGGAGGAAAAGAGGCTAGGAAAGATCGTAGCAGGCACGGTTGTTGCTGCACGAGAAGTGCCTGCTCCGGAGGCTTCTTGCGAGCAGCGCTAAAAGCACGCGAACATCGCGTTTCTGTGCTTTCCTGAACAGCTTGCGCCGGGACAGTTACAGCCGTGTTTTGCAAGCTGTCCGGGGTTCTGAGGCACTAAAAGTGCGGATGTGTGGCGACTGTGCAAGACGAGAACCGGCTGCTCTGAAAGCCCTTCCTGCTCGTCACGTACGCTTTCTAGCAGCTCTACGGACACACACGCGTCAGCCTCTTCACTGTCCTACACAGCTAGCACGCTGGCAGTTACCGTCAACTTGGAAGCAGCCGCGCAGAAGGCACTCGCCCTGCAACCGGCGAACAGCGCACATTCGCGGCTACACGCGAGCTGGCCGCACTCGGAGCTTTCGCGGCTCTTCTCTCGCTCTTTCCCGCAGAGCTCCGGCGATGCACAACTCGAACCGCGAAAGCCGCAATGAGCTTTGTGCAAGCTGCGCAGAAGAAACAAGGCACTAAACCGGCAAATGTCCAGCTAATCTCCAACGTGAAAAGGCTCAGCAAGGAAAGCTCTTGCTAACAGCCCAGAAGCATTGCGACGCTTCTCTGGATGATTTGCCCACCAACACTTCACATCAGCTCAAGCCGGCTGCCCGGAGGAAAAGAGGCTAGGAAAGATCGTAGCAGGCACGGTTGTTGCTGCACGAGAAGTGCCTGCTCCGGAGGCTTCTTGCGAGCAGCGCTAAAAGCACGCGAACATCGCGTTTCTGTGCTTTCCTGAACAGCTTGCGCTGGGACAGTTACAGCCGTGTTTTGCAAGCTGTCCGGGGTTCTGAGGCACTAAAAGTGCGGATGTGTGGCGACTGTGCAAGACGAGAACCGGCTGCTCTGAAAGCCCTTCCTGCTCGTCACGTACGCTTTCTAGCAGCTCTACGGACACACACGCGTCAGCCTCTTCACTGTCCTACACAGCTAGCACGCTGGCAGTTACCGTCAACTTGGAAGCAGCCGCGCAGAAGGCAGTCGCCCTGCAACCGGCGAACAGCGCACATTCGCGGCTACACGCGAGCCGGCCGCACTCGGAGCTTTCGCGGCTCTTCTCTCGCTCTTTCCCGCAGAGCTCCGGCGATGCACAACTCGAACCGCGAAAGCCGCAATGAGCTTTGTGCAAGCTGCGCAGAAGAAACAAGGCACTAAACCGGCAAATGTCCAGCTAATCTCCAACGTGAAAAGGCTCAGCAAGGAAAGCTCTTGCTAACAGCCCAGAAGCATTGCGACGCTTCTCTGGATGATTTGCCCACCAACACTTCACATCAGCTCAAGCCGGCTGCCCGGAGGAAAAGAGGCTAGGAAAGATCGTAGCAGGCACGGTTGTTGCTGCACGAGAAGTGCCTGCTCCGGAGGCTTCTTGCGAGCAGCGCTAAAAGCACGCGAACATCGCGTTTCTGTGCTTTCCTGAACAGCTTGCGCTGGGACAGTTACAGCCGTGTTTTGCAAGCTGTCCGGGGTTCTGAGGCACTAAAAGTGCGGATGTGTGGCGACTGTCCAAGACGAGAACCGGCTGCTCTGAAAGCCCTTCCTGCTCGTCACGTACGCTTTCTAGCAGCTCTACGGACACACACGCGTCAGCCTCTTCACTGTCCTACACAGCTAGCACGCTGGCAGTTACCGTCAACTTGGAAGCAGCCGCGCAGAAGGCAGTCGCCCTGCAACCGGCGAACAGCGCACATTCGCGGCTGCACGCGAGCTGGCCGCACTCGGAGCTTTCGCGGCTCTTCTCTCGCTCTTTCCCGCAGAGCTCCGGCGATGCACAACTCGAACCGCGAAAGCCGCAATGAGCTTTGTGCAAGCTGCGCAGAAGAAACAAGGCACTAAACCGGCAAATGTCCAGCTAATCTCCAACGTGAAAAGGCTCAGCAAGGAAAGCTCTTGCTAACAGCCCAGAAGCATTGCGACGCTTCTCTGGATGATTTGCCCACCAACACTTCACATCAGCTCAAGCCGGCTGCCCGGAGGAAAAGAGGCTAGGAAAGATCGTAGCAGGCACGGTTGTTGCTGCACGAGAAGTGCCTGCTCCGGAGGCTTCTTGCGAGCAGCGCTAAAAGCACGCGAACATCGCGTTTCTGTGCTTTCCTGAACAGCTTGCGCTGGGACAGTTACAGCCGTGTTTTGCAAGCTGTCCGGGGTTCTGAGGCACTAAAAGTGCGGATGTGTGGCGACTGTGCAAGACGAGAACCGGCTGCTCTGAAAGCCCTTCCTGCTCGTCACGTACGCTTTCTAGCAGCTCTACGGACACACACGCGTCAGCCTCTTCACTGT
The DNA here is from genome assembly GCF_036417535.1 of Chlamydotis macqueenii. NCBI lineage: Eukaryota > Metazoa > Chordata > Aves > Otidiformes > Otididae > Chlamydotis > Chlamydotis macqueenii. The sequence goes on from NW_028239071.1 coordinate 128,988, forward strand.
CCTACACAGCTAGCACGCTGGCAGTTACCGTCAACTTGGAAGCAGCCGCGCAGAAGGCACTCGTCCTGCAACCGGCGAACAGCGCACATTCGCGGCTACACGCGAGCTGGCCGCACTCGGAGCTTTCGCGGCTCTTCTCTCGCTCTTTCCCGCAGAGCTCCGGCGATGCACAACTCGAACCGCGAAAGCCGCAATGAGCTTTGTGCAAGCTGCGCAGAAGAAACAAGGCACTAAACCGGCAAATGTCCAGCTAATCTCCAACGTGAAAAGGCTCAGCAAGGAAAGCTCTTGCTAACAGCCCAGAAGCATTGCGACGCTTCTCTGGATGATTTGCCCACCAACACTTCACATCAGCTCAAGCCGGCTGCCCGGAGGAAAAGAGGCTAGGAAAGATCGTAGCAGGCACGGTTGTTGCTGCACGAGAAGTGCCTGCTCCGGAGGCTTCTTGCGAGCAGCGCTAAAAGCACGCGAACATCGCGTTTCTGTGCTTTCCTGAACAGCTTGCGCTGGGACAGTTACAGCCGTGTTTTGCAAGCTGTCCGGGGTTCTGAGGCACTAAAAGTGCGGATGTGTGGCGACTGTCCAAGACGAGAACCGGCTGCTCTGAAAGCCCTTCCTGCTCGTCACGTACGCTTTCTAGCAGCTCTACGGACACACACGCGTCAGCCTCTTCACTGTCCTACACAGCTAGCACGCTGGCAGTTACCGTCAACTTGGAAGCAGCCGCGCAGAAGGCAGTCGCCCTGCAACCGGCGAACAGCGCACATTCGCGGCTGCACGCGAGCTGGCCGCACTCGGAGCTTTCGCGGCTCTTCTCTCGCTCTTTCCCGCAGAGCTCCGGCGATGCACAACTCGAACCGCGAAAGCCGCAATGAGCTTTGTGCAAGCTGCGCAGAAGAAACAAGGCACTAAACCGGCAAATGTCCAGCTAATCTCCAACGTGAAAAGGGTCAGCAAGGAAAGCTCTTGCTAACAGCCCAGAAGCATTGCGACGCTTCTCTGGATGATTTGCCCACCAACACTTCACATCAGCTCAAGCCGGCTGCCCGGAGGAAAAGAGGCTAGGAAAGATCGTAGCAGGCACGGTTGTTGCTGCACGAGAAGTGCCTGCTCCGGAGGCTTCTTGCGAGCAGCGCTAAAAGCACGCGAACATCGCGTTTCTGTGCTTTCCTGAACAGCTTGCGCTGGGACAGTTACAGCCGTGTTTTGCAAGCTGTCCGGGGTTCTGAGGCACTAAAAGTGCGGATGTGTGGCGACTGTGCAAGACGAGAACCGGCTGCTCTGAAAGCCCTTCCTGCTCGTCACGTACGCTTTCTAGCAGCTCTACGGACACACACGCGTCAGCCTCTTCACTGTCCTACACAGCTAGCACGCTGGCAGTTACCGTCAACTTGGAAGCAGCCGCGCAGAAGGCACTCGCCCTGCAACCGGCGAACAGCGCACATTCGCGGCTACACGCGAGCTGGCCGCACTCGGAGCTTTCGCGGCTCTTCTCTCGCTCTTTCCCGCAGAGCTCCGGCGATGCACAACTCGAACCGCGAAAGCCGCAATGAGCTTTGTGCAAGCTGCGCAGAAGAAACAAGGCACTAAACCGGCAAATGTCCAGCTAATCTCCAACGTGAAAAGGGTCAGCAAGGAAAGCTCTTGCTAACAGCCCAGAAGCATTGCGACGCTTCTCTGGATGATTTGCCCACCAACACTTCACATCAGCTCAAGCCGGCTGCCCGGAGGAAAAGAGGCTAGGAAAGATCGTAGCAGGCACGGTTGTTGCTGCACGAGAAGTGCCTGCTCCGGAGGCTTCTTGCGAGCAGCGCTAAAAGCACGCGAACATCGCGTTTCTGTGCTTTCCTGAACAGCTTGCGCTGGGACAGTTACAGCCGTGTTTTGCAAGCTGTCCGGGGTTCTGAGGCACTAAAAGTGCGGATGTGTGGCGACTGTGCAAGACGAGAACCGGCTGCTCTGAAAGCCCTTCCTGCTCGTCACGTACGCTTTCTAGCAGCTCTACGGACACACACGCGTCAGCCTCTTCACTGTCCTACACAGCTAGCACGCTGGCAGTTACCGTCAACTTGGAAGCAGCCGCGCAGAAGGCACTCGTCCTGCAACCGGCGAACAGCGCACATTCGCGGCTACACGCGAGCTGGCCGCACTCGGAGCTTTCGCGGCTCTTCTCTCGCTCTTTCCCGCAGAGCTCCGGCGATGCACAACTCGAACCGCGAAAGCCGCAATGAGCTTTGTGCAAGCTGCGCAGAAGAAACAAGGCACTAAACCGGCAAATGTCCAGCTAATCTCCAACGTGAAAAGGCTCAGCAAGGAAAGCTCTTGCTAACAGCCCAGAAGCATTGCGACGCTTCTCTGGATGATTTGCCCACCAACACTTCACATCAGCTCAAGCCGGCTGCCCGGAGGAAAAGAGGCTAGGAAAGATCGTAGCAGGCACGGTTGTTGCTGCACGAGAAGTGCCTGCTCCGGAGGCTTCTTGCGAGCAGCGCTAAAAGCACGCGAACATCGCGTTTCTGTGCTTTCCTGAACAGCTTGCGCTGGGACAGTTACAGCCGTGTTTTGCAAGCTGTCCGGGGTTCTGAGGCACTAAAAGTGCGGATGTGTGGCGACTGTGCAAGACGAGAACCGGCTGCTCTGAAAGCCCTTCCTGCTCGTCACGTACGCTTTCTAGCAGCTCTACGGACACACACGCGTCAGCCTCTTCACTGTCCTACACAGCTAGCACGCTGGCAGTTACCGTCAACTTGGAAGCAGCCGCGCAGAAGGCAGTCGCCCTGCAACCGGCGAACAGCGCACATTCGCGGCTACACGCGAGCTGGCCGCACTCGGAGCTTTCGCGGCTCTTCTCTCGCTCTTTCCCGCAGAGCTCCGGCGATGCACAACTCGAACCGCGAAAGCCGCAATGAGCTTTGTGCAAGCTGCGCAGAAGAAACAAGGCACTAAACCGGCAAATGTCCAGCTAATCTCCAACGTGAAAAGGCTCAGCAAGGAAAGCTCTTGCTAACAGCCCAGAAGCATTGCGACGCTTCTCTGGATGATTTGCCCACCAACACTTCACATCAGCTCAAGCCGGCTGCCCGGAGGAAAAGAGGCTAGGAAAGATCGTAGCAGGCACGGTTGTTGCTGCACGAGAAGTGCCTGCTCCGGAGGCTTCTTGCGAGCAGCGCTAAAAGCACGCGAACATCGCGTTTCTGTGCTTTCCTGAACAGCTTGCGCTGGGACAGTTACAGCCGTGTTTTGCAAGCTGTCCGGGGTTCTGAGGCACTAAAAGTGCGGATGTGTGGCGACTGTGCAAGACGAGAACCGGCTGCTCTGAAAGCCCTTCCTGCTCGTCACGTACGCTTTCTAGCAGCTCTACGGACACACACGCGTCAGCCTCTTCACTGTCCTACACAGCTAGCACGCTGGCAGTTACCGTCAACTTGGAAGCAGCCGCGCAGAAGGCACTCGCCCTGCAACCGGCGAACAGCGCACATTCGCGGCTACACGCGAGCCGGCGGCACTCGGAGCTTTCGCGGCTCTTCTCTCGCTCTTTCCCGCAGAGCTCCGGCGATGCACAACTCGAACCGCGAAAGCCGCAATGAGCTTTGTGCAAGCTGCGCAGAAGAAACAAGGCACTAAACCGGCAAATGTCCAGCTAATCTCCAACGTGAAAAGGCTCAGCAAGGAAAGCTCTTGCTAACAGCCCAGAAGCATTGCGACGCTTCTCTGGATGATTTGCCCACCAACACTTCACATCAGCTCAAGCCGGCTGCCCGGAGGAAAAGAGGCTAGGAAAGATCGTAGCAGGCACGGTTGTTGCTGCACGAGAAGTGCCTGCTCCGGAGGCTTCTTGCGAGCAGCGCTAAAAGCACGCGAACATCGCGTTTCTGTGCTTTCCTGAACAGCTTGCGCTGGGACAGTTACAGCCGTGTTTTGCAAGCTGTCCGGGGTTCTGAGGCACTAAAAGTGCGGATGTGTGGCGACTGTCCAAGACGAGAACCGGCTGCTCTGAAAGCCCTTCCTGCTCGTCACGTACGCTTTCTAGCAGCTCTACGGACACACACGCGTCAGCCTCTTCACTGTCCTACACAGCTAGCACGCTGGCAGTTACCGTCAACTTGGAAGCAGCCGCGCAGAAGGCAGTCGCCCTGCAACCGGCGAACAGCGCACATTCGCGGCTACACGCGAGCTGGCCGCACTCGGAGCTTTCGCGGCTCTTCTCTCGCTCTTTCCCGCAGAGCTCCGGCGATGCACAACTCGAACCGCGAAAGCCGCAATGAGCTTTGTGCAAGCTGCGCAGAAGAAACAAGGCACTAAACCGGCAAATGTCCAGCTAATCTCCAACGTGAAAAGGCTCAGCAAGGAAAGCTCTTGCTAACAGCCCAGAAGCATTGCGACGCTTCTCTGGATGATTTGCCCACCAACACTTCACATCAGCTCAAGCCGGCTGCCCGGAGGAAAAGAGGCTAGGAAAGATCGTAGCAGGCACGGTTGTTGCTGCACGAGAAGTGCCTGCTCCGGAGGCTTCTTGCGAGCAGCGCTAAAAGCACGCGAACATCGCGTTTCTGTGCTTTCCTGAACAGCTTGCGCTGGGACAGTTACAGCCGTGTTTTGCAAGCTGTCCGGGGTTCTGAGGCACTAAAAGTGCGGATGTGTGGCGACTGTGCAAGACGAGAACCGGCTGCTCTGAAAGCCCTTCCTGCTCGTCACGTACGCTTTCTAGCAGCTCTACGGACACACACGCGTCAGCCTCTTCACTGTCCTACACAGCTAGCACGCTGGCAGTTACCGTCAACTTGGAAGCAGCCGCGCAGAAGGCAGTCGCCCTGCAACCGGCGAACAGCGCATCATCGCGGCTACACGCGAGCTGGCCGCACTCGGAGCTTTCGCGGCTCTTCTCTCGCTCTTTCCCGCAGAGCTCCGGCGATGCACAACTCGAACCGCGAAAGCCGCAATGAGCTTTGTGCAAGCTGCGCAGAAGAAACAAGGCACTAAACCGGCAAATGTCCAGCTAATCTCCAACGTGAAAAGGGTCAGCAAGGAAAGCTCTTGCTAACAGCCCAGAAGCATTGCGACGCTTCTCTGGATGATTTGCCCACCAACACTTCACATCAGCTCAAGCCGGCTGCCCGGAGGAAAAGAGGCTAGGAAAGATCGTAGCAGGCACGGTTGTTGCTGCACGAGAAGTGCCTGCTCCGGAGGCTTCTTGCGAGCAGCGCTAAAAGCACGCGAACATCGCGTTTCTGTGCTTTCCTGAACAGCTTGCGCTGGGACAGTTACAGCCGTGTTTTGCAAGCTGTCCGGGGTTCTGAGGCACTAAAAGTGCGGATGTGTGGCGACTGTGCAAGACGAGAACCGGCTGCTCTGAAAGCCCTTCCTGCTCGTCACGTACGCTTTCTAGCAGCTCTACGGACACACACGCGTCAGCCTCTTCACTGTCCTACACAGCTAGCACGCTGGCAGTTACCGTCAACTTGGAAGCAGCCGCGCAGAAGGCACTCGTCCTGCAACCGGCGAACAGCGCACATTCGCGGCTACACGCGAGCTGGCCGCACTCGGAGCTTTCGCGGCTCTTCTCTCGCTCTTTCCCGCAGAGCTCCGGCGATGCACAACTCGAACCGCGAAAGCCGCAATGAGCTTTGTGCAAGCTGCGCAGAAGAAACAAGGCACTAAACCGGCAAATGTCCAGCTAATCTCCAACGTGAAAAGGCTCAGCAAGGAAAGCTCTTGCTAACAGCCCAGAAGCATTGCGACGCTTCTCTGGATGATTTGCCCACCAACACTTCACATCAGCTCAAGCCGGCTGCCCGGAGGAAAAGAGGCTAGGAAAGATCGTAGCAGGCACGGTTGTTGCTGCACGAGAAGTGCCTGCTCCGGAGGCTTCTTGCGAGCAGCGCTAAAAGCACGCGAACATCGCGTTTCTGTGCTTTCCTGAACAGCTTGCGCTGGGACAGTTACAGCCGTGTTTTGCAAGCTGTCCGGGGTTCTGAGGCACTAAAAGTGCGGATGTGTGGCGACTGTGCAAGACGAGAACCGGCTGCTCTGAAAGCCCTTCCTGCTCGTCACGTACGCTTTCTAGCAGCTCTACGGACACACACGCGTCAGCCTCTTCACTGTCCTACACAGCTAGCACGCTGGCAGTTACCGTCAACTTGGAAGCAGCCGCGCAGAAGGCACTCGCCCTGCAACCGGCGAACAGCGCACATTCGCGGCTACACGCGAGCTGGCCGCACTCGGAGCTTTCGCGGCTCTTCTCTCGCTCTTTCCCGCAGAGCTCCGGCGATGCACAACTCGAACCGCGAAAGCCGCAATGAGCTTTGTGCAAGCTGCGCAGAAGAAACAAGGCACTAAACCGGCAAATGTCCAGCTAATCTCCAACGTGAAAAGGCTCAGCAAGGAAAGCTCTTGCTAACAGCCCAGAAGCATTGCGACGCTTCTCTGGATGATTTGCCCACCAACACTTCACATCAGCTCAAGCCGGCTGCCCGGAGGAAAAGAGGCTAGGAAAGATCGTAGCAGGCACGGTTGTTGCTGCACGAGAAGTGCCTGCTCCGGAGGCTTCTTGCGAGCAGCGCTAAAAGCACGCGAACATCGCGTTTCTGTGCTTTCCTGAACAGCTTGCGCTGGGACAGTTACAGCCGTGTTTTGCAAGCTGTCCGGGGTTCTGAGGCACTAAAAGTGCGGATGTGTGGCGACTGTGCAAGACGAGAACCGGCTGCTCTGAAAGCCCTTCCTGCTCGTCACGTACGCTTTCTAGCAGCTCTACGGACACACACGCGTCAGCCTCTTCACTGTCCTACACAGCTAGCACGCTGGCAGTTACCGTCAACTTGGAAGCAGCCGCGCAGAAGGCAGTCGCCCTGCAACCGGCGAACAGCGCACATTCGCGGCTACACGCGAGCTGGCCGCACTCGGAGCTTTCGCGGCTCTTCTCTCGCTCTTTCCCGCAGAGCTCCGGCGATGCACAACTCGAACCGCGAAAGCCGCAATGAGCTTTGTGCAAGCTGCGCAGAAGAAACAAGGCACTAAACCGGCAAATGTCCAGCTAATCTCCAACGTGAAAAGGGTCAGCAAGGAAAGCTCTTGCTAACAGCCCAGAAGCATTGCGACGCTTCTCTGGATGATTTGCCCACCAACACTTCACATCAGCTCAAGCCGGCTGCCCGGAGGAAAAGAGGCTAGGAAAGATCGTAGCAGGCACGGTTGTTGCTGCACGAGAAGTGCCTGCTCCGGAGGCTTCTTGCGAGCAGCGCTAAAAGCACGCGAACATCGCGTTTCTGTGCTTTCCTGAACAGCTTGCGCTGGGACAGTTACAGCCGTGTTTTGCAAGCTGTCCGGGGTTCTGAGGCACTAAAAGTGCGGATGTGTGGCGACTGTGCAAGACGAGAACCGGCTGCTCTGAAAGCCCTTCCTGCTCGTCACGTACGCTTTCTAGCAGCTCTACGGACACACACGCGTCAGCCTCTTCACTGTCCTACACAGCTAGCACGCTGGCAGTTACCGTCAACTTGGAAGCAGCCGCGCAGAAGGCAGTCGCCCTGCAACCGGCGAACAGCGCACATTCGCGGCTACACGCGAGCTGGCCGCACTCGGAGCTTTCGCGGCTCTTCTCTCGCTCTTTCCCGCAGAGCTCCGGCGATGCACAACTCGAACCGCGAAAGCCGCAATGAGCTTTGTGCAAGCTGCGCAGAAGAAACAAGGCACTAAACCGGCAAATGTCCAGCTAATCTCCAACGTGAAAAGGCTCAGCAAGGAAAGCTCTTGCTAACAGCCCAGAAGCATTGCGACGCTTCTCTGGATGATTTGCCCACCAACACTTCACATCAGCTCAAGCCGGCTGCCCGGAGGAAAAGAGGCTAGGAAAGATCGTAGCAGGCACGGTTGTTGCTGCACGAGAAGTGCCTGCTCCGGAGGCTTCTTGCGAGCAGCGCTAAAAGCACGCGAACATCGCGTTTCTGTGCTTTCCTGAACAGCTTGCGCTGGGACAGTTACAGCCGTGTTTTGCAAGCTGTCCGGGGTTCTGAGGCACTAAAAGTGCGGATGTGTGGCGACTGTGCAAGACGAGAACCGGCTGCTCTGAAAGCCCTTCCTGCTCGTCACGTACGCTTTCTAGCAGCTCTACGGACACACACGCGTCAGCCTCTTCACTGTCCTACACAGCTAGCACGCTGGCAGTTACCGTCAACTTGGAAGCAGCCGCGCAGAAGGCAGTCGCCCTGCAACCGGCGAACAGCGCACATTCGCGGCTACACGCGAGCCGGCCGCACTCGGAGCTTTCGCGGCTCTTCTCTCGCTCTTTCCCGCAGAGCTCCGGCGATGCACAACTCGAACCGCGAAAGCCGCAATGAGTTTTGTGCAAGCTGCGCAGAAGAAACAAGGCACTAAACCGGCAAATGTCCAGCTAATCTCCAACGTGAAAAGGCTCAGCAAGGAAAGCTCTTGCTAACAGCCCAGAAGCATTGCGACGCTTCTCTGGATGATTTGCCCACCAACACTTCACATCAGCTCAAGCCGGCTGCCCGGAGGAAAAGAGGCTAGGAAAGATCGTAGCAGGCACGGTTGTTGCTGCACGAGAAGTGCCTGCTCCGGAGGCTTCTTGCGAGCAGCGCTAAAAGCACGCGAACATCGCGTTTCTGTGCTTTCCTGAACAGCTTGCGCCGGGACAGTTACAGCCGTGTTTTGCAAGCTGTCCGGGGTTCTGAGGCACTAAAAGTGCGGATGTGTGGCGACTGTGCAAGACGAGAACCGGCTGCTCTGAAAGCCCTTCCTGCTCGTCACGTACGCTTTCTAGCAGCTCTACGGACACACACGCGTCAGCCTCTTCACTGTCCTACACAGCTAGCACGCTGGCAGTTACCGTCAACTTGGAAGCAGCCGCGCAGAAGGCACTCGCCCTGCAACCGGCGAACAGCGCACATTCGCGGCTACACGCGAGCTGGCCGCACTCGGAGCTTTCGCGGCTCTTCTCTCGCTCTTTCCCGCAGAGCTCCGGCGATGCACAACTCGAACCGCGAAAGCCGCAATGAGCTTTGTGCAAGCTGCGCAGAAGAAACAAGGCACTAAACCGGCAAATGTCCAGCTAATCTCCAACGTGAAAAGGCTCAGCAAGGAAAGCTCTTGCTAACAGCCCAGAAGCATTGCGACGCTTCTCTGGATGATTTGCCCACCAACACTTCACATCAGCTCAAGCCGGCTGCCCGGAGGAAAAGAGGCTAGGAAAGATCGTAGCAGGCACGGTTGTTGCTGCACGAGAAGTGCCTGCTCCGGAGGCTTCTTGCGAGCAGCGCTAAAAGCACGCGAACATCGCGTTTCTGTGCTTTCCTGAACAGCTTGCGCTGGGACAGTTACAGCCGTGTTTTGCAAGCTGTCCGGGGTTCTGAGGCACTAAAAGTGCGGATGTGTGGCGACTGTGCAAGACGAGAACCGGCTGCTCTGAAAGCCCTTCCTGCTCGTCACGTACGCTTTCTAGCAGCTCTACGGACACACACGCGTCAGCCTCTTCACTGTCCTACACAGCTAGCACGCTGGCAGTTACCGTCAACTTGGAAGCAGCCGCGCAGAAGGCACTCGCCCTGCAACCGGCGAACAGCGCACATTCGCGGCTACACGCGAGCCGGCCGCACTCGGAGCTTTCGCGGCTCTTCTCTCGCTCTTTCCCGCAGAGCTCCGGCGATGCACAACTCGAACCGCGAAAGCCGCAATGAGCTTTGTGCAAGCTGCGCAGAAGAAACAAGGCACTAAACCGGCAAATGTCCAGCTAATCTCCAACGTGAAAAGGCTCAGCAAGGAAAGCTCTTGCTAACAGCCCAGAAGCATTGCGACGCTTCTCTGGATGATTTGCCCACCAACACTTCACATCAGCTCAAGCCGGCTGCCCGGAGGAAAAGAGGCTAGGAAAGATCGTAGCAGGCACGGTTGTTGCTGCACGAGAAGTGCCTGCTCCGGAGGCTTCTTGCGAGCAGCGCTAAAAGCACGCGAACATCGCGTTTCTGTGCTTTCCTGAACAGCTTGCGCTGGGACAGTTACAGCCGTGTTTTGCAAGCTGTCCGGGGTTCTGAGGCACTAAAAGTGCGGATGTGTGGCGACTGTGCAAGACGAGAACCGGCTGCTCTGAAAGCCCTTCCTGCTCGTCACGTACGCTTTCTAGCAGCTCTACGGACACACACGCGTCAGCCTCTTCACTGTCCTACACAGCTAGCACGCTGGCAGTTACCGTCAACTTGGAAGCAGCCGCGCAGAAGGCACTCGCCCTTGCAACCGGCGAACAGCGCACATTCGCGGCTACCCGCGAGCCGGCCGCACTCGGAGCTTTCGCGGCTCTTCTCTCGCTCTTTCCCGCAGAGCTCCGGCGATGCACAACTCGAACCGCGAAAGCCGCAATGAGCTTTGTGCAAGCTGCGCAGAAGAAACAAGGCACTAAACCGGCAAATGTCCAGCTAATCTCCAACGTGAAAAGGCTCAGCAAGGAAAGCTCTTGCTAACAGCCCAGAAGCATTGCGACGCTTCTCTGGATGATTTGCCCACCAACACTTCACATCAGCTCAAGCCGGCTGCCCGGAGGAAAAGAGGCTAGGAAAGATCGTAGCAGGCACGGTTGTTGCTGCACGAGAAGTGCCTGCTCCGGAGGCTTCTTGCGAGCAGCGCTAAAAGCACGCGAACATCGCGTTTCTGTGCTTTCCTGAACAGCTTGCGCTGGGACAGTTACAGCCGTGTTTTGCAAGCTGTCCGGGGTTCTGAGGCACTAAAAGTGCGGATGTGTGGCGACTGTGCAAGACGAGAACCGGCTGCTCTGAAAGCCCTTCCTGCTCGTCACGTACGCTTTCTAGCAGCTCTACGGACACACACGCGTCAGCCTCTTCACTGTCCTACACAGCTAGCACGCTGGCAGTTACCGTCAACTTGGAAGCAGCCGCGCAGAAGGCACTCGCCCTGCAACCGGCGAACAGCGCACATTCGCGGCTACACGCGAGCTGGCCGCACTCGGAGCTTTCGCGGCTCTTCTCTCGCTCTTTCCCGCAGAGCTCCGGCGATGCACAACTCGAACCGCGAAAGCCGCAATGAGCTTTGTGCAAGCTGCGCAGAAGAAACAAGGCACTAAACCGGCAAATGTCCAGCTAATCTCCAACGTGAAAAGGCTCAGCAAGGAAAGCTCTTGCTAACAGCCCAGAAGCATTGCGACGCTTCTCTGGATGATTTGCCCACCAACACTTCACATCAGCTCAAGCCGGCTGCCCGGAGGAAAAGAGGCTAGGAAAGATCGTAGCAGGCACGGTTGTTGCTGCACGAGAAGTGCCTGCTCCGGAGGCTTCTTGCGAGCAGCGCTAAAAGCACGCGAACATCGCGTTTCTGTGCTTTCCTGAACAGCTTGCGCTGGGACAGTTACAGCCGTGTTTTGCAAGCTGTCCGGGGTTCTGAGGCACTAAAAGTGCGGATGTGTGGCGACTGTGCAAGACGAGAACCGGCTGCTCTGAAAGCCCTTCCTGCTCGTCACGTACGCTTTCTAGCAGCTCTACGGACACACACGCGTCAGCCTCTTCACTGTCCTACACAGCTAGCACGCTGGCAGTTACCGTCAACTTGGAAGCAGCCGCGCAGAAGGCACTCGTCCTGCAACCGGCGAACAGCGCACATTCGCGGCTACACGCGAGCTGGCCGCACTCGGAGCTTTCGCGGCTCTTCTCTCGCTCTTTCCCGCAGAGCTCCGGCGATGCACAACTCGAACCGCGAAAGCCGCAATGAGCTTTGTGCAAGCTGCGCAGAAGAAACAAGGCACTAAACCGGCAAATGTCCAGCTAATCTCCAACGTGAAAAGGCTCAGCAAGGAAAGCTCTTGCTAACAGCCCAGAAGCATTGCGACGCTTCTCTGGATGATTTGCCCACCAACACTTCACATCAGCTCAAGCCGGCTGCCCGGAGGAAAAGAGGCTAGGAAAGATCGTAGCAGGCACGGTTGTTGCTGCACGAGAAGTGCCTGCTCCGGAGGCTTCTTGCGAGCAGCGCTAAAAGCACGCGAACATCGCGTTTCTGTGCTTTCCTGAACAGCTTGCGCTGGGACAGTTACAGCCGTGTTTTGCAAGCTGTCCGGGGTTCTGAGGCACTAAAAGTGCGGATGTGTGGCGACTGTGCAAGACGAGAACCGGCTGCTCTGAAAGCCCTTCCTGCTCGTCACGTACGCTTTCTAGCAGCTCTACGGACACACACGCGTCAGCCTCTTCACTGTCCTACACAGCTAGCACGCTGGCAGTTACCGTCAACTTGGAAGCAGCCGCGCAGAAGGCAGTCGCCCTGCAACCGGCGAACAGCGCACATTCGCGGCTACACGCGAGCTGGCCGCACTCGGAGCTTTCGCGGCTCTTCTCTCGCTCTTTCCCGCAGAGCTCCGGCGATGCACAACTCGAACCGCGAAAGCCGCAATGAGCTTTGTGCAAGCTGCGCAGAAGAAACAAGGCACTAAACCGGCAAATGTCCAGCTAATCTCCAACGTGAAAAGGCTCAGCAAGGAAAGCTCTTGCTAACAGCCCAGAAGCATTGCGACGCTTCTCTGGATGATTTGCCCACCAACACTTCACATCAGCTCAAGCCGGCTGCCCGGAGGAAAAGAGGCTAGGAAAGATCGTAGCAGGCACGGTTGTTGCTGCACGAGAAGTGCCTGCTCCGGAGGCTTCTTGCGAGCAGCGCTAAAAGCACGCGAACATCGCGTTTCTGTGCTTTCCTGAACAGCTTGCGCTGGGACAGTTACAGCCGTGTTTTGCAAGCTGTCCGGGGTTCTGAGGCACTAAAAGTGCGGATGTGTGGCGACTGTGCAAGACGAGAACCGGCTGCTCTGAAAGCCCTTCCTGCTCGTCACGTACGCTTTCTAGCAGCTCTACGGACACACACGCGTCAGCCTCTTCACTGTCCTACACAGCTAGCACGCTGGCAGTTACCGTCAACTTGGAAGCAGCCGCGCAGAAGGCACTCGCCCTGCAACCGGCGAACAGCGCACATTCGCGGCTACACGCGAGCCGGCGGCACTCGGAGCTTTCGCGGCTCTTCTCTCGCTCTTTCCCGCAGAGCTCCGGCGATGCACAACTCGAACCGCGAAAGCCGCAATGAGCTTTGTGCAAGCTGCGCAGAAGAAACAAGGCACTAAACCGGCAAATGTCCAGCTAATCTCCAACGTGAAAAGGCTCAGCAAGGAAAGCTCTTGCTAACAGCCCAGAAGCATTGCGACGCTTCTCTGGATGATTTGCCCACCAACACTTCACATCAGCTCAAGCCGGCTGCCCGGAGGAAAAGAGGCTAGGAAAGATCGTAGCAGGCACGGTTGTTGCTGCACGAGAAGTGCCTGCTCCGGAGGCTTCTTGCGAGCAGCGCTAAAAGCACGCGAACATCGCGTTTCTGTGCTTTCCTGAACAGCTTGCGCTGGGACAGTTACAGCCGTGTTTTGCAAGCTGTCCGGGGTTCTGAGGCACTAAAAGTGCGGATGTGTGGCGACTGTCCAAGACGAGAACCGGCTGCTCTGAAAGCCCTTCCTGCTCGTCACGTACGCTTTCTAGCAGCTCTACGGACACACACGCGTCAGCCTCTTCACTGTCCTACACAGCTAGCACGCTGGCAGTTACCGTCAACTTGGAAGCAGCCGCGCAGAAGGCAGTCGCCCTGCAACCGGCGAACAGCGCACATTCGCGGCTACACGCGAGCTGGCCGCACTCGGAGCTTTCGCGGCTCTTCTCTCGCTCTTTCCCGCAGAGCTCCGGCGATGCACAACTCGAACCGCGAAAGCCGCAATGAGCTTTGTGCAAGCTGCGCAGAAGAAACAAGGCACTAAACCGGCAAATGTCCAGCTAATCTCCAACGTGAAAAGGCTCAGCAAGGAAAGCTCTTGCTAACAGCCCAGAAGCATTGCGACGCTTCTCTGGATGATTTGCCCACCAACACTTCACATCAGCTCAAGCCGGCTGCCCGGAGGAAAAGAGGCTAGGAAAGATCGTAGCAGGCACGGTTGTTGCTGCACGAGAAGTGCCTGCTCCGGAGGCTTCTTGCGAGCAGCGCTAAAAGCACGCGAACATCGCGTTTCTGTGCTTTCCTGAACAGCTTGCGCTGGGACAGTTACAGCCGTGTTTTGCAAGCTGTCCGGGGTTCTGAGGCACTAAAAGTGCGGATGTGTGGCGACTGTGCAAGACGAGAACCGGCTGCTCTGAAAGCCCTTCCTGCTCGTCACGTACGCTTTCTAGCAGCTCTACGGACACACACGCGTCAGCCTCTTCACTGTCCTACACAGCTAGCACGCTGGCAGTTACCGTCAACTTGGAAGCAGCCGCGCAGAAGGCAGTCGCCCTGCAACCGGCGAACAGCGCATCATCGCGGCTACACGCGAGCTGGCCGCACTCGGAGCTTTCGCGGCTCTTCTCTCGCTCTTTCCCGCAGAGCTCCGGCGATGCACAACTCGAACCGCGAAAGCCGCAATGAGCTTTGTGCAAGCTGCGCAGAAGAAACAAGGCACTAAACCGGCAAATGTCCAGCTAATCTCCAACGTGAAAAGGGTCAGCAAGGAAAGCTCTTGCTAACAGCCCAGAAGCATTGCGACGCTTCTCTGGATGATTTGCCCACCAACACTTCACATCAGCTCAAGCCGGCTGCCCGGAGGAAAAGAGGCTAGGAAAGATCGTAGCAGGCACGGTTGTTGCTGCACGAGAAGTGCCTGCTCCGGAGGCTTCTTGCGAGCAGCGCTAAAAGCACGCGAACATCGCGTTTCTGTGCTTTCCTGAACAGCTTGCGCTGGGACAGTTACAGCCGTGTTTTGCAAGCTGTCCGGGGTTCTGAGGCACTAAAAGTGCGGATGTGTGGCGACTGTGCAAGACGAGAACCGGCTGCTCTGAAAGCCCTTCCTGCTCGTCACGTACGCTTTCTAGCAGCTCTACGGACACACACGCGTCAGCCTCTTCACTGTCCTACACAGCTAGCACGCTGGCAGTTACCGTCAACTTGGAAGCAGCCGCGCAGAAGGCACTCGTCCTGCAACCGGCGAACAGCGCACATTCGCGGCTACACGCGAGCTGGCCGCACTCGGAGCTTTCGCGGCTCTTCTCTCGCTCTTTCCCGCAGAGCTCCGGCGATGCACAACTCGAACCGCGAAAGCCGCAATGAGCTTTGTGCAAGCTGCGCAGAAGAAACAAGGCACTAAACCGGCAAATGTCCAGCTAATCTCCAACGTGAAAAGGCTCAGCAAGGAAAGCTCTTGCTAACAGCCCAGAAGCATTGCGACGCTTCTCTGGATGATTTGCCCACCAACACTTCACATCAGCTCAAGCCGGCTGCCCGGAGGAAAAGAGGCTAGGAAAGATCGTAGCAGGCACGGTTGTTGCTGCACGAGAAGTGCCTGCTCCGGAGGCTTCTTGCGAGCAGCGCTAAAAGCACGCGAACATCGCGTTTCTGTGCTTTCCTGAACAGCTTGCGCTGGGACAGTTACAGCCGTGTTTTGCAAGCTGTCCGGGGTTCTGAGGCACTAAAAGTGCGGATGTGTGGCGACTGTGCAAGACGAGAACCGGCTGCTCTGAAAGCCCTTCCTGCTCGTCACGTACGCTTTCTAGCAGCTCTACGGACACACACGCGTCAGCCTCTTCACTGTCCTACACAGCTAGCACGCTGGCAGTTACCGTCAACTTGGAAGCAGCCGCGCAGAAGGCACTCGCCCTGCAACCGGCGAACAGCGCACATTCGCGGCTACACGCGAGCTGGCCGCACTCGGAGCTTTCGCGGCTCTTCTCTCGCTCTTTCCCGCAGAGCTCCGGCGATGCACAACTCGAACCGCGAAAGCCGCAATGAGCTTTGTGCAAGCTGCGCAGAAGAAACAAGGCACTAAACCGGCAAATGTCCAGCTAATCTCCAACGTGAAAAGGCTCAGCAAGGAAAGCTCTTGCTAACAGCCCAGAAGCATTGCGACGCTTCTCTGGATGATTTGCCCACCAACACTTCACATCAGCTCAAGCCGGCTGCCCGGAGGAAAAGAGGCTAGGAAAGATCGTAGCAGGCACGGTTGTTGCTGCACGAGAAGTGCCTGCTCCGGAGGCTTCTTGCGAGCAGCGCTAAAAGCACGCGAACATCGCGTTTCTGTGCTTTCCTGAACAGCTTGCGCTGGGACAGTTACAGCCGTGTTTTGCAAGCTGTCCGGGGTTCTGAGGCACTAAAAGTGCGGATGTGTGGCGACTGTGCAAGACGAGAACCGGCTGCTCTGAAAGCCCTTCCTGCTCGTCACGTACGCTTTCTAGCAGCTCTACGGACACACACGCGTCAGCCTCTTCACTGTCCTACACAGCTAGCACGCTGGCAGTTACCGTCAACTTGGAAGCAGCCGCGCAGAAGGCAGTCGCCCTGCAACCGGCGAACAGCGCACATTCGCGGCTACACGCGAGCTGGCCGCACTCGGAGCTTTCGCGGCTCTTCTCTCGCTCTTTCCCGCAGAGCTCCGGCGATGCACAACTCGAACCGCGAAAGCCGCAATGAGCTTTGTGCAAGCTGCGCAGAAGAAACAAGGCACTAAACCGGCAAATGTCCAGCTAATCTCCAACGTGAAAAGGGTCAGCAAGGAAAGCTCTTGCTAACAGCCCAGAAGCATTGCGACGCTTCTCTGGATGATTTGCCCACCAACACTTCACATCAGCTCAAGCCGGCTGCCCGGAGGAAAAGAGGCTAGGAAAGATCGTAGCAGGCACGGTTGTTGCTGCACGAGAAGTGCCTGCTCCGGAGGCTTCTTGCGAGCAGCGCTAAAAGCACGCGAACATCGCGTTTCTGTGCTTTCCTGAACAGCTTGCGCTGGGACAGTTACAGCCGTGTTTTGCAAGCTGTCCGGGGTTCTGAGGCACTAAAAGTGCGGATGTGTGGCGACTGTGCAAGACGAGAACCGGCTGCTCTGAAAGCCCTTCCTGCTCGTCACGTACGCTTTCTAGCAGCTCTACGGACACACACGCGTCAGCCTCTTCACTGTCCTACACAGCTAGCACGCTGGCAGTTACCGTCAACTTGGAAGCAGCCGCGCAGAAGGCAGTCGCCCTGCAACCGGCGAACAGCGCACATTCGCGGCTACACGCGAGCTGGCCGCACTCGGAGCTTTCGCGGCTCTTCTCTCGCTCTTTCCCGCAGAGCTCCGGCGATGCACAACTCGAACCGCGAAAGCCGCAATGAGCTTTGTGCAAGCTGCGCAGAAGAAACAAGGCACTAAACCGGCAAATGTCCAGCTAATCTCCAACGTGAAAAGGCTCAGCAAGGAAAGCTCTTGCTAACAGCCCAGAAGCATTGCGACGCTTCTCTGGATGATTTGCCCACCAACACTTCACATCAGCTCAAGCCGGCTGCCCGGAGGAAAAGAGGCTAGGAAAGATCGTAGCAGGCACGGTTGTTGCTGCACGAGAAGTGCCTGCTCCGGAGGCTTCTTGCGAGCAGCGCTAAAAGCACGCGAACATCGCGTTTCTGTGCTTTCCTGAACAGCTTGCGCTGGGACAGTTACAGCCGTGTTTTGCAAGCTGTCCGGGGTTCTGAGGCACTAAAAGTGCGGATGTGTGGCGACTGTGCAAGACGAGAACCGGCTGCTCTGAAAGCCCTTCCTGCTCGTCACGTACGCTTTCTAGCAGCTCTACGGACACACACGCGTCAGCCTCTTCACTGTCCTACACAGCTAGCACGCTGGCAGTTACCGTCAACTTGGAAGCAGCCGCGCAGAAGGCAGTCGCCCTGCAACCGGCGAACAGCGCACATTCGCGGCTACACGCGAGCCGGCCGCACTCGGAGCTTTCGCGGCTCTTCTCTCGCTCTTTCCCGCAGAGCTCCGGCGATGCACAACTCGAACCGCGAAAGCCGCAATGAGCTTTGTGCAAGCTGCGCAGAAGAAACAAGGCACTAAACCGGCAAATGTCCAGCTAATCTCCAACGTGAAAAGGCTCAGCAAGGAAAGCTCTTGCTAACAGCCCAGAAGCATTGCGACGCTTCTCTGGATGATTTGCCCACCAACACTTCACATCAGCTCAAGCCGGCTGCCCGGAGGAAAAGAGGCTAGGAAAGATCGTAGCAGGCACGGTTGTTGCTGCACGAGAAGTGCCTGCTCCGGAGGCTTCTTGCGAGCAGCGCTAAAAGCACGCGAACATCGCGTTTCTGTGCTTTCCTGAACAGCTTGCGCCGGGACAGTTACAGCCGTGTTTTGCAAGCTGTCCGGGGTTCTGAGGCACTAAAAGTGCGGATGTGTGGCGACTGTGCAAGACGAGAACCGGCTGCTCTGAAAGCCCTTCCTGCTCGTCACGTACGCTTTCTAGCAGCTCTACGGACACACACGCGTCAGCCTCTTCACTGTCCTACACAGCTAGCACGCTGGCAGTTACCGTCAACTTGGAAGCAGCCGCGCAGAAGGCAGTCGCCCTGCAACCGGCGAACAGCGCACATTCGCGGCTACACGCGAGCTGGCCGCACTCGGAGCTTTCGCGGCTCTTCTCTCGCTCTTTCCCGCAGAGCTCCGGCGATGCACAACTCGAACCGCGAAAGCCGCAATGAGCTTTGTGCAAGCTGCGCAGAAGAAACAAGGCACTAAACCGGCAAATGTCCAGCTAATCTCCAACGTGAAAAGGCTCAGCAAGGAAAGCTCTTGCTAACAGCCCAGAAGCATTGCGACGCTTCTCTGGATGATTTGCCCACCAACACTTCACATCAGCTCAAGCCGGCTGCCCGGAGGAAAAGAGGCTAGGAAAGATCGTAGCAGGCACGGTTGTTGCTGCACGAGAAGTGCCTGCTCCGGAGGCTTCTTGCGAGCAGCGCTAAAAGCACGCGAACATCGCGTTTCTGTGCTTTCCTGAACAGCTTGCGCTGGGACAGTTACAGCCGTGTTTTGCAAGCTGTCCGGGGTTCTGAGGCACTAAAAGTGCGGATGTGTGGCGACTGTGCAAGACGAGAACCGGCTGCTCTGAAAGCCCTTCCTGCTCGTCACGTACGCTTTCTAGCAGCTCTACGGACACACACGCGTCAGCCTCTTCACTGTCCTACACAGCTAGCACGCTGGCAGTTACCGTCAACTTGGAAGCAGCCGCGCAGAAGGCACTCGCCCTGCAACCGGCGAACAGCGCACATTCGCGGCTACACGCGAGCCGGCCGCACTCGGAGCTTTCGCGGCTCTTCTCTCGCTCTTTCCCGCAGAGCTCCGGCGATGCACAACTCGAACCGCGAAAGCCGCAATGAGCTTTGTGCAAGCTGCGCAGAAGAAACAAGGCACTAAACCGGCAAATGTCCAGCTAATCTCCAACGTGAAAAGGCTCAGCAAGGAAAGCTCTTGCTAACAGCCCAGAAGCATTGCGACGCTTCTCTGGATGATTTGCCCACCAACACTTCACATCAGCTCAAGCCGGCTGCCCGGAGGAAAAGAGGCTAGGAAAGATCGTAGCAGGCACGGTTGTTGCTGCACGAGAAGTGCCTGCTCCGGAGGCTTCTTGCGAGCAGCGCTAAAAGCACGCGAACATCGCGTTTCTGTGCTTTCCTGAACAGCTTGCGCTGGGACAGTTACAGCCGTGTTTTGCAAGCTGTCCGGGGTTCTGAGGCACTAAAAGTGCGGATGTGTGGCGACTGTGCAAGACGAGAACCGGCTGCTCTGAAAGCCCTTCCTGCTCGTCACGTACGCTTTCTAGCAGCTCTACGGACACACACGCGTCAGCCTCTTCACTGTCCTACACAGCTAGCACGCTGGCAGTTACCGTCAACTTGGAAGCAGCCGCGCAGAAGGCACTCGCCCTTGCAACCGGCGAACAGCGCACATTCGCGGCTACCCGCGAGCCGGCCGCACTCGGAGCTTTCGCGGCTCTTCTCTCGCTCTTTCCCGCAGAGCTCCGGCGATGCACAACTCGAACCGCGAAAGCCGCAATGAGCTTTGTGCAAGCTGCGCAGAAGAAACAAGGCACTAAACCGGCAAATGTCCAGCTAATCTCCAACGTGAAAAGGCTCAGCAAGGAAAGCTCTTGCTAACAGCCCAGAAGCATTGCGACGCTTCTCTGGATGATTTGCCCACCAACACTTCACATCAGCTCAAGCCGGCTGCCCGGAGGAAAAGAGGCTAGGAAAGATCGTAGCAGGCACGGTTGTTGCTGCACGAGAAGTGCCTGCTCCGGAGGCTTCTTGCGAGCAGCGCTAAAAGCACGCGAACATCGCGTTTCTGTGCTTTCCTGAACAGCTTGCGCTGGGACAGTTACAGCCGTGTTTTGCAAGCTGTCCGGGGTTCTGAGGCACTAAAAGTGCGGATGTGTGGCGACTGTGCAAGACGAGAACCGGCTGCTCTGAAAGCCCTTCCTGCTCGTCACGTACGCTTTCTAGCAGCTCTACGGACACACACGCGTCAGCCTCTTCACTGTCCTACACAGCTAGCACGCTGGCAGTTACCGTCAACTTGGAAGCAGCCGCGCAGAAGGCACTCGCCCTGCAACCGGCGAACAGCGCACATTCGCGGCTACACGCGAGCTGGCCGCACTCGGAGCTTTCGCGGCTCTTCTCTCGCTCTTTCCCGCAGAGCTCCGGCGATGCACAACTCGAACCGCGAAAGCCGCAATGAGCTTTGTGCAAGCTGCGCAGAAGAAACAAGGCACTAAACCGGCAAATGTCCAGCTAATCTCCAACGTGAAAAGGCTCAGCAAGGAAAGCTCTTGCTAACAGCCCAGAAGCATTGCGACGCTTCTCTGGATGATTTGCCCACCAACACTTCACATCAGCTCAAGCCGGCTGCCCGGAGGAAAAGAGGCTAGGAAAGATCGTAGCAGGCACGGTTGTTGCTGCACGAGAAGTGCCTGCTCCGGAGGCTTCTTGCGAGCAGCGCTAAAAGCACGCGAACATCGCGTTTCTGTGCTTTCCTGAACAGCTTGCGCTGGGACAGTTACAGCCGTGTTTTGCAAGCTGTCCGGGGTTCTGAGGCACTAAAAGTGCGGATGTGTGGCGACTGTGCAAGACGAGAACCGGCTGCTCTGAAAGCCCTTCCTGCTCGTCACGTACGCTTTCTAGCAGCTCTACGGACACACACGCGTCAGCCTCTTCACTGTCCTACACAGCTAGCACGCTGGCAGTTACCGTCAACTTGGAAGCAGCCGCGCAGAAGGCACTCGTCCTGCAACCGGCGAACAGCGCACATTCGCGGCTACACGCGAGCTGGCCGCACTCGGAGCTTTCGCGGCTCTTCTCTCGCTCTTTCCCGCAGAGCTCCGGCGATGCACAACTCGAACCGCGAAAGCCGCAATGAGCTTTGTGCAAGCTGCGCAGAAGAAACAAGGCACTAAACCGGCAAATGTCCAGCTAATCTCCAACGTGAAAAGGCTCAGCAAGGAAAGCTCTTGCTAACAGCCCAGAAGCATTGCGACGCTTCTCTGGATGATTTGCCCACCAACACTTCACATCAGCTCAAGCCGGCTGCCCGGAGGAAAAGAGGCTAGGAAAGATCGTAGCAGGCACGGTTGTTGCTGCACGAGAAGTGCCTGCTCCGGAGGCTTCTTGCGAGCAGCGCTAAAAGCACGCGAACATCGCGTTTCTGTGCTTTCCTGAACAGCTTGCGCTGGGACAGTTACAGCCGTGTTTTGCAAGCTGTCCGGGGTTCTGAGGCACTAAAAGTGCGGATGTGTGGCGACTGTGCAAGACGAGAACCGGCTGCTCTGAAAGCCCTTCCTGCTCGTCACGTACGCTTTCTAGCAGCTCTACGGACACACACGCGTCAGCCTCTTCACTGTCCTACACAGCTAGCACGCTGGCAGTTACCGTCAACTTGGAAGCAGCCGCGCAGAAGGCAGTCGCCCTGCAACCGGCGAACAGCGCACATTCGCGGCTACACGCGAGCTGGCCGCACTCGGAGCTTTCGCGGCTCTTCTCTCGCTCTTTCCCGCAGAGCTCCGGCGATGCACAACTCGAACCGCGAAAGCCGCAATGAGCTTTGTGCAAGCTGCGCAGAAGAAACAAGGCACTAAACCGGCAAATGTCCAGCTAATCTCCAACGTGAAAAGGCTCAGCAAGGAAAGCTCTTGCTAACAGCCCAGAAGCATTGCGACGCTTCTCTGGATGATTTGCCCACCAACACTTCACATCAGCTCAAGCCGGCTGCCCGGAGGAAAAGAGGCTAGGAAAGATCGTAGCAGGCACGGTTGTTGCTGCACGAGAAGTGCCTGCTCCGGAGGCTTCTTGCGAGCAGCGCTAAAAGCACGCGAACATCGCGTTTCTGTGCTTTCCTGAACAGCTTGCGCTGGGACAGTTACAGCCGTGTTTTGCAAGCTGTCCGGGGTTCTGAGGCACTAAAAGTGCGGATGTGTGGCGACTGTCCAAGACGAGAACCGGCTGCTCTGAAAGCCCTTCCTGCTCGTCACGTACGCTTTCTAGCAGCTCTACGGACACACACGCGTCAGCCTCTTCACTGTCCTACACAGCTAGCACGCTGGCAGTTACCGTCAACTTGGAAGCAGCCGCGCAGAAGGCAGTCGCCCTGCAACCGGCGAACAGCGCACATTCGCGGCTGCACGCGAGCTGGCCGCACTCGGAGCTTTCGCGGCTCTTCTCTCGCTCTTTCCCGCAGAGCTCCGGCGATGCACAACTCGAACCGCGAAAGCCGCAATGAGCTTTGTGCAAGCTGCGCAGAAGAAACAAGGCACTAAACCGGCAAATGTCCAGCTAATCTCCAACGTGAAAAGGCTCAGCAAGGAAAGCTCTTGCTAACAGCCCAGAAGCATTGCGACGCTTCTCTGGATGATTTGCCCACCAACACTTCACATCAGCTCAAGCCGGCTGCCCGGAGGAAAAGAGGCTAGGAAAGATCGTAGCAGGCACGGTTGTTGCTGCACGAGAAGTGCCTGCTCCGGAGGCTTCTTGCGAGCAGCGCTAAAAGCACGCGAACATCGCGTTTCTGTGCTTTCCTGAACAGCTTGCGCTGGGACAGTTACAGCCGTGTTTTGCAAGCTGTCCGGGGTTCTGAGGCACTAAAAGTGCGGATGTGTGGCGACTGTGCAAGACGAGAACCGGCTGCTCTGAAAGCCCTTCCTGCTCGTCACGTACGCTTTCTAGCAGCTCTACGGACACACACGCGTCAGCCTCTTCACTGTCCTACACAGCTAGCACGCTGGCAGTTACCGTCAACTTGGAAGCAGCCGCGCAGAAGGCACTCGCCCTGCAACCGGCGAACAGCGCACATTCGCGGCTACACGCGAGCTGGCCGCACTCGGAGCTTTCGCGGCTCTTCTCTCGCTCTTTCCCGCAGAGCTCCGGCGATGCACAACTCGAACCGCGAAAGCCGCAATGAGCTTTGTGCAAGCTGCGCAGAAGAAACAAGGCACTAAACCGGCAAATGTCCAGCTAATCTCCAACGTGAAAAGGGTCAGCAAGGAAAGCTCTTGCTAACAGCCCAGAAGCATTGCGACGCTTCTCTGGATGATTTGCCCACCAACACTTCACATCAGCTCAAGCCGGCTGCCCGGAGGAAAAGAGGCTAGGAAAGATCGTAGCAGGCACGGTTGTTGCTGCACGAGAAGTGCCTGCTCCGGAGGCTTCTTGCGAGCAGCGCTAAAAGCACGCGAACATCGCGTTTCTGTGCTTTCCTGAACAGCTTGCGCTGGGACAGTTACAGCCGTGTTTTGCAAGCTGTCCGGGGTTCTGAGGCACTAAAAGTGCGGATGTGTGGCGACTGTGCAAGACGAGAACCGGCTGCTCTGAAAGCCCTTCCTGCTCGTCACGTACGCTTTCTAGCAGCTCTACGGACACACACGCGTCAGCCTCTTCACTGTCCTACACAGCTAGCACGCTGGCAGTTACCGTCAACTTGGAAGCAGCCGCGCAGAAGGCAGTCGCCCTGCAACCGGCGAACAGCGCACATTCGCGGCTACACGCGAGCTGGCCGCACTCGGAGCTTTCGCGGCTCTTCTCTCGCTCTTTCCCGCAGAGCTCCGGCGATGCACAACTCGAACCGCGAAAGCCGCAATGAGCTTTGTGCAAGCTGCGCAGAAGAAACAAGGCACTAAACCGGCAAATGTCCAGCTAATCTCCAACGTGAAAAGGCTCAGCAAGGAAAGCTCTTGCTAACAGCCCAGAAGCATTGCGACGCTTCTCTGGATGATTTGCCCACCAACACTTCACATCAGCTCAAGCCGGCTGCCCGGAGGAAAAGAGGCTAGGAAAGATCGTAGCAGGCACGGTTGTTGCTGCACGAGAAGTGCCTGCTCCGGAGGCTTCTTGCGAGCAGCGCTAAAAGCACGCGAACATCGCGTTTCTGTGCTTTCCTGAACAGCTTGCGCTGGGACAGTTACAGCCGTGTTTTGCAAGCTGTCCGGGGTTCTGAGGCACTAAAAGTGCGGATGTGTGGCGACTGTGCAAGACGAGAACCGGCTGCTCTGAAAGCCCTTCCTGCTCGTCACGTACGCTTTCTAGCAGCTCTACGGACACACACGCGTCAGCCTCTTCACTGTCCTACACAGCTAGCACGCTGGCAGTTACCGTCAACTTGGAAGCAGCCGCGCAGAAGGCAGTCGCCCTGCAACCGGCGAACAGCGCACATTCGCGGCTACACGCGAGCTGGCCGCACTCGGAGCTTTCGCGGCTCTTCTCTCGCTCTTTCCCGCAGAGCTCCGGCGATGCACAACTCGAACCGCGAAAGCCGCAATGAGCTTTGTGCAAGCTGCGCAGAAGAAACAAGGCACTAAACCGGCAAATGTCCAGCTAATCTCCAACGTGAAAAGGCTCAGCAAGGAAAGCTCTTGCTAACAGCCCAGAAGCATTGCGACGCTTCTCTGGATGATTTGCCCACCAACACTTCACATCAGCTCAAGCCGGCTGCCCGGAGGAAAAGAGGCTAGGAAAGATCGTAGCAGGCACGGTTGTTGCTGCACGAGAAGTGCCTGCTCCGGAGGCTTCTTGCGAGCAGCGCTAAAAGCACGCGAACATCGCGTTTCTGTGCTTTCCTGAACAGCTTGCGCTGGGACAGTTACAGCCGTGTTTTGCAAGCTGTCCGGGGTTCTGAGGCACTAAAAGTGCGGATGTGTGGCGACTGTGCAAGACGAGAACCGGCTGCTCTGAAAGCCCTTCCTGCTCGTCACGTACGCTTTCTAGCAGCTCTACGGACACACACGCGTCAGCCTCTTCACTGTCCTACACAGCTAGCACGCTGGCAGTTACCGTCAACTTGGAAGCAGCCGCGCAGAAGGCACTCGCCCTGCAACCGGCGAACAGCGCACATTCGCGGCTACACGCGAGCCGGCGGCACTCGGAGCTTTCGCGGCTCTTCTCTCGCTCTTTCCCGCAGAGCTCCGGCGATGCACAACTCGAACCGCGAAAGCCGCAATGAGCTTTGTGCAAGCTGCGCAGAAGAAACAAGGCACTAAACCGGCAAATGTCCAGCTAATCTCCAACGTGAAAAGGCTCAGCAAGGAAAGCTCTTGCTAACAGCCCAGAAGCATTGCGACGCTTCTCTGGATGATTTGCCCACCAACACTTCACATCAGCTCAAGCCGGCTGCCCGGAGGAAAAGAGGCTAGGAAAGATCGTAGCAGGCACGGTTGTTGCTGCACGAGAAGTGCCTGCTCCGGAGGCTTCTTGCGAGCAGCGCTAAAAGCACGCGAACATCGCGTTTCTGTGCTTTCCTGAACAGCTTGCGCTGGGACAGTTACAGCCGTGTTTTGCAAGCTGTCCGGGGTTCTGAGGCACTAAAAGTGCGGATGTGTGGCGACTGTCCAAGACGAGAACCGGCTGCTCTGAAAGCCCTTCCTGCTCGTCACGTACGCTTTCTAGCAGCTCTACGGACACACACGCGTCAGCCTCTTCACTGTCCTACACAGCTAGCACGCTGGCAGTTACCGTCAACTTGGAAGCAGCCGCGCAGAAGGCAGTCGCCCTGCAACCGGCGAACAGCGCACATTCGCGGCTACACGCGAGCTGGCCGCACTCGGAGCTTTCGCGGCTCTTCTCTCGCTCTTTCCCGCAGAGCTCCGGCGATGCACAACTCGAACCGCGAAAGCCGCAATGAGCTTTGTGCAAGCTGCGCAGAAGAAACAAGGCACTAAACCGGCAAATGTCCAGCTAATCTCCAACGTGAAAAGGCTCAGCAAGGAAAGCTCTTGCTAACAGCCCAGAAGCATTGCGACGCTTCTCTGGATGATTTGCCCACCAACACTTCACATCAGCTCAAGCCGGCTGCCCGGAGGAAAAGAGGCTAGGAAAGATCGTAGCAGGCACGGTTGTTGCTGCACGAGAAGTGCCTGCTCCGGAGGCTTCTTGCGAGCAGCGCTAAAAGCACGCGAACATCGCGTTTCTGTGCTTTCCTGAACAGCTTGCGCTGGGACAGTTACAGCCGTGTTTTGCAAGCTGTCCGGGGTTCTGAGGCACTAAAAGTGCGGATGTGTGGCGACTGTGCAAGACGAGAACCGGCTGCTCTGAAAGCCCTTCCTGCTCGTCACGTACGCTTTCTAGCAGCTCTACGGACACACACGCGTCAGCCTCTTCACTGTCCTACACAGCTAGCACGCTGGCAGTTACCGTCAACTTGGAAGCAGCCGCGCAGAAGGCAGTCGCCCTGCAACCGGCGAACAGCGCATCATCGCGGCTACACGCGAGCTGGCCGCACTCGGAGCTTTCGCGGCTCTTCTCTCGCTCTTTCCCGCAGAGCTCCGGCGATGCACAACTCGAACCGCGAAAGCCGCAATGAGCTTTGTGCAAGCTGCGCAGAAGAAACAAGGCACTAAACCGGCAAATGTCCAGCTAATCTCCAACGTGAAAAGGCTCAGCAAGGAAAGCTCTTGCTAACAGCCCAGAAGCATTGCGACGCTTCTCTGGATGATTTGCCCACCAACACTTCACATCAGCTCAAGCCGGCTGCCCGGAGGAAAAGAGGCTAGGAAAGATCGTAGCAGGCACGGTTGTTGCTGCACGAGAAGTGCCTGCTCCGGAGGCTTCTTGCGAGCAGCGCTAAAAGCACGCGAACATCGCGTTTCTGTGCTTTCCTGAACAGCTTGCGCTGGGACAGTTACAGCCGTGTTTTGCAAGCTGTCCGGGGTTCTGAGGCACTAAAAGTGCGGATGTGTGGCGACTGTGCAAGACGAGAACCGGCTGCTCTGAAAGCCCTTCCTGCTCGTCACGTACGCTTTCTAGCAGCTCTACGGACACACACGCGTCAGCCTCTTCACTGTCCTACACAGCTAGCACGCTGGCAGTTACCGTCAACTTGGAAGCAGCCGCGCAGAAGGCACTCGTCCTGCAACCGGCGAACAGCGCACATTCGCGGCTACACGCGAGCTGGCCGCACTCGGAGCTTTCGCGGCTCTTCTCTCGCTCTTTCCCGCAGAGCTCCGGCGATGCACAACTCGAACCGCGAAAGCCGCAATGAGCTTTGTGCAAGCTGCGCAGAAGAAACAAGGCACTAAACCGGCAAATGTCCAGCTAATCTCCAACGTGAAAAGGCTCAGCAAGGAAAGCTCTTGCTAACAGCCCAGAAGCATTGCGACGCTTCTCTGGATGATTTGCCCACCAACACTTCACATCAGCTCAAGCCGGCTGCCCGGAGGAAAAGAGGCTAGGAAAGATCGTAGCAGGCACGGTTGTTGCTGCACGAGAAGTGCCTGCTCCGGAGGCTTCTTGCGAGCAGCGCTAAAAGCACGCGAACATCGCGTTTCTGTGCTTTCCTGAACAGCTTGCGCTGGGACAGTTACAGCCGTGTTTTGCAAGCTGTCCGGGGTTCTGAGGCACTAAAAGTGCGGATGTGTGGCGACTGTGCAAGACGAGAACCGGCTGCTCTGAAAGCCCTTCCTGCTCGTCACGTACGCTTTCTAGCAGCTCTACGGACACACACGCGTCAGCCTCTTCACTGTCCTACACAGCTAGCACGCTGGCAGTTACCGTCAACTTGGAAGCAGCCGCGCAGAAGGCACTCGCCCTGCAACCGGCGAACAGCGCACATTCGCGGCTACACGCGAGCTGGCCGCACTCGGAGCTTTCGCGGCTCTTCTCTCGCTCTTTCCCGCAGAGCTCCGGCGATGCACAACTCGAACCGCGAAAGCCGCAATGAGCTTTGTGCAAGCTGCGCAGAAGAAACAAGGCACTAAACCGGCAAATGTCCAGCTAATCTCCAACGTGAAAAGGGTCAGCAAGGAAAGCTCTTGCTAACAGCCCAGAAGCATTGCGACGCTTCTCTGGATGATTTGCCCACCAACACTTCACATCAGCTCAAGCCGGCTGCCCGGAGGAAAAGAGGCTAGGAAAGATCGTAGCAGGCACGGTTGTTGCTGCACGAGAAGTGCCTGCTCCGGAGGCTTCTTGCGAGCAGCGCTAAAAGCACGCGAACATCGCGTTTCTGTGCTTTCCTGAACAGCTTGCGCTGGGACAGTTACAGCCGTGTTTTGCAAGCTGTCCGGGGTTCTGAGGCACTAAAAGTGCGGATGTGTGGCGACTGTGCAAGACGAGAACCGGCTGCTCTGAAAGCCCTTCCTGCTCGTCACGTACGCTTTCTAGCAGCTCTACGGACACACACGCGTCAGCCTCTTCACTGTCCTACACAGCTAGCACGCTGGCAGTTACCGTCAACTTGGAAGCAGCCGCGCAGAAGGCACTCGCCCTGCAACCGGCGAACAGCGCACATTCGCGGCTACACGCGAGCTGGCCGCACTCGGAGCTTTCGCGGCTCTTCTCTCGCTCTTTCCCGCAGAGCTCCGGCGATGCACAACTCGAACCGCGAAAGCCGCAATGAGCTTTGTGCAAGCTGCGCAGAAGAAACAAGGCACTAAACCGGCAAATGTCCAGCTAATCTCCAACGTGAAAAGGGTCAGCAAGGAAAGCTCTTGCTAACAGCCCAGAAGCATTGCGACGCTTCTCTGGATGATTTGCCCACCAACACTTCACATCAGCTCAAGCCGGCTGCCCGGAGGAAAAGAGGCTAGGAAAGATCGTAGCAGGCACGGTTGTTGCTGCACGAGAAGTGCCTGCTCCGGAGGCTTCTTGCGAGCAGCGCTAAAAGCACGCGAACATCGCGTTTCTGTGCTTTCCTGAACAGCTTGCGCTGGGACAGTTACAGCCGTGTTTTGCAAGCTGTCCGGGGTTCTGAGGCACTAAAAGTGCGGATGTGTGGCGACTGTGCAAGACGAGAACCGGCTGCTCTGAAAGCCCTTCCTGCTCGTCACGTACGCTTTCTAGCAGCTCTACGGACACACACGCGTCAGCCTCTTCACTGTCCTACACAGCTAGCACGCTGGCAGTTACCGTCAACTTGGAAGCAGCCGCGCAGAAGGCAGTCGCCCTGCAACCGGCGAACAGCGCACATTCGCGGCTACACGCGAGCTGGCCGCACTCGGAGCTTTCGCGGCTCTTCTCTCGCTCTTTCCCGCAGAGCTCCGGCGATGCACAACTCGAACCGCGAAAGCCGCAATGAGCTTTGTGCAAGCTGCGCAGAAGAAACAAGGCACTAAACCGGCAAATGTCCAGCTAATCTCCAACGTGAAAAGGCTCAGCAAGGAAAGCTCTTGCTAACAGCCCAGAAGCATTGCGACGCTTCTCTGGATGATTTGCCCACCAACACTTCACATCAGCTCAAGCCGGCTGCCCGGAGGAAAAGAGGCTAGGAAAGATCGTAGCAGGCACGGTTGTTGCTGCACGAGAAGTGCCTGCTCCGGAGGCTTCTTGCGAGCAGCGCTAAAAGCACGCGAACATCGCGTTTCTGTGCTTTCCTGAACAGCTTGCGCTGGGACAGTTACAGCCGTGTTTTGCAAGCTGTCCGGGGTTCTGAGGCACTAAAAGTGCGGATGTGTGGCGACTGTGCAAGACGAGAACCGGCTGCTCTGAAAGCCCTTCCTGCTCGTCACGTACGCTTTCTAGCAGCTCTACGGACACACACGCGTCAGCCTCTTCACTGTCCTACACAGCTAGCACGCTGGCAGTTACCGTCAACTTGGAAGCAGCCGCGCAGAAGGCAGTCGCCCTGCAACCGGCGAACAGCGCACATTCGCGGCTACACGCGAGCCGGCCGCACTCGGAGCTTTCGCGGCTCTTCTCTCGCTCTTTCCCGCAGAGCTCCGGCGATGCACAACTCGAACCGCGAAAGCCGCAATGAGCTTTGTGCAAGCTGCGCAGAAGAAACAAGGCACTAAACCGGCAAATGTCCAGCTAATCTCCAACGTGAAAAGGCTCAGCAAGGAAAGCTCTTGCTAACAGCCCAGAAGCATTGCGACGCTTCTCTGGATGATTTGCCCACCAACACTTCACATCAGCTCAAGCCGGCTGCCCGGAGGAAAAGAGGCTAGGAAAGATCGTAGCAGGCACGGTTGTTGCTGCACGAGAAGTGCCTGCTCCGGAGGCTTCTTGCGAGCAGCGCTAAAAGCACGCGAACATCGCGTTTCTGTGCTTTCCTGAACAGCTTGCGCCGGGACAGTTACAGCCGTGTTTTGCAAGCTGTCCGGGGTTCTGAGGCACTAAAAGTGCGGATGTGTGGCGACTGTGCAAGACGAGAACCGGCTGCTCTGAAAGCCCTTCCTGCTCGTCACGTACGCTTTCTAGCAGCTCTACGGACACACACGCGTCAGCCTCTTCACTGTCCTACACAGCTAGCACGCTGGCAGTTACCGTCAACTTGGAAGCAGCCGCGCAGAAGGCACTCGCCCTGCAACCGGCGAACAGCGCACATTCGCGGCTACACGCGAGCTGGCCGCACTCGGAGCTTTCGCGGCTCTTCTCTCGCTCTTTCCCGCAGAGCTCCGGCGATGCACAACTCGAACCGCGAAAGCCGCAATGAGCTTTGTGCAAGCTGCGCAGAAGAAACAAGGCACTAAACCGGCAAATGTCCAGCTAATCTCCAACGTGAAAAGGCTCAGCAAGGAAAGCTCTTGCTAACAGCCCAGAAGCATTGCGACGCTTCTCTGGATGATTTGCCCACCAACACTTCACATCAGCTCAAGCCGGCTGCCCGGAGGAAAAGAGGCTAGGAAAGATCGTAGCAGGCACGGTTGTTGCTGCACGAGAAGTGCCTGCTCCGGAGGCTTCTTGCGAGCAGCGCTAAAAGCACGCGAACATCGCGTTTCTGTGCTTTCCTGAACAGCTTGCGCTGGGACAGTTACAGCCGTGTTTTGCAAGCTGTCCGGGGTTCTGAGGCACTAAAAGTGCGGATGTGTGGCGACTGTGCAAGACGAGAACCGGCTGCTCTGAAAGCCCTTCCTGCTCGTCACGTACGCTTTCTAGCAGCTCTACGGACACACACGCGTCAGCCTCTTCACTGTCCTACACAGCTAGCACGCTGGCAGTTACCGTCAACTTGGAAGCAGCCGCGCAGAAGGCACTCGCCCTGCAACCGGCGAACAGCGCACATTCGCGGCTACACGCGAGCCGGCCGCACTCGGAGCTTTCGCGGCTCTTCTCTCGCTCTTTCCCGCAGAGCTCCGGCGATGCACAACTCGAACCGCGAAAGCCGCAATGAGCTTTGTGCAAGCTGCGCAGAAGAAACAAGGCACTAAACCGGCAAATGTCCAGCTAATCTCCAACGTGAAAAGGCTCAGCAAGGAAAGCTCTTGCTAACAGCCCAGAAGCATTGCGACGCTTCTCTGGATGATTTGCCCACCAACACTTCACATCAGCTCAAGCCGGCTGCCCGGAGGAAAAGAGGCTAGGAAAGATCGTAGCAGGCACGGTTGTTGCTGCACGAGAAGTGCCTGCTCCGGAGGCTTCTTGCGAGCAGCGCTAAAAGCACGCGAACATCGCGTTTCTGTGCTTTCCTGAACAGCTTGCGCTGGGACAGTTACAGCCGTGTTTTGCAAGCTGTCCGGGGTTCTGAGGCACTAAAAGTGCGGATGTGTGGCGACTGTGCAAGACGAGAACCGGCTGCTCTGAAAGCCCTTCCTGCTCGTCACGTACGCTTTCTAGCAGCTCTACGGACACACACGCGTCAGCCTCTTCACTGTCCTACACAGCTAGCACGCTGGCAGTTACCGTCAACTTGGAAGCAGCCGCGCAGAAGGCACTCGCCCTTGCAACCGGCGAACAGCGCACATTCGCGGCTACCCGCGAGCCGGCCGCACTCGGAGCTTTCGCGGCTCTTCTCTCGCTCTTTCCCGCAGAGCTCCGGCGATGCACAACTCGAACCGCGAAAGCCGCAATGAGCTTTGTGCAAGCTGCGCAGAAGAAACAAGGCACTAAACCGGCAAATGTCCAGCTAATCTCCAACGTGAAAAGGCTCAGCAAGGAAAGCTCTTGCTAACAGCCCAGAAGCATTGCGACGCTTCTCTGGATGATTTGCCCACCAACACTTCACATCAGCTCAAGCCGGCTGCCCGGAGGAAAAGAGGCTAGGAAAGATCGTAGCAGGCACGGTTGTTGCTGCACGAGAAGTGCCTGCTCCGGAGGCTTCTTGCGAGCAGCGCTAAAAGCACGCGAACATCGCGTTTCTGTGCTTTCCTGAACAGCTTGCGCTGGGACAGTTACAGCCGTGTTTTGCAAGCTGTCCGGGGTTCTGAGGCACTAAAAGTGCGGATGTGTGGCGACTGTGCAAGACGAGAACCGGCTGCTCTGAAAGCCCTTCCTGCTCGTCACGTACGCTTTCTAGCAGCTCTACGGACACACACGCGTCAGCCTCTTCACTGTCCTACACAGCTAGCACGCTGGCAGTTACCGTCAACTTGGAAGCAGCCGCGCAGAAGGCACTCGCCCTGCAACCGGCGAACAGCGCACATTCGCGGCTACACGCGAGCTGGCCGCACTCGGAGCTTTCGCGGCTCTTCTCTCGCTCTTTCCCGCAGAGCTCCGGCGATGCACAACTCGAACCGCGAAAGCCGCAATGAGCTTTGTGCAAGCTGCGCAGAAGAAACAAGGCACTAAACCGGCAAATGTCCAGCTAATCTCCAACGTGAAAAGGCTCAGCAAGGAAAGCTCTTGCTAACAGCCCAGAAGCATTGCGACGCTTCTCTGGATGATTTGCCCACCAACACTTCACATCAGCTCAAGCCGGCTGCCCGGAGGAAAAGAGGCTAGGAAAGATCGTAGCAGGCACGGTTGTTGCTGCACGAGAAGTGCCTGCTCCGGAGGCTTCTTGCGAGCAGCGCTAAAAGCACGCGAACATCGCGTTTCTGTGCTTTCCTGAACAGCTTGCGCTGGGACAGTTACAGCCGTGTTTTGCAAGCTGTCCGGGGTTCTGAGGCACTAAAAGTGCGGATGTGTGGCGACTGTGCAAGACGAGAACCGGCTGCTCTGAAAGCCCTTCCTGCTCGTCACGTACGCTTTCTAGCAGCTCTACGGACACACACGCGTCAGCCTCTTCACTGTCCTACACAGCTAGCACGCTGGCAGTTACCGTCAACTTGGAAGCAGCCGCGCAGAAGGCACTCGCCCTGCAACCGGCGAACAGCGCACATTCGCGGCTACACGCGAGCTGGCCGCACTCGGAGCTTTCGCGGCTCTTCTCTCGCTCTTTCCCGCAGAGCTCCGGCGATGCACAACTCGAACCGCGAAAGCCGCAATGAGCTTTGTGCAAGCTGCGCAGAAGAAACAAGGCACTAAACCGGCAAATGTCCAGCTAATCTCCAACGTGAAAAGGCTCAGCAAGGAAAGCTCTTGCTAACAGCCCAGAAGCATTGCGACGCTTCTCTGGATGATTTGCCCACCAACACTTCACATCAGCTCAAGCCGGCTGCCCGGAGGAAAAGAGGCTAGGAAAGATCGTAGCAGGCACGGTTGTTGCTGCACGAGAAGTGCCTGCTCCGGAGGCTTCTTGCGAGCAGCGCTAAAAGCACGCGAACATCGCGTTTCTGTGCTTTCCTGAACAGCTTGCGCTGGGACAGTTACAGCCGTGTTTTGCAAGCTGTCCGGGGTTCTGAGGCACTAAAAGTGCGGATGTGTGGCGACTGTGCAAGACGAGAACCGGCTGCTCTGAAAGCCCTTCCTGCTCTTCACGTACGCTTTCTAGCAGCTCTACGGACACACACGCGTCAGCCTCTTCACTGTCCTACACAGCTAGCACGCTGGCAGTTACCGTCAACTTGGAAGCAGCCGCGCAGAAGGCAGTCGCCCTGCAACCGGCGAACAGCGCACATTCGCGGCTACACGCGAGCTGGCCGCACTCGGAGCTTTCGCGGCTCTTCTCTCGCTCTTTCCCGCAGAGCTCCGGCGATGCACAACTCGAACCGCGAAAGCCGCAATGAGCTTTGTGCAAGCTGCGCAGAAGAAACAAGGCACTAAACCGGCAAATGTCCAGCTAATCTCCAACGTGAAAAGGCTCAGCAAGGAAAGCTCTTGCTAACAGCCCAGAAGCATTGCGACGCTTCTCTGGATGATTTGCCCACCAACACTTCACATCAGCTCAAGCCGGCTGCCCGGAGGAAAAGAGGCTAGGAAAGATCGTAGCAGGCACGGTTGTTGCTGCACGAGAAGTGCCTGCTCCGGAGGCTTCTTGCGAGCAGCGCTAAAAGCACGCGAACATCGCGTTTCTGTGCTTTCCTGAACAGCTTGCGCTGGGACAGTTACAGCCGTGTTTTGCAAGCTGTCCGGGGTTCTGAGGCACTAAAAGTGCGGATGTGTGGCGACTGTGCAAGACGAGAACCGGCTGCTCTGAAAGCCCTTCCTGCTCGTCACGTACGCTTTCTAGCAGCTCTACGGACACACACGCGTCAGCCTCTTCACTGTCCTACACAGCTAGCACGCTGGCAGTTACCGTCAACTTGGAAGCAGCCGCGCAGAAGGCACTCGCCCTGCAACCGGCGAACAGCGCACATTCGCGGCTACACGCGAGCTGGCCGCACTCGGAGCTTTCGCGGCTCTTCTCTCGCTCTTTCCCGCAGAGCTCCGGCGATGCACAACTCGAACCGCGAAAGCCGCAATGAGCTTTGTGCAAGCTGCGCAGAAGAAACAAGGCACTAAACCGGCAAATGTCCAGCTAATCTCCAACGTGAAAAGGCTCAGCAAGGAAAGCTCTTGCTAACAGCCCAGAAGCATTGCGACGCTTCTCTGGATGATTTGCCCACCAACACTTCACATCAGCTCAAGCCGGCTGCCCGGAGGAAAAGAGGCTAGGAAAGATCGTAGCAGGCACGGTTGTTGCTGCACGAGAAGTGCCTGCTCCGGAGGCTTCTTGCGAGCAGCGCTAAAAGCACGCGAACATCGCGTTTCTGTGCTTTCCTGAACAGCTTGCGCTGGGACAGTTACAGCCGTGTTTTGCAAGCTGTCCGGGGTTCTGAGGCACTAAAAGTGCGGATGTGTGGCGACTGTGCAAGACGAGAACCGGCTGCTCTGAAAGCCCTTCCTGCTCGTCACGTACGCTTTCTAGCAGCTCTACGGACACACACGCGTCAGCCTCTTCACTGTCCTACACAGCTAGCACGCTGGCAGTTACCGTCAACTTGGAAGCAGCCGCGCAGAAGGCAGTCGCCCTGCAACCGGCGAACAGCGCACATTCGCGGCTACACGCGAGCTGGCCGCACTCGGAGCTTTCGCGGCTCTTCTCTCGCTCTTTCCCGCAGAGCTCCGGCGATGCACAACTCGAACCGCGAAAGCCGCAATGAGCTTTGTGCAAGCTGCGCAGAAGAAACAAGGCACTAAACCGGCAAATGTCCAGCTAATCTCCAACGTGAAAAGGCTCAGCAAGGAAAGCTCTTGCTAACAGCCCAGAAGCATTGCGACGCTTCTCTGGATGATTTGCCCACCAACACTTCACATCAGCTCAAGCCGGCTGCCCGGAGGAAAAGAGGCTAGGAAAGATCGTAGCAGGCACGGTTGTTGCTGCACGAGAAGTGCCTGCTCCGGAGGCTTCTTGCGAGCAGCGCTAAAAGCACGCGAACATCGCGTTTCTGTGCTTTCCTGAACAGCTTGCGCTGGGACAGTTACAGCCGTGTTTTGCAAGCTGTCCGGGGTTCTGAGGCACTAAAAGTGCGGATGTGTGGCGACTGTGCAAGACGAGAACCGGCTGCTCTGAAAGCCCTTCCTGCTCGTCACGTACGCTTTCTAGCAGCTCTACGGACACACACGCGTCAGCCTCTTCACTGTCCTACACAGCTAGCACGCTGGCAGTTACCGTCAACTTGGAAGCAGCCGCGCAGAAGGCACTCGCCCTGCAACCGGCGAACAGCGCACATTCGCGGCTACACGCGAGCTGGCCGCACTCGGAGCTTTCGCGGCTCTTCTCTCGCTCTTTCCCGCAGAGCTCCGGCGATGCACAACTCGAACCGCGAAAGCCGCAATGAGCTTTGTGCAAGCTGCGCAGAAGAAACAAGGCACTAAACCGGCAAATGTCCAGCTAATCTCCAACGTGAAAAGGCTCAGCAAGGAAAGCTCTTGCTAACAGCCCAGAAGCATTGCGACGCTTCTCTGGATGATTTGCCCACCAACACTTCACATCAGCTCAAGCCGGCTGCCCGGAGGAAAAGAGGCTAGGAAAGATCGTAGCAGGCACGGTTGTTGCTGCACGAGAAGTGCCTGCTCCGGAGGCTTCTTGCGAGCAGCGCTAAAAGCACGCGAACATCGCGTTTCTGTGCTTTCCTGAACAGCTTGCGCTGGGACAGTTACAGCCGTGTTTTGCAAGCTGTCCGGGGTTCTGAGGCACTAAAAGTGCGGATGTGTGGCGACTGTGCAAGACGAGAACCGGCTGCTCTGAAAGCCCTTCCTGCTCGTCACGTACGCTTTCTAGCAGCTCTACGGACACACACGCGTCAGCCTCTTCACTGTCCTACACAGCTAGCACGCTGGCAGTTACCGTCAACTTGGAAGCAGCCGCGCAGAAGGCACTCGCCCTGCAACCGGCGAACAGCGCACATTCGCGGCTACACGCGAGCTGGCCGCACTCGGAGCTTTCGCGGCTCTTCTCTCGCTCTTTCCCGCAGAGCTCCGGCGATGCACAACTCGAACCGCGAAAGCCGCAATGAGCTTTGTGCAAGCTGCGCAGAAGAAACAAGGCACTAAACCGGCAAATGTCCAGCTAATCTCCAACGTGAAAAGGCTCAGCAAGGAAACCTCTTGCTAACAGCCCAGAAGCATTGCGACGCTTCTCTGGATGATTTGCCCACCAACACTTCACATCAGCTCAAGCCGGCTGCCCGGAGGAAAAGAGGCTAGGAAAGATCGTAGCAGGCACGGTTGTTGCTGCACGAGAAGTGCCTGCTCCGGAGGCTTCTTGCGAGCAGCGCTAAAAGCACGCGAACATCGCGTTTCTGTGCTTTCCTGAACAGCTTGCGCTGGGACAGTTACAGCCGTGTTTTGCAAGCTGTCCGGGGTTCTGAGGCACTAAAAGTGCGGATGTGTGGCGACTGTGCAAGACGAGAACCGGCTGCTCTGAAAGCCCTTCCTGCTCGTCACGTACGCTTTCTAGCAGCTCTACGGACACACACGCGTCAGCCTCTTCACTGTCCTACACAGCTAGCACGCTGGCACTTACCGTCAACTTGGAACCAGCCGCACAGAAGGCACTCGCCCTGCAACCGGCGAACAGCGCACATTCGCGGCTACACGCGAGCTGGCCGCACTCGGAGCTTTCGCGGCTCTTCTCTCGCTCTTTCCCGCAGAGCTCCGGCGATGCACAACTCGAACCGCGAAAGCCGCAATGAGCTTTGTGCAAGCTGCGCAGAAGAAACAAGGCACTAAACCGGCAAATGTCCAGCTAATCTCCAACGTGAAAAGGCTCAGCAAGGAAAGCTCTTGCTAACAGCCCAGAAGCATTGCGACGCTTCTCTGGATGATTTGCCCACCAACACTTCACATCAGCTCAAGCCGGCTGCCCGGAGGAAAAGAGGCTAGGAAAGATCGTAGCAGGCACGGTTGTTGCTGCACGAGAAGTGCCTGCTCCGGAGGCTTCTTGCGAGCAGCGCTAAAAGCACGCGAACATCGCGTTTCTGTGCTTTCCTGAACAGCTTGCGCTGGGACAGTTACAGCCGTGTTTTGCAAGCTGTCCGGGGTTCTGAGGCACTAAAAGTGCGGATGTGTGGCGACTGTGCAAGACGAGAACCGGCTGCTCTGAAAGCCCTTCCTGCTCGTCACGTACGCTTTCTAGCAGCTCTACGGACACACACGCGTCAGCCTCTTCACTGTCCTACACAGCTAGCACGCTGGCAGTTACCGTCAACTTGGAAGCAGCCGCGCAGAAGGCAGTCGCCCTGCAACCGGCGAACAGCGCACATTCGCGGCTACACGCGAGCTGGCCGCACTCGGAGCTTTCGCGGCTCTTCTCTCGCTCTTTCCCGCAGAGCTCCGGCGATGCACAACTCGAACCGCGAAAGCCGCAATGAGCTTTGTGCAAGCTGCGCAGAAGAAACAAGGCACTAAACCGGCAAATGTCCAGCTAATCTCCAACGTGAAAAGGCTCAGCAAGGAAAGCTCTTGCTAACAGCCCAGAAGCATTGCGACGCTTCTCTGGATGATTTGCCCACCAACACTTCACATCAGCTCAAGCCGGCTGCCCGGAGGAAAAGAGGCTAGGAAAGATCGTAGCAGGCACGGTTGTTGCTGCACGAGAAGTGCCTGCTCCGGAGGCTTCTTGCGAGCAGCGCTAAAAGCACGCGAACATCGCGTTTCTGTGCTTTCCTGAACAGCTTGCGCTGGGACAGTTACAGCCGTGTTTTGCAAGCTGTCCGGGGTTCTGAGGCACTAAAAGTGCGGATGTGTGGCGACTGTGCAAGACGAGAACCGGCTGCTCTGAAAGCCCTTCCTGCTCGTCACGTACGCTTTCTAGCAGCTCTACGGACACACACGCGTCAGCCTCTTCACTGTCCTACACAGCTAGCACGCTGGCAGTTACCGTCAACTTGGAAGCAGCCGCGCAGAAGGCACTCGCCCTGCAACCGGCGAACAGCGCACATTCGCGGCTACACGCGAGCTGGCCGCACTCGGAGCTTTCGCGGCTCTTCTCTCGCTCTTTCCCGCAGAGCTCCGGCGATGCACAACTCGAACCGCGAAAGCCGCAATGAGCTTTGTGCAAGCTGCGCAGAAGAAACAAGGCACTAAACCGGCAAATGTCCAGCTAATCTCCAACGTGAAAAGGCTCAGCAAGGAAAGCTCTTGCTAACAGCCCAGAAGCATTGCGACGCTTCTCTGGATGATTTGCCCACCAACACTTCACATCAGCTCAAGCCGGCTGCCCGGAGGAAAAGAGGCTAGGAAAGATCGTAGCAGGCACGGTTGTTGCTGCACGAGAAGTGCCTGCTCCGGAGGCTTCTTGCGAGCAGCGCTAAAAGCACGCGAACATCGCGTTTCTGTGCTTTCCTGAACAGCTTGCGCTGGGACAGTTACAGCCGTGTTTTGCAAGCTGTCCGGGGTTCTGAGGCACTAAAAGTGCGGATGTGTGGCGACTGTGCAAGACGAGAACCGGCTGCTCTGAAAGCCCTTCCTGCTCGTCACGTACGCTTTCTAGCAGCTCTACGGACACACACGCGTCAGCCTCTTCACTGTCCTACACAGCTAGCACGCTGGCAGTTACCGTCAACTTGGAAGCAGCCGCGCAGAAGGCAGTCGCCCTGCAACCGGCGAACAGCGCACATTCGCGGCTACACGCGAGCTGGCCGCACTCGGAGCTTTCGCGGCTCTTCTCTCGCTCTTTCCCGCAGAGCTCCGGCGATGCACAACTCGAACCGCGAAAGCCGCAATGAGCTTTGTGCAAGCTGCGCAGAAGAAACAAGGCACTAAACCGGCAAATGTCCAGCTAATCTCCAACGTGAAAAGGCTCAGCAAGGAAAGCTCTTGCTAACAGCCCAGAAGCATTGCGACGCTTCTCTGGATGATTTGCCCACCAACACTTCACATCAGCTCAAGCCGGCTGCCCGGAGGAAAAGAGGCTAGGAAAGATCGTAGCAGGCACGGTTGTTGCTGCACGAGAAGTGCCTGCTCCGGAGGCTTCTTGCGAGCAGCGCTAAAAGCACGCGAACATCGCGTTTCTGTGCTTTCCTGAACAGCTTGCGCTGGGACAGTTACAGCCGTGTTTTGCAAGCTGTCCGGGGTTCTGAGGCACTAAAAGTGCGGATGTGTGGCGACTGTGCAAGACGAGAACCGGCTGCTCTGAAAGCCCTTCCTGCTCGTCACGTACGCTTTCTAGCAGCTCTACGGACACACACGCGTCAGCCTCTTCACTGTCCTACACAGCTAGCACGCTGGCAGTTACCGTCAACTTGGAAGCAGCCGCGCAGAAGGCACTCGCCCTGCAACCGGCGAACAGCGCACATTCGCGGCTACACGCGAGCTGGCCGCACTCGGAGCTTTCGCGGCTCTTCTCTCGCTCTTTCCCGCAGAGCTCCGGCGATGCACAACTCGAACCGCGAAAGCCGCAATGAGCTTTGTGCAAGCTGCGCAGAAGAAACAAGGCACTAAACCGGCAAATGTCCAGCTAATCTCCAACGTGAAAAGGCTCAGCAAGGAAAGCTCTTGCTAACAGCCCAGAAGCATTGCGACGCTTCTCTGGATGATTTGCCCACCAACACTTCACATCAGCTCAAGCCGGCTGCCCGGAGGAAAAGAGGCTAGGAAAGATCGTAGCAGGCACGGTTGTTGCTGCACGAGAAGTGCCTGCTCCGGAGGCTTCTTGCGAGCAGCGCTAAAAGCACGCGAACATCGCGTTTCTGTGCTTTCCTGAACAGCTTGCGCTGGGACAGTTACAGCCGTGTTTTGCAAGCTGTCCGGGGTTCTGAGGCACTAAAAGTGCGGATGTGTGGCGACTGTGCAAGACGAGAACCGGCTGCTCTGAAAGCCCTTCCTGCTCGTCACGTACGCTTTCTAGCAGCTCTACGGACACACACGCGTCAGCCTCTTCACTGTCCTACACAGCTAGCACGCTGGCAGTTACCGTCAACTTGGAAGCAGCCGCGCAGAAGGCACTCGCCCTGCAACCGGCGAACAGCGCACATTCGCGGCTACACGCGAGCTGGCCGCACTCGGAGCTTTCGCGGCTCTTCTCTCGCTCTTTCCCGCAGAGCTCCGGCGATGCACAACTCGAACCGCGAAAGCCGCAATGAGCTTTGTGCAAGCTGCGCAGAAGAAACAAGGCACTAAACCGGCAAATGTCCAGCTAATCTCCAACGTGAAAAGGGTCAGCAAGGAAAGCTCTTGCTAACAGCCCAGAAGCATTGCGACGCTTCTCTGGATGATTTGCCCACCAACACTTCACATCAGCTCAAGCCGGCTGCCCGGAGGAAAAGAGGCTAGGAAAGATCGTAGCAGGCACGGTTGTTGCTGCACGAGAAGTGCCTGCTCCGGAGGCTTCTTGCGAGCAGCGCTAAAAGCACGCGAACATCGCGTTTCTGTGCTTTCCTGAACAGCTTGCGCTGGGACAGTTACAGCCGTGTTTTGCAAGCTGTCCGGGGTTCTGAGGCACTAAAAGTGCGGATGTGTGGCGACTGTGCAAGACGAGAACCGGCTGCTCTGAAAGCCCTTCCTGCTCGTCACGTACGCTTTCTAGCAGCTCTACGGACACACACGCGTCAGCCTCTTCACTGTCCTACACAGCTAGCACGCTGGCAGTTACCGTCAACTTGGAAGCAGCCGCGCAGAAGGCACTCGCCCTGCAACCGGCGAACAGCGCACATTCGCGGCTACACGCGAGCTGGCCGCACTCGGAGCTTTCGCGGCTCTTCTCTCGCTCTTTCCCGCAGAGCTCCGGCGATGCACAACTCGAACCGCGAAAGCCGCAATGAGCTTTGTGCAAGCTGCGCAGAAGAAACAAGGCACTAAACCGGCAAATGTCCAGCTAATCTCCAACGTGAAAAGGCTCAGCAAGGAAAGCTCTTGCTAACAGCCCAGAAGCATTGCGACGCTTCTCTGGATGATTTGCCCACCAACACTTCACATCAGCTCAAGCCGGCTGCCCGGAGGAAAAGAGGCTAGGAAAGATCGTAGCAGGCACGGTTGTTGCTGCACGAGAAGTGCCTGCTCCGGAGGCTTCTTGCGAGCAGCGCTAAAAGCACGCGAACATCGCGTTTCTGTGCTTTCCTGAACAGCTTGCGCTGGGACAGTTACAGCCGTGTTTTGCAAGCTGTCCGGGGTTCTGAGGCACTAAAAGTGCGGATGTGTGGCGACTGTGCAAGACGAGAACCGGCTGCTCTGAAAGCCCTTCCTGCTCGTCACGTACGCTTTCTAGCAGCTCTACGGACACACACGCGTCAGCCTCTTCACTGTCCTACACAGCTAGCACGCTGGCAGTTACCGTCAACTTGGAAGCAGCCGCGCAGAAGGCAGTCGCCCTGCAACCGGCGAACAGCGCACATTCGCGGCTACACGCGAGCTGGCCGCACTCGGAGCTTTCGCGGCTCTTCTCTCGCTCTTTCCCGCAGAGCTCCGGCGATGCACAACTCGAACCGCGAAAGCCGCAATGAGCTTTGTGCAAGCTGCGCAGAAGAAACAAGGCACTAAACCGGCAAATGTCCAGCTAATCTCCAACGTGAAAAGGCTCAGCAAGGAAAGCTCTTGCTAACAGCCCAGAAGCATTGCGACGCTTCTCTGGATGATTTGCCCACCAACACTTCACATCAGCTCAA
Source organism: Chlamydotis macqueenii (assembly GCF_036417535.1). Taxonomy (NCBI): domain Eukaryota; kingdom Metazoa; phylum Chordata; class Aves; order Otidiformes; family Otididae; genus Chlamydotis; species Chlamydotis macqueenii. Next base: position 171,386 of record NW_028239071.1, read on the forward strand.
GCCGGCTGCCCGGAGGAAAAGAGGCTAGGAAAGATCGTAGCAGGCACGGTTGTTGCTGCACGAGAAGTGCCTGCTCCGGAGGCTTCTTGCGAGCAGCGCTAAAAGCACGCGAACATCGCGTTTCTGTGCTTTCCTGAACAGCTTGCGCTGGGACAGTTACAGCCGTGTTTTGCAAGCTGTCCGGGGTTCTGAGGCACTAAAAGTGCGGATGTGTGGCGACTGTGCAAGACGAGAACCGGCTGCTCTGAAAGCCCTTCCTGCTCGTCACGTACGCTTTCTAGCAGCTCTACGGACACACACGCGTCAGCCTCTTCACTGTCCTACACAGCTAGCACGCTGGCAGTTACCGTCAACTTGGAAGCAGCCGCGCAGAAGGCACTCGCCCTGCAACCGGCGAACAGCGCACATTCGCGGCTACACGCGAGCTGGCCGCACTCGGAGCTTTCGCGGCTCTTCTCTCGCTCTTTCCCGCAGAGCTCCGGCGATGCACAACTCGAACCGCGAAAGCCGCAATGAGCTTTGTGCAAGCTGCGCAGAAGAAACAAGGCACTAAACCGGCAAATGTCCAGCTAATCTCCAACGTGAAAAGGCTCAGCAAGGAAAGCTCTTGCTAACAGCCCAGAAGCATTGCGACGCTTCTCTGGATGATTTGCCCACCAACACTTCACATCAGCTCAAGCCGGCTGCCCGGAGGAAAAGAGGCTAGGAAAGATCGTAGCAGGCACGGTTGTTGCTGCACGAGAAGTGCCTGCTCCGGAGGCTTCTTGCGAGCAGCGCTAAAAGCACGCGAACATCGCGTTTCTGTGCTTTCCTGAACAGCTTGCGCTGGGACAGTTACAGCCGTGTTTTGCAAGCTGTCCGGGGTTCTGAGGCACTAAAAGTGCGGATGTGTGGCGACTGTGCAAGACGAGAACCGGCTGCTCTGAAAGCCCTTCCTGCTCGTCACGTACGCTTTCTAGCAGCTCTACGGACACACACGCGTCAGCCTCTTCACTGTCCTACACAGCTAGCACGCTGGCAGTTACCGTCAACTTGGAAGCAGCCGCGCAGAAGGCAGTCGCCCTGCAACCGGCGAACAGCGCACATTCGCGGCTACACGCGAGCTGGCCGCACTCGGAGCTTTCCCGGCTCTTCTCTCGCTCTTTCCCGCAGAGCTCCGGCGATGCACAACTCGAACCGCGAAAGCCGCAATGAGCTTTGTGCAAGCTGCGCAGAAGAAACAAGGCACTAAACCGGCAAATGTCCAGCTAATCTCCAACGTGAAAAGGCTCAGCAAGGAAAGCTCTTGCTAACAGCCCAGAAGCATTGCGACGCTTCTCTGGATGATTTGCCCACCAACACTTCACATCAGCTCAAGCCGGCTGCCCGGAGGAAAAGAGGCTAGGAAAGATCGTAGCAGGCACGGTTGTTGCTGCACGAGAAGTGCCTGCTCCGGAGGCTTCTTGCGAGCAGCGCTAAAAGCACGCGAACATCGCGTTTCTGTGCTTTCCTGAACAGCTTGCGCTGGGACAGTTACAGCCGTGTTTTGCAAGCTGTCCGGGGTTCTGAGGCACTAAAAGTGCGGATGTGTGGCGACTGTGCAAGACGAGAACCGGCTGCTCTGAAAGCCCTTCCTGCTCGTCACGTACGCTTTCTAGCAGCTCTACGGACACACACGCGTCAGCCTCTTCACTGTCCTACACAGCTAGCACGCTGGCAGTTACCGTCAACTTGGAAGCAGCCGCGCAGAAGGCAGTCGCCCTGCAACCGGCGAACAGCGCACATTCGCGGCTACACGCGAGCTGGCCGCACTCGGAGCTTTCGCGGCTCTTCTCTCGCTCTTTCCCGCAGAGCTCCGGCGATGCACAACTCGAACCGCGAAAGCCGCAATGAGCTTTGTGCAAGCTGCGCAGAAGAAACAAGGCACTAAACCGGCAAATGTCCAGCTAATCTCCAACGTGAAAAGGCTCAGCAAGGAAAGCTCTTGCTAACAGCCCAGAAGCATTGCGACGCTTCTCTGGATGATTTGCCCACCAACACTTCACATCAGCTCAAGCCGGCTGCCCGGAGGAAAAGAGGCTAGGAAAGATCGTAGCAGGCACGGTTGTTGCTGCACGAGAAGTGCCTGCTCCGGAGGCTTCTTGCGAGCAGCGCTAAAAGCACGCGAACATCGCGTTTCTGTGCTTTCCTGAACAGCTTGCGCTGGGACAGTTACAGCCGTGTTTTGCAAGCTGTCCGGGGTTCTGAGGCACTAAAAGTGCGGATGTGTGGCGACTGTGCAAGACGAGAACCGGCTGCTCTGAAAGCCCTTCCTGCTCGTCACGTACGCTTTCTAGCAGCTCTACGGACACACACGCGTCAGCCTCTTCACTGTCCTACACAGCTAGCACGCTGGCAGTTACCGTCAACTTGGAAGCAGCCGCGCAGAAGGCACTCGCCCTGCAACCGGCGAACAGCGCACATTCGCGGCTACACGCGAGCTGGCCGCACTCGGAGCTTTCGCGGCTCTTCTCTCGCTCTTTCCCGCAGAGCTCCGGCGATGCACAACTCGAACCGCGAAAGCCGCAATGAGCTTTGTGCAAGCTGCGCAGAAGAAACAAGGCACTAAACCGGCAAATGTCCAGCTAATCTCCAACGTGAAAAGGCTCAGCAAGGAAAGCTCTTGCTAACAGCCCAGAAGCATTGCGACGCTTCTCTGGATGATTTGCCCACCAACACTTCACATCAGCTCAAGCCGGCTGCCCGGAGGAAAAGAGGCTAGGAAAGATCGTAGCAGGCACGGTTGTTGCTGCACGAGAAGTGCCTGCTCCGGAGGCTTCTTGCGAGCAGCGCTAAAAGCACGCGAACATCGCGTTTCTGTGCTTTCCTGAACAGCTTGCGCTGGGACAGTTACAGCCGTGTTTTGCAAGCTGTCCGGGGTTCTGAGGCACTAAAAGTGCGGATGTGTGGCGACTGTGCAAGACGAGAACCGGCTGCTCTGAAAGCCCTTCCTGCTCGTCACGTACGCTTTCTAGCAGCTCTACGGACACACACGCGTCAGCCTCTTCACTGTCCTACACAGCTAGCACGCTGGCAGTTACCGTCAACTTGGAAGCAGCCGCGCAGAAGGCAGTCGCCCTGCAACCGGCGAACAGCGCACATTCGCGGCTACACGCGAGCTGGCCGCACTCGGAGCTTTCGCGGCTCTTCTCTCGCTCTTTCCCGCAGAGCTCCGGCGATGCACAACTCGAACCGCGAAAGCCGCAATGAGCTTTGTGCAAGCTGCGCAGAAGAAACAAGGCACTAAACCGGCAAATGTCCAGCTAATCTCCAACGTGAAAAGGCTCAGCAAGGAAAGCTCTTGCTAACAGCCCAGAAGCATTGCGACGCTTCTCTGGATGATTTGCCCACCAACACTTCACATCAGCTCAAGCCGGCTGCCCGGAGGAAAAGAGGCTAGGAAAGATCGTAGCAGGCACGGTTGTTGCTGCACGAGAAGTGCCTGCTCCGGAGGCTTCTTGCGAGCAGCGCTAAAAGCACGCGAACATCGCGTTTCTGTGCTTTCCTGAACAGCTTGCGCTGGGACAGTTACAGCCGTGTTTTGCAAGCTGTCCGGGGTTCTGAGGCACTAAAAGTGCGGATGTGTGGCGACTGTGCAAGACGAGAACCGGCTGCTCTGAAAGCCCTTCCTGCTCGTCACGTACGCTTTCTAGCAGCTCTACGGACACACACGCGTCAGCCTCTTCACTGTCCTACACAGCTAGCACGCTGGCAGTTACCGTCAACTTGGAAGCAGCCGCGCAGAAGGCACTCGCCCTGCAACCGGCGAACAGCGCACATTCGCGGCTACACGCGAGCTGGCCGCACTCGGAGCTTTCGCGGCTCTTCTCTCGCTCTTTCCCGCAGAGCTCCGGCGATGCACAACTCGAACCGCGAAAGCCGCAATGAGCTTTGTGCAAGCTGCGCAGAAGAAACAAGGCACTAAACCGGCAAATGTCCAGCTAATCTCCAACGTGAAAAGGCTCAGCAAGGAAAGCTCTTGCTAACAGCCCAGAAGCATTGCGACGCTTCTCTGGATGATTTGCCCACCAACACTTCACATCAGCTCAAGCCGGCTGCCCGGAGGAAAAGAGGCTAGGAAAGATCGTAGCAGGCACGGTTGTTGCTGCACGAGAAGTGCCTGCTCCGGAGGCTTCTTGCGAGCAGCGCTAAAAGCACGCGAACATCGCGTTTCTGTGCTTTCCTGAACAGCTTGCGCTGGGACAGTTACAGCCGTGTTTTGCAAGCTGTCCGGGGTTCTGAGGCACTAAAAGTGCGGATGTGTGGCGACTGTGCAAGACGAGAACCGGCTGCTCTGAAAGCCCTTCCTGCTCGTCACGTACGCTTTCTAGCAGCTCTACGGACACACACGCGTCAGCCTCTTCACTGTCCTACACAGCTAGCACGCTGGCAGTTACCGTCAACTTGGAAGCAGCCGCGCAGAAGGCACTCGCCCTGCAACCGGCGAACAGCGCACATTCGCGGCTACACGCGAGCTGGCCGCACTCGGAGCTTTCGCGGCTCTTCTCTCGCTCTTTCCCGCAGAGCTCCGGCGATGCACAACTCGAACCGCGAAAGCCGCAATGAGCTTTGTGCAAGCTGCGCAGAAGAAACAAGGCACTAAACCGGCAAATGTCCAGCTAATCTCCAACGTGAAAAGGGTCAGCAAGGAAAGCTCTTGCTAACAGCCCAGAAGCATTGCGACGCTTCTCTGGATGATTTGCCCACCAACACTTCACATCAGCTCAAGCCGGCTGCCCGGAGGAAAAGAGGCTAGGAAAGATCGTAGCAGGCACGGTTGTTGCTGCACGAGAAGTGCCTGCTCCGGAGGCTTCTTGCGAGCAGCGCTAAAAGCACGCGAACATCGCGTTTCTGTGCTTTCCTGAACAGCTTGCGCTGGGACAGTTACAGCCGTGTTTTGCAAGCTGTCCGGGGTTCTGAGGCACTAAAAGTGCGGATGTGTGGCGACTGTGCAAGACGAGAACCGGCTGCTCTGAAAGCCCTTCCTGCTCGTCACGTACGCTTTCTAGCAGCTCTACGGACACACACGCGTCAGCCTCTTCACTGTCCTACACAGCTAGCACGCTGGCAGTTACCGTCAACTTGGAAGCAGCCGCGCAGAAGGCACTCGCCCTGCAACCGGCGAACAGCGCACATTCGCGGCTACACGCGAGCCGGCCGCACTCGGAGCTTTCGCGGCTCTTCTCTCGCTCTTTCCCGCAGAGCTCCAGCGATGCACAACTCGAACCGCGAAAGCCGCAATGAGCTTTGTGCAAGCTGCGCAGAAGAAACAAGGCACTAAACCGGCAAATGTCCAGCTAATCTCCAACGTGAAAAGGCTCAGCAAGGAAAGCTCTTGCTAACAGCCCAGAAGCATTGCGACGCTTCTCTGGATGATTTGCCCACCAACACTTCACATCAGCTCAAGCCGGCTGCCCGGAGGAAAAGAGGCTAGGAAAGATCGTAGCAGGCACGGTTGTTGCTGCACGAGAAGTGCCTGCTCCGGAGGCTTCTTGCGAGCAGCGCTAAAAGCACGCGAACATCGCGTTTCTGTGCTTTCCTGAACAGCTTGCGCTGGGACAGTTACAGCCGTGTTTTGCAAGCTGTCCGGGGTTCTGAGGCACTAAAAGTGCGGATGTGTGGCGACTGTGCAAGACGAGAACCGGCTGCTCTGAAAGCCCTTCCTGCTCGTCACGTACGCTTTCTAGCAGCTCTACGGACACACACGCGTCAGCCTCTTCACTGTCCTACACAGCTAGCACGCTGGCAGTTACCGTCAACTTGGAAGCAGCCGCGCAGAAGGCACTCGCCCTGCAACCGGCGAACAGCGCACATTCGCGGCTACACGCGAGCTGGCCGCACTCGGAGCTTAGCGGCTCTTCTCTCGCTCTTTCCCGCAGAGCTCCGGCGATGCACAACTCGAACCGCGAAAGCCGCAATGAGCTTTGTGCAAGCTGCGCAGAAGAAACAAGGCACTAAACCGGCAAATGTCCAGCTAATCTCCAACGTGAAAAGGCTCAGCAAGGAAAGCTCTTGCTAACAGCCCAGAAGCATTGCGACGCTTCTCTGGATGATTTGCCCACCAACACTTCACATCAGCTCAAGCCGGCTGCCCGGAGGAAAAGAGGCTAGGAAAGATCGTAGCAGGCACGGTTGTTGCTGCACGAGAAGTGCCTGCTCCGGAGGCTTCTTGCGAGCAGCGCTAAAAGCACGCGAACATCGCGTTTCTGTGCTTTCCTGAACAGCTTGCGCTGGGACAGTTACAGCCGTGTTTTGCAAGCTGTCCGGGGTTCTGAGGCACTAAAAGTGCGGATGTGTGGCGACTGTGCAAGACGAGAACCGGCTGCTCTGAAAGCCCTTCCTGCTCGTCACGTACGCTTTCTAGCAGCTCTACGGACACACACGCGTCAGCCTCTTCACTGTCCTACACAGCTAGCACGCTGGCAGTTACCGTCAACTTGGAAGCAGCCGCGCAGAAGGCAGTCGCCCTGCAACCGGCGAACAGCGCACATTCGCGGCTACACGCGAGCCGGCCGCACTCGGAGCTTTCGCGGCTCTTCTCTCGCTCTTTCCCGCAGAGCTCCGGCGATGCACAACTCGAACCGCGAAAGCCGCAATGAGCTTTGTGCAAGCTGCGCAGAAGAAACAAGGCACTAAACCGGCAAATGTCCAGCTAATCTCCAACGTGAAAAGGCTCAGCAAGGAAAGCTCTTGCTAACAGCCCAGAAGCATTGCGACGCTTCTCTGGATGATTTGCCCACCAACACTTCACATCAGCTCAAGCCGGCTGCCCGGAGGAAAAGAGGCTAGGAAAGATCGTAGCAGGCACGGTTGTTGCTGCACGAGAAGTGCCTGCTCCGGAGGCTTCTTGCGAGCAGCGCTAAAAGCACGCGAACATCGCGTTTCTGTGCTTTCCTGAACAGCTTGCGCTGGGACAGTTACAGCCGTGTTTTGCAAGCTGTCCGGGGTTCTGAGGCACTAAAAGTGCGGATGTGTGGCGACTGTGCAAGACGAGAACCGGCTGCTCTGAAAGCCCTTCCTGCTCGTCACGTACGCTTTCTAGCAGCTCTACGGACACACACGCGTCAGCCTCTTCACTGTCCTACACAGCTAGCACGCTGGCAGTTACCGTCAACTTGGAAGCAGCCGCGCAGAAGGCACTCGCCCTGCAACCGGCGAACAGCGCACATTCGCGGCTACACGCGAGCCGGCCGCACTCGGAGCTTTCGCGGCTCTTCTCTCGCTCTTTCCCGCAGAGCTCCGGCGATGCACAACTCGAACCGCGAAAGCCGCAATGAGCTTTGTGCAAGCTGCGCAGAAGAAACAAGGCACTAAACCGGCAAATGTCCAGCTAATCTCCAACGTGAAACGGCTCAGCGAGGAAAGCTCTTGCTAACAGCCCAGAAGCATTGCGACGCTTCTCTGGATGATTTGCCCACCAACACTTCACATCAGCTCAAGCCGGCTGCCCGGAGGAAAAGAGGCTAGGAAAGATCGTAGCAGGCACGGTTGTTGCTGCACGAGAAGTGCCTGCTCCGGAGGCTTCTTGCGAGCAGCGCTAAAAGCACGCGAACATCGCGTTTCTGTGCTTTCCTGAACAGCTTGCGCTGGGACAGTTACAGCCGTGTTTTGCAAGCTGTCCGGGGTTCTGAGGCACTAAAAGTGCGGATGTGTGGCGACTGTCCAAGACGAGAACCGGCTGCTCTGAAAGCCCTTCCTGCTCGTCACGTACGCTTTCTAGCAGCTCTACGGACACACACGCGTCAGCCTCTTCACTGTCCTACACAGCTAGCACGCTGGCAGTTACCGTCAACTTGGAAGCAGCCGCGCAGAAGGCAGTCGCCCTGCAACCGGCGAACAGCGCACATTCGCGGCTACACGCGAGCTGGCCGCACTCGGAGCTTTCGCGGCTCTTCTCTCGCTCTTTCCCGCAGAGCTCCGGCGATGCACAACTCGAACCGCGAAAGCCGCAATGAGCTTTGTGCAAGCTGCGCAGAAGAAACAAGGCACTAAACCGGCAAATGTCCAGCTAATCTCCAACGTGAAAAGGGTCAGCAAGGAAAGCTCTTGCTAACAGCCCAGAAGCATTGCGACGCTTCTCTGGATGATTTGCCCACCAACACTTCACATCAGCTCAAGCCGGCTGCCCGGAGGAAAAGAGGCTAGGAAAGATCGTAGCAGGCACGGTTGTTGCTGCACGAGAAGTGCCTGCTCCGGAGGCTTCTTGCGAGCAGCGCTAAAAGCACGCGAACATCGCGTTTCTGTGCTTTCCTGAACAGCTTGCGCTGGGACAGTTACAGCCGTGTTTTGCAAGCTGTCCGGGGTTCTGAGGCACTAAAAGTGCGGATGTGTGGCGACTGTGCAAGACGAGAACCGGCTGCTCTGAAAGCCCTTCCTGCTCGTCACGTACGCTTTCTAGCAGCTCTACGGACACACACGCGTCAGCCTCTTCACTGTCCTACACAGCTAGCACGCTGGCAGTTACCGTCAACTTGGAAGCAGCCGCGCAGAAGGCAGTCGCCCTGCAACCGGCGAACAGCGCACATTCGCGGCTACACGCGAGCTGGCCGCACTCGGAGCTTTCGCGGCTCTTCTCTCGCTCTTTCCCGCAGAGCTCCGGCGATGCACAACTCGAACCGCGAAAGCCGCAATGAGCTTTGTGCAAGCTGCGCAGAAGAAACAAGGCACTAAACCGGCAAATGTCCAGCTAATCTCCAACGTGAAAAGGCTCAGCAAGGAAAGCTCTTGCTAACAGCCCAGAAGCATTGCGACGCTTCTCTGGATGATTTGCCCACCAACACTTCACATCAGCTCAAGCCGGCTGCCCGGAGGAAAAGAGGCTAGGAAAGATCGTAGCAGGCACGGTTGTTGCTGCACGAGAAGTGCCTGCTCCGGAGGCTTCTTGCGAGCAGCGCTAAAAGCACGCGAACATCGCGTTTCTGTGCTTTCCTGAACAGCTTGCGCTGGGACAGTTACAGCCGTGTTTTGCAAGCTGTCCGGGGTTCTGAGGCACTAAAAGTGCGGATGTGTGGCGACTGTGCAAGACGAGAACCGGCTGCTCTGAAAGCCCTTCCTGCTCGTCACGTACGCTTTCTAGCAGCTCTACGGACACACACGCGTCAGCCTCTTCACTGTCCTACACAGCTAGCACGCTGGCAGTTACCGTCAACTTGGAAGCAGCCGCGCAGAAGGCACTCGCCCTGCAACCGGCGAACAGCGCACATTCGCGGCTACACGCGAGCTGGCCGCACTCGGAGCTTTCGCGGCTCTTCTCTCGCTCTTTCCCGCAGAGCTCCGGCGATGCACAACTCGAACCGCGAAAGCCGCAATGAGCTTTGTGCAAGCTGCGCAGAAGAAACAAGGCACTAAACCGGCAAATGTCCAGCTAATCTCCAACGTGAAAAGGCTCAGCAAGGAAAGCTCTTGCTAACAGCCCAGAAGCATTGCGACGCTTCTCTGGATGATTTGCCCACCAACACTTCACATCAGCTCAAGCCGGCTGCCCGGAGGAAAAGAGGCTAGGAAAGATCGTAGCAGGCACGGTTGTTGCTGCACGAGAAGTGCCTGCTCCGGAGGCTTCTTGCGAGCAGCGCTAAAAGCACGCGAACATCGCGTTTCTGTGCTTTCCTGAACAGCTTGCGCTGGGACAGTTACAGCCGTGTTTTGCAAGCTGTCCGGGGTTCTGAGGCACTAAAAGTGCGGATGTGTGGCGACTGTGCAAGACGAGAACCGGCTGCTCTGAAAGCCCTTCCTGCTCGTCACGTACGCTTTCTAGCAGCTCTACGGACACACACGCGTCAGCCTCTTCACTGTCCTACACAGCTAGCACGCTGGCAGTTACCGTCAACTTGGAAGCAGCCGCGCAGAAGGCACTCGCCCTGCAACCGGCGAACAGCGCACATTCGCGGCTACACGCGAGCTGGCCGCACTCGGAGCTTTCGCGGCTCTTCTCTCGCTCTTTCCCGCAGAGCTCCGGCGATGCACAACTCGAACCGCGAAAGCCGCAATGAGCTTTGTGCAAGCTGCGCAGAAGAAACAAGGCACTAAACCGGCAAATGTCCAGCTAATCTCCAACGTGAAAAGGCTCAGCAAGGAAACCTCTTGCTAACAGCCCAGAAGCATTGCGACGCTTCTCTGGATGATTTGCCCACCAACACTTCACATCAGCTCAAGCCGGCTGCCCGGAGGAAAAGAGGCTAGGAAAGATCGTAGCAGGCACGGTTGTTGCTGCACGAGAAGTGCCTGCTCCGGAGGCTTCTTGCGAGCAGCGCTAAAAGCACGCGAACATCGCGTTTCTGTGCTTTCCTGAACAGCTTGCGCTGGGACAGTTACAGCCGTGTTTTGCAAGCTGTCCGGGGTTCTGAGGCACTAAAAGTGCGGATGTGTGGCGACTGTGCAAGACGAGAACCGGCTGCTCTGAAAGCCCTTCCTGCTCGTCACGTACGCTTTCTAGCAGCTCTACGGACACACACGCGTCAGCCTCTTCACTGTCCTACACAGCTAGCACGCTGGCAGTTACCGTCAACTTGGAAGCAGCCGCGCAGAAGGCAGTCGCCCTGCAACCGGCGAACAGCGCACATTCGCGGCTACACGCGAGCTGGCCGCACTCGGAGCTTTCGCGGCTCTTCTCTCGCTCTTTCCCGCAGAGCTCCGGCGATGCACAACTCGAACCGCGAAAGCCGCAATGAGCTTTGTGCAAGCTGCGCAGAAGAAACAAGGCACTAAACCGGCAAATGTCCAGCTAATCTCCAACGTGAAAAGGCTCAGCAAGGAAAGCTCTTGCTAACAGCCCAGAAGCATTGCGACGCTTCTCTGGATGATTTGCCCACCAACACTTCACATCAGCTCAAGCCGGCTGCCCGGAGGAAAAGAGGCTAGGAAAGATCGTAGCAGGCACGGTTGTTGCTGCACGAGAAGTGCCTGCTCCGGAGGCTTCTTGCGAGCAGCGCTAAAAGCACGCGAACATCGCGTTTCTGTGCTTTCCTGAACAGCTTGCGCTGGGACAGTTACAGCCGTGTTTTGCAAGCTGTCCGGGGTTCTGAGGCACTAAAAGTGCGGATGTGTGGCGACTGTGCAAGACGAGAACCGGCTGCTCTGAAAGCCCTTCCTGCTCGTCACGTACGCTTTCTAGCAGCTCTACGGACACACACGCGTCAGCCTCTTCACTGTCCTACACAGCTAGCACGCTGGCAGTTACCGTCAACTTGGAAGCAGCCGCGCAGAAGGCACTCGCCCTGCAACCGGCGAACAGCGCACATTCGCGGCTACACGCGAGCTGGCCGCACTCGGAGCTTTCGCGGCTCTTCTCTCGCTCTTTCCCGCAGAGCTCCGGCGATGCACAACTCGAACCGCGAAAGCCGCAATGAGCTTTGTGCAAGCTGCGCAGAAGAAACAAGGCACTAAACCGGCAAATGTCCAGCTAATCTCCAACGTGAAAAGGCTCAGCAAGGAAAGCTCTTGCTAACAGCCCAGAAGCATTGCGACGCTTCTCTGGATGATTTGCCCACCAACACTTCACATCAGCTCAAGCCGGCTGCCCGGAGGAAAAGAGGCTAGGAAAGATCGTAGCAGGCACGGTTGTTGCTGCACGAGAAGTGCCTGCTCCGGAGGCTTCTTGCGAGCAGCGCTAAAAGCACGCGAACATCGCGTTTCTGTGCTTTCCTGAACAGCTTGCGCTGGGACAGTTACAGCCGTGTTTTGCAAGCTGTCCGGGGTTCTGAGGCACTAAAAGTGCGGATGTGTGGCGACTGTGCAAGACGAGAACCGGCTGCTCTGAAAGCCCTTCCTGCTCGTCACGTACGCTTTCTAGCAGCTCTACGGACACACACGCGTCAGCCTCTTCACTGTCCTACACAGCTAGCACGCTGGCAGTTACCGTCAACTTGGAAGCAGCCGCGCAGAAGGCAGTCGCCCTGCAACCGGCGAACAGCGCACATTCGCGGCTACACGCGAGCTGGCCGCACTCGGAGCTTTCCCGGCTCTTCTCTCGCTCTTTCCCGCAGAGCTCCGGCGATGCACAACTCGAACCGCGAAAGCCGCAATGAGCTTTGTGCAAGCTGCGCAGAAGAAACAAGGCACTAAACCGGCAAATGTCCAGCTAATCTCCAACGTGAAAAGGCTCAGCAAGGAAAGCTCTTGCTAACAGCCCAGAAGCATTGCGACGCTTCTCTGGATGATTTGCCCACCAACACTTCACATCAGCTCAAGCCGGCTGCCCGGAGGAAAAGAGGCTAGGAAAGATCGTAGCAGGCACGGTTGTTGCTGCACGAGAAGTGCCTGCTCCGGAGGCTTCTTGCGAGCAGCGCTAAAAGCACGCGAACATCGCGTTTCTGTGCTTTCCTGAACAGCTTGCGCTGGGACAGTTACAGCCGTGTTTTGCAAGCTGTCCGGGGTTCTGAGGCACTAAAAGTGCGGATGTGTGGCGACTGTGCAAGACGAGAACCGGCTGCTCTGAAAGCCCTTCCTGCTCGTCACGTACGCTTTCTAGCAGCTCTACGGACACACACGCGTCAGCCTCTTCACTGTCCTACACAGCTAGCACGCTGGCAGTTACCGTCAACTTGGAAGCAGCCGCGCAGAAGGCACTCGCCCTGCAACCGGCGAACAGCGCACATTCGCGGCTACACGCGAGCTGGCCGCACTCGGAGCTTTCGCGGCTCTTCTCTCGCTCTTTCCCGCAGAGCTCCGGCGATGCACAACTCGAACCGCGAAAGCCGCAATGAGCTTTGTGCAAGCTGCGCAGAAGAAACAAGGCACTAAACCGGCAAATGTCCAGCTAATCTCCAACGTGAAAAGGCTCAGCAAGGAAAGCTCTTGCTAACAGCCCAGAAGCATTGCGACGCTTCTCTGGATGATTTGCCCACCAACACTTCACATCAGCTCAAGCCGGCTGCCCGGAGGAAAAGAGGCTAGGAAAGATCGTAGCAGGCACGGTTGTTGCTGCACGAGAAGTGCCTGCTCCGGAGGCTTCTTGCGAGCAGCGCTAAAAGCACGCGAACATCGCGTTTCTGTGCTTTCCTGAACAGCTTGCGCTGGGACAGTTACAGCCGTGTTTTGCAAGCTGTCCGGGGTTCTGAGGCACTAAAAGTGCGGATGTGTGGCGACTGTGCAAGACGAGAACCGGCTGCTCTGAAAGCCCTTCCTGCTCGTCACGTACGCTTTCTAGCAGCTCTACGGACACACACGCGTCAGCCTCTTCACTGTCCTACACAGCTAGCACGCTGGCAGTTACCGTCAACTTGGAAGCAGCCGCGCAGAAGGCACTCGCCCTGCAACCGGCGAACAGCGCACATTCGCGGCTACACGCGAGCTGGCCGCACTCGGAGCTTAGCGGCTCTTCTCTCGCTCTTTCCCGCAGAGCTCCGGCGATGCACAACTCGAACCGCGAAAGCCGCAATGAGCTTTGTGCAAGCTGCGCAGAAGAAACAAGGCACTAAACCGGCAAATGTCCAGCTAATCTCCAACGTGAAAAGGCTCAGCAAGGAAAGCTCTTGCTAACAGCCCAGAAGCATTGCGACGCTTCTCTGGATGATTTGCCCACCAACACTTCACATCAGCTCAAGCCGGCTGCCCGGAGGAAAAGAGGCTAGGAAAGATCGTAGCAGGCACGGTTGTTGCTGCACGAGAAGTGCCTGCTCCGGAGGCTTCTTGCGAGCAGCGCTAAAAGCACGCGAACATCGCGTTTCTGTGCTTTCCTGAACAGCTTGCGCTGGGACAGTTACAGCCGTGTTTTGCAAGCTGTCCGGGGTTCTGAGGCACTAAAAGTGCGGATGTGTGGCGACTGTGCAAGACGAGAACCGGCTGCTCTGAAAGCCCTTCCTGCTCGTCACGTACGCTTTCTAGCAGCTCTACGGACACACACGCGTCAGCCTCTTCACTGTCCTACACAGCTAGCACGCTGGCAGTTACCGTCAACTTGGAAGCAGCCGCGCAGAAGGCAGTCGCCCTGCAACCGGCGAACAGCGCACATTCGCGGCTACACGCGAGCCGGCCGCACTCGGAGCTTTCGCGGCTCTTCTCTCGCTCTTTCCCGCAGAGCTCCGGCGATGCACAACTCGAACCGCGAAAGCCGCAATGAGCTTTGTGCAAGCTGCGCAGAAGAAACAAGGCACTAAACCGGCAAATGTCCAGCTAATCTCCAACGTGAAAAGGCTCAGCAAGGAAAGCTCTTGCTAACAGCCCAGAAGCATTGCGACGCTTCTCTGGATGATTTGCCCACCAACACTTCACATCAGCTCAAGCCGGCTGCCCGGAGGAAAAGAGGCTAGGAAAGATCGTAGCAGGCACGGTTGTTGCTGCACGAGAAGTGCCTGCTCCGGAGGCTTCTTGCGAGCAGCGCTAAAAGCACGCGAACATCGCGTTTCTGTGCTTTCCTGAACAGCTTGCGCTGGGACAGTTACAGCCGTGTTTTGCAAGCTGTCCGGGGTTCTGAGGCACTAAAAGTGCGGATGTGTGGCGACTGTGCAAGACGAGAACCGGCTGCTCTGAAAGCCCTTCCTGCTCGTCACGTACGCTTTCTAGCAGCTCTACGGACACACACGCGTCAGCCTCTTCACTGTCCTACACAGCTAGCACGCTGGCAGTTACCGTCAACTTGGAAGCAGCCGCGCAGAAGGCACTCGCCCTGCAACCGGCGAACAGCGCACATTCGCGGCTACACGCGAGCCGGCCGCACTCGGAGCTTTCGCGGCTCTTCTCTCGCTCTTTCCCGCAGAGCTCCGGCGATGCACAACTCGAACCGCGAAAGCCGCAATGAGCTTTGTGCAAGCTGCGCAGAAGAAACAAGGCACTAAACCGGCAAATGTCCAGCTAATCTCCAACGTGAAACGGCTCAGCGAGGAAAGCTCTTGCTAACAGCCCAGAAGCATTGCGACGCTTCTCTGGATGATTTGCCCACCAACACTTCACATCAGCTCAAGCCGGCTGCCCGGAGGAAAAGAGGCTAGGAAAGATCGTAGCAGGCACGGTTGTTGCTGCACGAGAAGTGCCTGCTCCGGAGGCTTCTTGCGAGCAGCGCTAAAAGCACGCGAACATCGCGTTTCTGTGCTTTCCTGAACAGCTTGCGCTGGGACAGTTACAGCCGTGTTTTGCAAGCTGTCCGGGGTTCTGAGGCACTAAAAGTGCGGATGTGTGGCGACTGTCCAAGACGAGAACCGGCTGCTCTGAAAGCCCTTCCTGCTCGTCACGTACGCTTTCTAGCAGCTCTACGGACACACACGCGTCAGCCTCTTCACTGTCCTACACAGCTAGCACGCTGGCAGTTACCGTCAACTTGGAAGCAGCCGCGCAGAAGGCAGTCGCCCTGCAACCGGCGAACAGCGCACATTCGCGGCTACACGCGAGCTGGCCGCACTCGGAGCTTTCGCGGCTCTTCTCTCGCTCTTTCCCGCAGAGCTCCGGCGATGCACAACTCGAACCGCGAAAGCCGCAATGAGCTTTGTGCAAGCTGCGCAGAAGAAACAAGGCACTAAACCGGCAAATGTCCAGCTAATCTCCAACGTGAAAAGGGTCAGCAAGGAAAGCTCTTGCTAACAGCCCAGAAGCATTGCGACGCTTCTCTGGATGATTTGCCCACCAACACTTCACATCAGCTCAAGCCGGCTGCCCGGAGGAAAAGAGGCTAGGAAAGATCGTAGCAGGCACGGTTGTTGCTGCACGAGAAGTGCCTGCTCCGGAGGCTTCTTGCGAGCAGCGCTAAAAGCACGCGAACATCGCGTTTCTGTGCTTTCCTGAACAGCTTGCGCTGGGACAGTTACAGCCGTGTTTTGCAAGCTGTCCGGGGTTCTGAGGCACTAAAAGTGCGGATGTGTGGCGACTGTGCAAGACGAGAACCGGCTGCTCTGAAAGCCCTTCCTGCTCGTCACGTACGCTTTCTAGCAGCTCTACGGACACACACGCGTCAGCCTCTTCACTGTCCTACACAGCTAGCACGCTGGCAGTTACCGTCAACTTGGAAGCAGCCGCGCAGAAGGCACTCGCCCTGCAACCGGCGAACAGCGCACATTCGCGGCTACACGCGAGCCGGCCGCACTCGGAGCTTTCGCGGCTCTTCTCTCGCTCTTTCCCGCAGAGCTCCGGCGATGCACAACTCGAACCGCGAAAGCCGCAATGAGCTTTGTGCAAGCTGCGCAGAAGAAACAAGGCACTAAACCGGCAAATGTCCAGCTAATCTCCAACGTGAAAAGGCTCAGCAAGGAAAGCTCTTGCTAACAGCCCAGAAGCATTGCGACGCTTCTCTGGATGATTTGCCCACCAACACTTCACATCAGCTCAAGCCGGCTGCCCGGAGGAAAAGAGGCTAGGAAAGATCGTAGCAGGCACGGTTGTTGCTGCACGAGAAGTGCCTGCTCCGGAGGCTTCTTGCGAGCAGCGCTAAAAGCACGCGAACATCGCGTTTCTGTGCTTTCCTGAACAGCTTGCGCTGGGACAGTTACAGCCGTGTTTTGCAAGCTGTCCGGGGTTCTGAGGCACTAAAAGTGCGGATGTGTGGCGACTGTGCAAGACGAGAACCGGCTGCTCTGAAAGCCCTTCCTGCTCGTCACGTACGCTTTCTAGCAGCTCTACGGACACACACGCGTCAGCCTCTTCACTGTCCTACACAGCTAGCACGCTGGCAGTTACCGTCAACTTGGAAGCAGCCGCGCAGAAGGCACTCGCCCTGCAACCGGCGAACAGCGCACATTCGCGGCTACACGCGAGCTGGCCGCACTCGGAGCTTTCGCGGCTCTTCTCTCGCTCTTTCCCGCAGAGCTCCGGCGATGCACAACTCGAACCGCGAAAGCCGCAATGAGCTTTGTGCAAGCTGCGCAGAAGAAACAAGGCACTAAACCGGCAAATGTCCAGCTAATCTCCAACGTGAAAAGGCTCAGCAAGGAAAGCTCTTGCTAACAGCCCAGAAGCATTGCGACGCTTCTCTGGATGATTTGCCCACCAACACTTCACATCAGCTCAAGCCGGCTGCCCGGAGGAAAAGAGGCTAGGAAAGATCGTAGCAGGCACGGTTGTTGCTGCACGAGAAGTGCCTGCTCCGGAGGCTTCTTGCGAGCAGCGCTAAAAGCACGCGAACATCGCGTTTCTGTGCTTTCCTGAACAGCTTGCGCTGGGACAGTTACAGCCGTGTTTTGCAAGCTGTCCGGGGTTCTGAGGCACTAAAAGTGCGGATGTGTGGCGACTGTGCAAGACGAGAACCGGCTGCTCTGAAAGCCCTTCCTGCTCGTCACGTACGCTTTCTAGCAGCTCTACGGACACACACGCGTCAGCCTCTTCACTGTCCTACACAGCTAGCACGCTGGCAGTTACCGTCAACTTGGAAGCAGCCGCGCAGAAGGCAGTCGCCCTGCAACCGGCGAACAGCGCACATTCGCGGCTACACGCGAGCTGGCCGCACTCGGAGCTTTCGCGGCTCTTCTCTCGCTCTTTCCCGCAGAGCTCCGGCGATGCACAACTCGAACCGCGAAAGCCGCAATGAGCTTTGTGCAAGCTGCGCAGAAGAAACAAGGCACTAAACCGGCAAATGTCCAGCTAATCTCCAACGTGAAAAGGCTCAGCAAGGAAAGCTCTTGCTAACAGCCCAGAAGCATTGCGACGCTTCTCTGGATGATTTGCCCACCAACACTTCACATCAGCTCAAGCCGGCTGCCCGGAGGAAAAGAGGCTAGGAAAGATCGTAGCAGGCACGGTTGTTGCTGCACGAGAAGTGCCTGCTCCGGAGGCTTCTTGCGAGCAGCGCTAAAAGCACGCGAACATCGCGTTTCTGTGCTTTCCTGAACAGCTTGCGCTGGGACAGTTACAGCCGTGTTTTGCAAGCTGTCCGGGGTTCTGAGGCACTAAAAGTGCGGATGTGTGGCGACTGTGCAAGACGAGAACCGGCTGCTCTGAAAGCCCTTCCTGCTCGTCACGTACGCTTTCTAGCAGCTCTACGGACACACACGCGTCAGCCTCTTCACTGTCCTACACAGCTAGCACGCTGGCAGTTACCGTCAACTTGGAAGCAGCCGCGCAGAAGGCACTCGCCCTGCAACCGGCGAACAGCGCACATTCGCGGCTACACGCGAGCTGGCCGCACTCGGAGCTTTCGCGGCTCTTCTCTCGCTCTTTCCCGCAGAGCTCCGGCGATGCACAACTCGAACCGCGAAAGCCGCAATGAGCTTTGTGCAAGCTGCGCAGAAGAAACAAGGCACTAAACCGGCAAATGTCCAGCTAATCTCCAACGTGAAAAGGCTCAGCAAGGAAACCTCTTGCTAACAGCCCAGAAGCATTGCGACGCTTCTCTGGATGATTTGCCCACCAACACTTCACATCAGCTCAAGCCGGCTGCCCGGAGGAAAAGAGGCTAGGAAAGATCGTAGCAGGCACGGTTGTTGCTGCACGAGAAGTGCCTGCTCCGGAGGCTTCTTGCGAGCAGCGCTAAAAGCACGCGAACATCGCGTTTCTGTGCTTTCCTGAACAGCTTGCGCTGGGACAGTTACAGCCGTGTTTTGCAAGCTGTCCGGGGTTCTGAGGCACTAAAAGTGCGGATGTGTGGCGACTGTGCAAGACGAGAACCGGCTGCTCTGAAAGCCCTTCCTGCTCGTCACGTACGCTTTCTAGCAGCTCTACGGACACACACGCGTCAGCCTCTTCACTGTCCTACACAGCTAGCACGCTGGCAGTTACCGTCAACTTGGAAGCAGCCGCGCAGAAGGCAGTCGCCCTGCAACCGGCGAACAGCGCACATTCGCGGCTACACGCGAGCTGGCCGCACTCGGAGCTTTCGCGGCTCTTCTCTCGCTCTTTCCCGCAGAGCTCCGGCGATGCACAACTCGAACCGCGAAAGCCGCAATGAGCTTTGTGCAAGCTGCGCAGAAGAAACAAGGCACTAAACCGGCAAATGTCCAGCTAATCTCCAACGTGAAAAGGCTCAGCAAGGAAAGCTCTTGCTAACAGCCCAGAAGCATTGCGACGCTTCTCTGGATGATTTGCCCACCAACACTTCACATCAGCTCAAGCCGGCTGCCCGGAGGAAAAGAGGCTAGGAAAGATCGTAGCAGGCACGGTTGTTGCTGCACGAGAAGTGCCTGCTCCGGAGGCTTCTTGCGAGCAGCGCTAAAAGCACGCGAACATCGCGTTTCTGTGCTTTCCTGAACAGCTTGCGCTGGGACAGTTACAGCCGTGTTTTGCAAGCTGTCCGGGGTTCTGAGGCACTAAAAGTGCGGATGTGTGGCGACTGTGCAAGACGAGAACCGGCTGCTCTGAAAGCCCTTCCTGCTCGTCACGTACGCTTTCTAGCAGCTCTACGGACACACACGCGTCAGCCTCTTCACTGTCCTACACAGCTAGCACGCTGGCAGTTACCGTCAACTTGGAAGCAGCCGCGCAGAAGGCACTCGCCCTGCAACCGGCGAACAGCGCACATTCGCGGCTACACGCGAGCTGGCCGCACTCGGAGCTTTCGCGGCTCTTCTCTCGCTCTTTCCCGCAGAGCTCCGGCGATGCACAACTCGAACCGCGAAAGCCGCAATGAGCTTTGTGCAAGCTGCGCAGAAGAAACAAGGCACTAAACCGGCAAATGTCCAGCTAATCTCCAACGTGAAAAGGCTCAGCAAGGAAAGCTCTTGCTAACAGCCCAGAAGCATTGCGACGCTTCTCTGGATGATTTGCCCACCAACACTTCACATCAGCTCAAGCCGGCTGCCCGGAGGAAAAGAGGCTAGGAAAGATCGTAGCAGGCACGGTTGTTGCTGCACGAGAAGTGCCTGCTCCGGAGGCTTCTTGCGAGCAGCGCTAAAAGCACGCGAACATCGCGTTTCTGTGCTTTCCTGAACAGCTTGCGCTGGGACAGTTACAGCCGTGTTTTGCAAGCTGTCCGGGGTTCTGAGGCACTAAAAGTGCGGATGTGTGGCGACTGTGCAAGACGAGAACCGGCTGCTCTGAAAGCCCTTCCTGCTCGTCACGTACGCTTTCTAGCAGCTCTACGGACACACACGCGTCAGCCTCTTCACTGTCCTACACAGCTAGCACGCTGGCAGTTACCGTCAACTTGGAAGCAGCCGCGCAGAAGGCAGTCGCCCTGCAACCGGCGAACAGCGCACATTCGCGGCTACACGCGAGCTGGCCGCACTCGGAGCTTTCCCGGCTCTTCTCTCGCTCTTTCCCGCAGAGCTCCGGCGATGCACAACTCGAACCGCGAAAGCCGCAATGAGCTTTGTGCAAGCTGCGCAGAAGAAACAAGGCACTAAACCGGCAAATGTCCAGCTAATCTCCAACGTGAAAAGGCTCAGCAAGGAAAGCTCTTGCTAACAGCCCAGAAGCATTGCGACGCTTCTCTGGATGATTTGCCCACCAACACTTCACATCAGCTCAAGCCGGCTGCCCGGAGGAAAAGAGGCTAGGAAAGATCGTAGCAGGCACGGTTGTTGCTGCACGAGAAGTGCCTGCTCCGGAGGCTTCTTGCGAGCAGCGCTAAAAGCACGCGAACATCGCGTTTCTGTGCTTTCCTGAACAGCTTGCGCTGGGACAGTTACAGCCGTGTTTTGCAAGCTGTCCGGGGTTCTGAGGCACTAAAAGTGCGGATGTGTGGCGACTGTGCAAGACGAGAACCGGCTGCTCTGAAAGCCCTTCCTGCTCGTCACGTACGCTTTCTAGCAGCTCTACGGACACACACGCGTCAGCCTCTTCACTGTCCTACACAGCTAGCACGCTGGCAGTTACCGTCAACTTGGAAGCAGCCGCGCAGAAGGCACTCGCCCTGCAACCGGCGAACAGCGCACATTCGCGGCTACACGCGAGCTGGCCGCACTCGGAGCTTTCGCGGCTCTTCTCTCGCTCTTTCCCGCAGAGCTCCGGCGATGCACAACTCGAACCGCGAAAGCCGCAATGAGCTTTGTGCAAGCTGCGCAGAAGAAACAAGGCACTAAACCGGCAAATGTCCAGCTAATCTCCAACGTGAAAAGGCTCAGCAAGGAAAGCTCTTGCTAACAGCCCAGAAGCATTGCGACGCTTCTCTGGATGATTTGCCCACCAACACTTCACATCAGCTCAAGCCGGCTGCCCGGAGGAAAAGAGGCTAGGAAAGATCGTAGCAGGCACGGTTGTTGCTGCACGAGAAGTGCCTGCTCCGGAGGCTTCTTGCGAGCAGCGCTAAAAGCACGCGAACATCGCGTTTCTGTGCTTTCCTGAACAGCTTGCGCTGGGACAGTTACAGCCGTGTTTTGCAAGCTGTCCGGGGTTCTGAGGCACTAAAAGTGCGGATGTGTGGCGACTGTGCAAGACGAGAACCGGCTGCTCTGAAAGCCCTTCCTGCTCGTCACGTACGCTTTCTAGCAGCTCTACGGACACACACGCGTCAGCCTCTTCACTGTCCTACACAGCTAGCACGCTGGCAGTTACCGTCAACTTGGAAGCAGCCGCGCAGAAGGCACTCGCCCTGCAACCGGCGAACAGCGCACATTCGCGGCTACACGCGAGCTGGCCGCACTCGGAGCTTTCGCGGCTCTTCTCTCGCTCTTTCCCGCAGAGCTCCGGCGATGCACAACTCGAACCGCGAAAGCCGCAATGAGCTTTGTGCAAGCTGCGCAGAAGAAACAAGGCACTAAACCGGCAAATGTCCAGCTAATCTCCAACGTGAAAAGGCTCAGCAAGGAAAGCTCTTGCTAACAGCCCAGAAGCATTGCGACGCTTCTCTGGATGATTTGCCCACCAACACTTCACATCAGCTCAAGCCGGCTGCCCGGAGGAAAAGAGGCTAGGAAAGATCGTAGCAGGCACGGTTGTTGCTGCACGAGAAGTGCCTGCTCCGGAGGCTTCTTGCGAGCAGCGCTAAAAGCACGCGAACATCGCGTTTCTGTGCTTTCCTGAACAGCTTGCGCTGGGACAGTTACAGCCGTGTTTTGCAAGCTGTCCGGGGTTCTGAGGCACTAAAAGTGCGGATGTGTGGCGACTGTGCAAGACGAGAACCGGCTGCTCTGAAAGCCCTTCCTGCTCGTCACGTACGCTTTCTAGCAGCTCTACGGACACACACGCGTCAGCCTCTTCACTGTCCTACACAGCTAGCACGCTGGCAGTTACCGTCAACTTGGAAGCAGCCGCGCAGAAGGCACTCGCCCTGCAACCGGCGAACAGCGCACATTCGCGGCTACACGCGAGCTGGCCGCACTCGGAGCTTTCGCGGCTCTTCTCTCGCTCTTTCCCGCAGAGCTCCGGCGATGCACAACTCGAACCGCGAAAGCCGCAATGAGCTTTGTGCAAGCTGCGCAGAAGAAACAAGGCACTAAACCGGCAAATGTCCAGCTAATCTCCAACGTGAAAAGGCTCAGCAAGGAAAGCTCTTGCTAACAGCCCAGAAGCATTGCGACGCTTCTCTGGATGATTTGCCCACCAACACTTCACATCAGCTCAAGCCGGCTGCCCGGAGGAAAAGAGGCTAGGAAAGATCGTAGCAGGCACGGTTGTTGCTGCACGAGAAGTGCCTGCTCCGGAGGCTTCTTGCGAGCAGCGCTAAAAGCACGCGAACATCGCGTTTCTGTGCTTTCCTGAACAGCTTGCGCTGGGACAGTTACAGCCGTGTTTTGCAAGCTGTCCGGGGTTCTGAGGCACTAAAAGTGCGGATGTGTGGCGACTGTGCAAGACGAGAACCGGCTGCTCTGAAAGCCCTTCCTGCTCGTCACGTACGCTTTCTAGCAGCTCTACGGACACACACGCGTCAGCCTCTTCACTGTCCTACACAGCTAGCACGCTGGCAGTTACCGTCAACTTGGAAGCAGCCGCGCAGAAGGCACTCGCCCTGCAACCGGCGAACAGCGCACATTCGCGGCTACACGCGAGCTGGCCGCACTCGGAGCTTTCGCGGCTCTTCTCTCGCTCTTTCCCGCAGAGCTCCGGCGATGCACAACTCGAACCGCGAAAGCCGCAATGAGCTTTGTGCAAGCTGCGCAGAAGAAACAAGGCACTAAACCGGCAAATGTCCAGCTAATCTCCAACGTGAAAAGGGTCAGCAAGGAAAGCTCTTGCTAACAGCCCAGAAGCATTGCGACGCTTCTCTGGATGATTTGCCCACCAACACTTCACATCAGCTCAAGCCGGCTGCCCGGAGGAAAAGAGGCTAGGAAAGATCGTAGCAGGCACGGTTGTTGCTGCACGAGAAGTGCCTGCTCCGGAGGCTTCTTGCGAGCAGCGCTAAAAGCACGCGAACATCGCGTTTCTGTGCTTTCCTGAACAGCTTGCGCTGGGACAGTTACAGCCGTGTTTTGCAAGCTGTCCGGGGTTCTGAGGCACTAAAAGTGCGGATGTGTGGCGACTGTGCAAGACGAGAACCGGCTGCTCTGAAAGCCCTTCCTGCTCGTCACGTACGCTTTCTAGCAGCTCTACGGACACACACGCGTCAGCCTCTTCACTGTCCTACACAGCTAGCACGCTGGCAGTTACCGTCAACTTGGAAGCAGCCGCGCAGAAGGCACTCGCCCTGCAACCGGCGAACAGCGCACATTCGCGGCTACACGCGAGCTGGCCGCACTCGGAGCTTTCGCGGCTCTTCTCTCGCTCTTTCCCGCAGAGCTCCGGCGATGCACAACTCGAACCGCGAAAGCCGCAATGAGCTTTGTGCAAGCTGCGCAGAAGAAACAAGGCACTAAACCGGCAAATGTCCAGCTAATCTCCAACGTGAAAAGGCTCAGCAAGGAAAGCTCTTGCTAACAGCCCAGAAGCATTGCGACGCTTCTCTGGATGATTTGCCCACCAACACTTCACATCAGCTCAAGCCGGCTGCCCGGAGGAAAAGAGGCTAGGAAAGATCGTAGCAGGCACGGTTGTTGCTGCACGAGAAGTGCCTGCTCCGGAGGCTTCTTGCGAGCAGCGCTAAAAGCACGCGAACATCGCGTTTCTGTGCTTTCCTGAACAGCTTGCGCTGGGACAGTTACAGCCGTGTTTTGCAAGCTGTCCGGGGTTCTGAGGCACTAAAAGTGCGGATGTGTGGCGACTGTGCAAGACGAGAACCGGCTGCTCTGAAAGCCCTTCCTGCTCGTCACGTACGCTTTCTAGCAGCTCTACGGACACACACGCGTCAGCCTCTTCACTGTCCTACACAGCTAGCACGCTGGCAGTTACCGTCAACTTGGAAGCAGCCGCGCAGAAGGCAGTCGCCCTGCAACCGGCGAACAGCGCACATTCGCGGCTACACGCGAGCTGGCCGCACTCGGAGCTTTCGCGGCTCTTCTCTCGCTCTTTCCCGCAGAGCTCCGGCGATGCACAACTCGAACCGCGAAAGCCGCAATGAGCTTTGTGCAAGCTGCGCAGAAGAAACAAGGCACTAAACCGGCAAATGTCCAGCTAATCTCCAACGTGAAAAGGCTCAGCAAGGAAAGCTCTTGCTAACAGCCCAGAAGCATTGCGACGCTTCTCTGGATGATTTGCCCACCAACACTTCACATCAGCTCAAGCCGGCTGCCCGGAGGAAAAGAGGCTAGGAAAGATCGTAGCAGGCACGGTTGTTGCTGCACGAGAAGTGCCTGCTCCGGAGGCTTCTTGCGAGCAGCGCTAAAAGCACGCGAACATCGCGTTTCTGTGCTTTCCTGAACAGCTTGCGCTGGGACAGTTACAGCCGTGTTTTGCAAGCTGTCCGGGGTTCTGAGGCACTAAAAGTGCGGATGTGTGGCGACTGTGCAAGACGAGAACCGGCTGCTCTGAAAGCCCTTCCTGCTCGTCACGTACGCTTTCTAGCAGCTCTACGGACACACACGCGTCAGCCTCTTCACTGTCCTACACAGCTAGCACGCTGGCAGTTACCGTCAACTTGGAAGCAGCCGCGCAGAAGGCAGTCGCCCTGCAACCGGCGAACAGCGCACATTCGCGGCTACACGCGAGCTGGCCGCACTCGGAGCTTTCCCGGCTCTTCTCTCGCTCTTTCCCGCAGAGCTCCGGCGATGCACAACTCGAACCGCGAAAGCCGCAATGAGCTTTGTGCAAGCTGCGCAGAAGAAACAAGGCACTAAACCGGCAAATGTCCAGCTAATCTCCAACGTGAAAAGGCTCAGCAAGGAAAGCTCTTGCTAACAGCCCAGAAGCATTGCGACGCTTCTCTGGATGATTTGCCCACCAACACTTCACATCAGCTCAAGCCGGCTGCCCGGAGGAAAAGAGGCTAGGAAAGATCGTAGCAGGCACGGTTGTTGCTGCACGAGAAGTGCCTGCTCCGGAGGCTTCTTGCGAGCAGCGCTAAAAGCACGCGAACATCGCGTTTCTGTGCTTTCCTGAACAGCTTGCGCTGGGACAGTTACAGCCGTGTTTTGCAAGCTGTCCGGGGTTCTGAGGCACTAAAAGTGCGGATGTGTGGCGACTGTGCAAGACGAGAACCGGCTGCTCTGAAAGCCCTTCCTGCTCGTCACGTACGCTTTCTAGCAGCTCTACGGACACACACGCGTCAGCCTCTTCACTGTCCTACACAGCTAGCACGCTGGCAGTTACCGTCAACTTGGAAGCAGCCGCGCAGAAGGCACTCGCCCTCCAACCGGCGAACAGCGCACATTCGCGGCTACACGCGAGCTGGCCGCACTCGGAGCTTTCGCGGCTCTTCTCTCGCTCTTTCCCGCAGAGCTCCGGCGATGCACAACTCGAACCGCGAAAGCCGCAATGAGCTTTGTGCAAGCTGCGCAGAAGAAACAAGGCACTAAACCGGCAAATGTCCAGCTAATCTCCAACGTGAAAAGGCTCAGCAAGGAAAGCTCTTGCTAACAGCCCAGAAGCATTGCGACGCTTCTCTGGATGATTTGCCCACCAACACTTCACATCAGCTCAAGCCGGCTGCCCGGAGGAAAAGAGGCTAGGAAAGATCGTAGCAGGCACGGTTGTTGCTGCACGAGAAGTGCCTGCTCCGGAGGCTTCTTGCGAGCAGCGCTAAAAGCACGCGAACATCGCGTTTCTGTGCTTTCCTGAACAGCTTGCGCTGGGACAGTTACAGCCGTGTTTTGCAAGCTGTCCGGGGTTCTGAGGCACTAAAAGTGCGGATGTGTGGCGACTGTGCAAGACGAGAACCGGCTGCTCTGAAAGCCCTTCCTGCTCGTCACGTACGCTTTCTAGCAGCTCTACGGACACACACGCGTCAGCCTCTTCACTGTCCTACACAGCTAGCACGCTGGCAGTTACCGTCAACTTGGAAGCAGCCGCGCAGAAGGCACTCGCCCTGCAACCGGCGAACAGCGCACATTCGCGGCTACACGCGAGCTGGCCGCACTCGGAGCTTTCGCGGCTCTTCTCTCGCTCTTTCCCGCAGAGCTCCGGCGATGCACAACTCGAACCGCGAAAGCCGCAATGAGCTTTGTGCAAGCTGCGCAGAAGAAACAAGGCACTAAACCGGCAAATGTCCAGCTAATCTCCAACGTGAAAAGGCTCAGCAAGGAAAGCTCTTGCTAACAGCCCAGAAGCATTGCGACGCTTCTCTGGATGATTTGCCCACCAACACTTCACATCAGCTCAAGCCGGCTGCCCGGAGGAAAAGAGGCTAGGAAAGATCGTAGCAGGCACGGTTGTTGCTGCACGAGAAGTGCCTGCTCCGGAGGCTTCTTGCGAGCAGCGCTAAAAGCACGCGAACATCGCGTTTCTGTGCTTTCCTGAACAGCTTGCGCTGGGACAGTTACAGCCGTGTTTTGCAAGCTGTCCGGGGTTCTGAGGCACTAAAAGTGCGGATGTGTGGCGACTGTGCAAGACGAGAACCGGCTGCTCTGAAAGCCCTTCCTGCTCGTCACGTACGCTTTCTAGCAGCTCTACGGACACACACGCGTCAGCCTCTTCACTGTCCTACACAGCTAGCACGCTGGCAGTTACCGTCAACTTGGAAGCAGCCGCGCAGAAGGCACTCGCCCTGCAACCGGCGAACAGCGCACATTCGCGGCTACACGCGAGCTGGCCGCACTCGGAGCTTTCGCGGCTCTTCTCTCGCTCTTTCCCGCAGAGCTCCGGCGATGCACAACTCGAACCGCGAAAGCCGCAATGAGCTTTGTGCAAGCTGCGCAGAAGAAACAAGGCACTAAACCGGCAAATGTCCAGCTAATCTCCAACGTGAAAAGGGTCAGCAAGGAAAGCTCTTGCTAACAGCCCAGAAGCATTGCGACGCTTCTCTGGATGATTTGCCCACCAACACTTCACATCAGCTCAAGCCGGCTGCCCGGAGGAAAAGAGGCTAGGAAAGATCGTAGCAGGCACGGTTGTTGCTGCACGAGAAGTGCCTGCTCCGGAGGCTTCTTGCGAGCAGCGCTAAAAGCACGCGAACATCGCGTTTCTGTGCTTTCCTGAACAGCTTGCGCTGGGACAGTTACAGCCGTGTTTTGCAAGCTGTCCGGGGTTCTGAGGCACTAAAAGTGCGGATGTGTGGCGACTGTGCAAGACGAGAACCGGCTGCTCTGAAAGCCCTTCCTGCTCGTCACGTACGCTTTCTAGCAGCTCTACGGACACACACGCGTCAGCCTCTTCACTGTCCTACACAGCTAGCACGCTGGCAGTTACCGTCAACTTGGAAGCAGCCGCGCAGAAGGCACTCGCCCTGCAACCGGCGAACAGCGCACATTCGCGGCTACACGCGAGCCGGCCGCACTCGGAGCTTTCGCGGCTCTTCTCTCGCTCTTTCCCGCAGAGCTCCGGCGATGCACAACTCGAACCGCGAAAGCCGCAATGAGCTTTGTGCAAGCTGCGCAGAAGAAACAAGGCACTAAACCGGCAAATGTCCAGCTAATCTCCAACGTGAAAAGGCTCAGCAAGGAAAGCTCTTGCTAACAGCCCAGAAGCATTGCGACGCTTCTCTGGATGATTTGCCCACCAACACTTCACATCAGCTCAAGCCGGCTGCCCGGAGGAAAAGAGGCTAGGAAAGATCGTAGCAGGCACGGTTGTTGCTGCACGAGAAGTGCCTGCTCCGGAGGCTTCTTGCGAGCAGCGCTAAAAGCACGCGAACATCGCGTTTCTGTGCTTTCCTGAACAGCTTGCGCTGGGACAGTTACAGCCGTGTTTTGCAAGCTGTCCGGGGTTCTGAGGCACTAAAAGTGCGGATGTGTGGCGACTGTGCAAGACGAGAACCGGCTGCTCTGAAAGCCCTTCCTGCTCGTCACGTACGCTTTCTAGCAGCTCTACGGACACACACGCGTCAGCCTCTTCACTGTCCTACACAGCTAGCACGCTGGCAGTTACCGTCAACTTGGAAGCAGCCGCGCAGAAGGCACTCGCCCTGCAACCGGCGAACAGCGCACATTCGCGGCTACACGCGAGCTGGCCGCACTCGGAGCTTAGCGGCTCTTCTCTCGCTCTTTCCCGCAGAGCTCCGGCGATGCACAACTCGAACCGCGAAAGCCGCAATGAGCTTTGTGCAAGCTGCGCAGAAGAAACAAGGCACTAAACCGGCAAATGTCCAGCTAATCTCCAACGTGAAAAGGCTCAGCAAGGAAAGCTCTTGCTAACAGCCCAGAAGCATTGCGACGCTTCTCTGGATGATTTGCCCACCAACACTTCACATCAGCTCAAGCCGGCTGCCCGGAGGAAAAGAGGCTAGGAAAGATCGTAGCAGGCACGGTTGTTGCTGCACGAGAAGTGCCTGCTCCGGAGGCTTCTTGCGAGCAGCGCTAAAAGCACGCGAACATCGCGTTTCTGTGCTTTCCTGAACAGCTTGCGCTGGGACAGTTACAGCCGTGTTTTGCAAGCTGTCCGGGGTTCTGAGGCACTAAAAGTGCGGATGTGTGGCGACTGTGCAAGACGAGAACCGGCTGCTCTGAAAGCCCTTCCTGCTCGTCACGTACGCTTTCTAGCAGCTCTACGGACACACACGCGTCAGCCTCTTCACTGTCCTACACAGCTAGCACGCTGGCAGTTACCGTCAACTTGGAAGCAGCCGCGCAGAAGGCAGTCGCCCTGCAACCGGCGAACAGCGCACATTCGCGGCTACACGCGAGCCGGCCGCACTCGGAGCTTTCGCGGCTCTTCTCTCGCTCTTTCCCGCAGAGCTCCGGCGATGCACAACTCGAACCGCGAAAGCCGCAATGAGCTTTGTGCAAGCTGCGCAGAAGAAACAAGGCACTAAACCGGCAAATGTCCAGCTAATCTCCAACGTGAAAAGGCTCAGCAAGGAAAGCTCTTGCTAACAGCCCAGAAGCATTGCGACGCTTCTCTGGATGATTTGCCCACCAACACTTCACATCAGCTCAAGCCGGCTGCCCGGAGGAAAAGAGGCTAGGAAAGATCGTAGCAGGCACGGTTGTTGCTGCACGAGAAGTGCCTGCTCCGGAGGCTTCTTGCGAGCAGCGCTAAAAGCACGCGAACATCGCGTTTCTGTGCTTTCCTGAACAGCTTGCGCTGGGACAGTTACAGCCGTGTTTTGCAAGCTGTCCGGGGTTCTGAGGCACTAAAAGTGCGGATGTGTGGCGACTGTGCAAGACGAGAACCGGCTGCTCTGAAAGCCCTTCCTGCTCGTCACGTACGCTTTCTAGCAGCTCTACGGACACACACGCGTCAGCCTCTTCACTGTCCTACACAGCTAGCACGCTGGCAGTTACCGTCAACTTGGAAGCAGCCGCGCAGAAGGCACTCGCCCTGCAACCGGCGAACAGCGCACATTCGCGGCTACACGCGAGCCGGCCGCACTCGGAGCTTTCGCGGCTCTTCTCTCGCTCTTTCCCGCAGAGCTCCGGCGATGCACAACTCGAACCGCGAAAGCCGCAATGAGCTTTGTGCAAGCTGCGCAGAAGAAACAAGGCACTAAACCGGCAAATGTCCAGCTAATCTCCAACGTGAAACGGCTCAGCGAGGAAAGCTCTTGCTAACAGCCCAGAAGCATTGCGACGCTTCTCTGGATGATTTGCCCACCAACACTTCACATCAGCTCAAGCCGGCTGCCCGGAGGAAAAGAGGCTAGGAAAGATCGTAGCAGGCACGGTTGTTGCTGCACGAGAAGTGCCTGCTCCGGAGGCTTCTTGCGAGCAGCGCTAAAAGCACGCGAACATCGCGTTTCTGTGCTTTCCTGAACAGCTTGCGCTGGGACAGTTACAGCCGTGTTTTGCAAGCTGTCCGGGGTTCTGAGGCACTAAAAGTGCGGATGTGTGGCGACTGTCCAAGACGAGAACCGGCTGCTCTGAAAGCCCTTCCTGCTCGTCACGTACGCTTTCTAGCAGCTCTACGGACACACACGCGTCAGCCTCTTCACTGTCCTACACAGCTAGCACGCTGGCAGTTACCGTCAACTTGGAAGCAGCCGCGCAGAAGGCAGTCGCCCTGCAACCGGCGAACAGCGCACATTCGCGGCTACACGCGAGCTGGCCGCACTCGGAGCTTTCGCGGCTCTTCTCTCGCTCTTTCCCGCAGAGCTCCGGCGATGCACAACTCGAACCGCGAAAGCCGCAATGAGCTTTGTGCAAGCTGCGCAGAAGAAACAAGGCACTAAACCGGCAAATGTCCAGCTAATCTCCAACGTGAAAAGGCTCAGCAAGGAAAGCTCTTGCTAACAGCCCAGAAGCATTGCGACGCTTCTCTGGATGATTTGCCCACCAACACTTCACATCAGCTCAAGCCGGCTGCCCGGAGGAAAAGAGGCTAGGAAAGATCGTAGCAGGCACGGTTGTTGCTGCACGAGAAGTGCCTGCTCCGGAGGCTTCTTGCGAGCAGCGCTAAAAGCACGCGAACATCGCGTTTCTGTGCTTTCCTGAACAGCTTGCGCTGGGACAGTTACAGCCGTGTTTTGCAAGCTGTCCGGGGTTCTGAGGCACTAAAAGTGCGGATGTGTGGCGACTGTGCAAGACGAGAACCGGCTGCTCTGAAAGCCCTTCCTGCTCGTCACGTACGCTTTCTAGCAGCTCTACGGACACACACGCGTCAGCCTCTTCACTGTCCTACACAGCTAGCACGCTGGCAGTTACCGTCAACTTGGAAGCAGCCGCGCAGAAGGCAGTCGCCCTGCAACCGGCGAACAGCGCACATTCGCGGCTACACGCGAGCTGGCCGCACTCGGAGCTTTCGCGGCTCTTCTCTCGCTCTTTCCCGCAGAGCTCCGGCGATGCACAACTCGAACCGCGAAAGCCGCAATGAGCTTTGTGCAAGCTGCGCAGAAGAAACAAGGCACTAAACCGGCAAATGTCCAGCTAATCTCCAACGTGAAAAGGCTCAGCAAGGAAAGCTCTTGCTAACAGCCCAGAAGCATTGCGACGCTTCTCTGGATGATTTGCCCACCAACACTTCACATCAGCTCAAGCCGGCTGCCCGGAGGAAAAGAGGCTAGGAAAGATCGTAGCAGGCACGGTTGTTGCTGCACGAGAAGTGCCTGCTCCGGAGGCTTCTTGCGAGCAGCGCTAAAAGCACGCGAACATCGCGTTTCTGTGCTTTCCTGAACAGCTTGCGCTGGGACAGTTACAGCCGTGTTTTGCAAGCTGTCCGGGGTTCTGAGGCACTAAAAGTGCGGATGTGTGGCGACTGTGCAAGACGAGAACCGGCTGCTCTGAAAGCCCTTCCTGCTCGTCACGTACGCTTTCTAGCAGCTCTACGGACACACACGCGTCAGCCTCTTCACTGTCCTACACAGCTAGCACGCTGGCAGTTACCGTCAACTTGGAAGCAGCCGCGCAGAAGGCACTCGCCCTGCAACCGGCGAACAGCGCACATTCGCGGCTACACGCGAGCTGGCCGCACTCGGAGCTTTCGCGGCTCTTCTCTCGCTCTTTCCCGCAGAGCTCCGGCGATGCACAACTCGAACCGCGAAAGCCGCAATGAGCTTTGTGCAAGCTGCGCAGAAGAAACAAGGCACTAAACCGGCAAATGTCCAGCTAATCTCCAACGTGAAAAGGCTCAGCAAGGAAACCTCTTGCTAACAGCCCAGAAGCATTGCGACGCTTCTCTGGATGATTTGCCCACCAACACTTCACATCAGCTCAAGCCGGCTGCCCGGAGGAAAAGAGGCTAGGAAAGATCGTAGCAGGCACGGTTGTTGCTGCACGAGAAGTGCCTGCTCCGGAGGCTTCTTGCGAGCAGCGCTAAAAGCACGCGAACATCGCGTTTCTGTGCTTTCCTGAACAGCTTGCGCTGGGACAGTTACAGCCGTGTTTTGCAAGCTGTCCGGGGTTCTGAGGCACTAAAAGTGCGGATGTGTGGCGACTGTGCAAGACGAGAACCGGCTGCTCTGAAAGCCCTTCCTGCTCGTCACGTACGCTTTCTAGCAGCTCTACGGACACACACGCGTCAGCCTCTTCACTGTCCTACACAGCTAGCACGCTGGCAGTTACCGTCAACTTGGAAGCAGCCGCGCAGAAGGCAGTCGCCCTGCAACCGGCGAACAGCGCACATTCGCGGCTACACGCGAGCTGGCCGCACTCGGAGCTTTCGCGGCTCTTCTCTCGCTCTTTCCCGCAGAGCTCCGGCGATGCACAACTCGAACCGCGAAAGCCGCAATGAGCTTTGTGCAAGCTGCGCAGAAGAAACAAGGCACTAAACCGGCAAATGTCCAGCTAATCTCCAACGTGAAAAGGCTCAGCAAGGAAAGCTCTTGCTAACAGCCCAGAAGCATTGCGACGCTTCTCTGGATGATTTGCCCACCAACACTTCACATCAGCTCAAGCCGGCTGCCCGGAGGAAAAGAGGCTAGGAAAGATCGTAGCAGGCACGGTTGTTGCTGCACGAGAAGTGCCTGCTCCGGAGGCTTCTTGCGAGCAGCGCTAAAAGCACGCGAACATCGCGTTTCTGTGCTTTCCTGAACAGCTTGCGCTGGGACAGTTACAGCCGTGTTTTGCAAGCTGTCCGGGGTTCTGAGGCACTAAAAGTGCGGATGTGTGGCGACTGTGCAAGACGAGAACCGGCTGCTCTGAAAGCCCTTCCTGCTCGTCACGTACGCTTTCTAGCAGCTCTACGGACACACACGCGTCAGCCTCTTCACTGTCCTACACAGCTAGCACGCTGGCAGTTACCGTCAACTTGGAAGCAGCCGCGCAGAAGGCACTCGCCCTGCAACCGGCGAACAGCGCACATTCGCGGCTACACGCGAGCTGGCCGCACTCGGAGCTTTCGCGGCTCTTCTCTCGCTCTTTCCCGCAGAGCTCCGGCGATGCACAACTCGAACCGCGAAAGCCGCAATGAGCTTTGTGCAAGCTGCGCAGAAGAAACAAGGCACTAAACCGGCAAATGTCCAGCTAATCTCCAACGTGAAAAGGCTCAGCAAGGAAAGCTCTTGCTAACAGCCCAGAAGCATTGCGACGCTTCTCTGGATGATTTGCCCACCAACACTTCACATCAGCTCAAGCCGGCTGCCCGGAGGAAAAGAGGCTAGGAAAGATCGTAGCAGGCACGGTTGTTGCTGCACGAGAAGTGCCTGCTCCGGAGGCTTCTTGCGAGCAGCGCTAAAAGCACGCGAACATCGCGTTTCTGTGCTTTCCTGAACAGCTTGCGCTGGGACAGTTACAGCCGTGTTTTGCAAGCTGTCCGGGGTTCTGAGGCACTAAAAGTGCGGATGTGTGGCGACTGTGCAAGACGAGAACCGGCTGCTCTGAAAGCCCTTCCTGCTCGTCACGTACGCTTTCTAGCAGCTCTACGGACACACACGCGTCAGCCTCTTCACTGTCCTACACAGCTAGCACGCTGGCAGTTACCGTCAACTTGGAAGCAGCCGCGCAGAAGGCAGTCGCCCTGCAACCGGCGAACAGCGCACATTCGCGGCTACACGCGAGCTGGCCGCACTCGGAGCTTTCCCGGCTCTTCTCTCGCTCTTTCCCGCAGAGCTCCGGCGATGCACAACTCGAACCGCGAAAGCCGCAATGAGCTTTGTGCAAGCTGCG
Organism: Chlamydotis macqueenii; assembly: GCF_036417535.1. NCBI lineage: Eukaryota > Metazoa > Chordata > Aves > Otidiformes > Otididae > Chlamydotis > Chlamydotis macqueenii. The sequence continues at coordinate 205,138 of NW_028239071.1, forward strand.
CAGAAGAAACAAGGCACTAAACCGGCAAATGTCCAGCTAATCTCCAACGTGAAAAGGCTCAGCAAGGAAAGCTCTTGCTAACAGCCCAGAAGCATTGCGACGCTTCTCTGGATGATTTGCCCACCAACACTTCACATCAGCTCAAGCCGGCTGCCCGGAGGAAAAGAGGCTAGGAAAGATCGTAGCAGGCACGGTTGTTGCTGCACGAGAAGTGCCTGCTCCGGAGGCTTCTTGCGAGCAGCGCTAAAAGCACGCGAACATCGCGTTTCTGTGCTTTCCTGAACAGCTTGCGCTGGGACAGTTACAGCCGTGTTTTGCAAGCTGTCCGGGGTTCTGAGGCACTAAAAGTGCGGATGTGTGGCGACTGTGCAAGACGAGAACCGGCTGCTCTGAAAGCCCTTCCTGCTCGTCACGTACGCTTTCTAGCAGCTCTACGGACACACACGCGTCAGCCTCTTCACTGTCCTACACAGCTAGCACGCTGGCAGTTACCGTCAACTTGGAAGCAGCCGCGCAGAAGGCACTCGCCCTGCAACCGGCGAACAGCGCACATTCGCGGCTACACGCGAGCTGGCCGCACTCGGAGCTTTCGCGGCTCTTCTCTCGCTCTTTCCCGCAGAGCTCCGGCGATGCACAACTCGAACCGCGAAAGCCGCAATGAGCTTTGTGCAAGCTGCGCAGAAGAAACAAGGCACTAAACCGGCAAATGTCCAGCTAATCTCCAACGTGAAAAGGCTCAGCAAGGAAAGCTCTTGCTAACAGCCCAGAAGCATTGCGACGCTTCTCTGGATGATTTGCCCACCAACACTTCACATCAGCTCAAGCCGGCTGCCCGGAGGAAAAGAGGCTAGGAAAGATCGTAGCAGGCACGGTTGTTGCTGCACGAGAAGTGCCTGCTCCGGAGGCTTCTTGCGAGCAGCGCTAAAAGCACGCGAACATCGCGTTTCTGTGCTTTCCTGAACAGCTTGCGCTGGGACAGTTACAGCCGTGTTTTGCAAGCTGTCCGGGGTTCTGAGGCACTAAAAGTGCGGATGTGTGGCGACTGTGCAAGACGAGAACCGGCTGCTCTGAAAGCCCTTCCTGCTCGTCACGTACGCTTTCTAGCAGCTCTACGGACACACACGCGTCAGCCTCTTCACTGTCCTACACAGCTAGCACGCTGGCAGTTACCGTCAACTTGGAAGCAGCCGCGCAGAAGGCACTCGCCCTGCAACCGGCGAACAGCGCACATTCGCGGCTACACGCGAGCTGGCCGCACTCGGAGCTTTCGCGGCTCTTCTCTCGCTCTTTCCCGCAGAGCTCCGGCGATGCACAACTCGAACCGCGAAAGCCGCAATGAGCTTTGTGCAAGCTGCGCAGAAGAAACAAGGCACTAAACCGGCAAATGTCCAGCTAATCTCCAACGTGAAAAGGCTCAGCAAGGAAAGCTCTTGCTAACAGCCCAGAAGCATTGCGACGCTTCTCTGGATGATTTGCCCACCAACACTTCACATCAGCTCAAGCCGGCTGCCCGGAGGAAAAGAGGCTAGGAAAGATCGTAGCAGGCACGGTTGTTGCTGCACGAGAAGTGCCTGCTCCGGAGGCTTCTTGCGAGCAGCGCTAAAAGCACGCGAACATCGCGTTTCTGTGCTTTCCTGAACAGCTTGCGCTGGGACAGTTACAGCCGTGTTTTGCAAGCTGTCCGGGGTTCTGAGGCACTAAAAGTGCGGATGTGTGGCGACTGTGCAAGACGAGAACCGGCTGCTCTGAAAGCCCTTCCTGCTCGTCACGTACGCTTTCTAGCAGCTCTACGGACACACACGCGTCAGCCTCTTCACTGTCCTACACAGCTAGCACGCTGGCAGTTACCGTCAACTTGGAAGCAGCCGCGCAGAAGGCACTCGCCCTGCAACCGGCGAACAGCGCACATTCGCGGCTACACGCGAGCTGGCCGCACTCGGAGCTTTCGCGGCTCTTCTCTCGCTCTTTCCCGCAGAGCTCCGGCGATGCACAACTCGAACCGCGAAAGCCGCAATGAGCTTTGTGCAAGCTGCGCAGAAGAAACAAGGCACTAAACCGGCAAATGTCCAGCTAATCTCCAACGTGAAAAGGCTCAGCAAGGAAAGCTCTTGCTAACAGCCCAGAAGCATTGCGACGCTTCTCTGGATGATTTGCCCACCAACACTTCACATCAGCTCAAGCCGGCTGCCCGGAGGAAAAGAGGCTAGGAAAGATCGTAGCAGGCACGGTTGTTGCTGCACGAGAAGTGCCTGCTCCGGAGGCTTCTTGCGAGCAGCGCTAAAAGCACGCGAACATCGCGTTTCTGTGCTTTCCTGAACAGCTTGCGCTGGGACAGTTACAGCCGTGTTTTGCAAGCTGTCCGGGGTTCTGAGGCACTAAAAGTGCGGATGTGTGGCGACTGTGCAAGACGAGAACCGGCTGCTCTGAAAGCCCTTCCTGCTCGTCACGTACGCTTTCTAGCAGCTCTACGGACACACACGCGTCAGCCTCTTCACTGTCCTACACAGCTAGCACGCTGGCAGTTACCGTCAACTTGGAAGCAGCCGCGCAGAAGGCACTCGCCCTGCAACCGGCGAACAGCGCACATTCGCGGCTACACGCGAGCTGGCCGCACTCGGAGCTTTCGCGGCTCTTCTCTCGCTCTTTCCCGCAGAGCTCCGGCGATGCACAACTCGAACCGCGAAAGCCGCAATGAGCTTTGTGCAAGCTGCGCAGAAGAAACAAGGCACTAAACCGGCAAATGTCCAGCTAATCTCCAACGTGAAAAGGCTCAGCAAGGAAAGCTCTTGCTAACAGCCCAGAAGCATTGCGACGCTTCTCTGGATGATTTGCCCACCAACACTTCACATCAGCTCAAGCCGGCTGCCCGGAGGAAAAGAGGCTAGGAAAGATCGTAGCAGGCACGGTTGTTGCTGCACGAGAAGTGCCTGCTCCGGAGGCTTCTTGCGAGCAGCGCTAAAAGCACGCGAACATCGCGTTTCTGTGCTTTCCTGAACAGCTTGCGCTGGGACAGTTACAGCCGTGTTTTGCAAGCTGTCCGGGGTTCTGAGGCACTAAAAGTGCGGATGTGTGGCGACTGTGCAAGACGAGAACCGGCTGCTCTGAAAGCCCTTCCTGCTCGTCACGTACGCTTTCTAGCAGCTCTACGGACACACACGCGTCAGCCTCTTCACTGTCCTACACAGCTAGCACGCTGGCAGTTACCGTCAACTTGGAAGCAGCCGCGCAGAAGGCACTCGCCCTGCAACCGGCGAACAGCGCACATTCGCGGCTACACGCGAGCTGGCCGCACTCGGAGCTTTCGCGGCTCTTCTCTCGCTCTTTCCCGCAGAGCTCCGGCGATGCACAACTCGAACCGCGAAAGCCGCAATGAGCTTTGTGCAAGCTGCGCAGAAGAAACAAGGCACTAAACCGGCAAATGTCCAGCTAATCTCCAACGTGAAAAGGCTCAGCAAGGAAAGCTCTTGCTAACAGCCCAGAAGCATTGCGACGCTTCTCTGGATGATTTGCCCACCAACACTTCACATCAGCTCAAGCCGGCTGCCCGGAGGAAAAGAGGCTAGGAAAGATCGTAGCAGGCACGGTTGTTGCTGCACGAGAAGTGCCTGCTCCGGAGGCTTCTTGCGAGCAGCGCTAAAAGCACGCGAACATCGCGTTTCTGTGCTTTCCTGAACAGCTTGCGCTGGGACAGTTACAGCCGTGTTTTGCAAGCTGTCCGGGGTTCTGAGGCACTAAAAGTGCGGATGTGTGGCGACTGTGCAAGACGAGAACCGGCTGCTCTGAAAGCCCTTCCTGCTCGTCACGTACGCTTTCTAGCAGCTCTACGGACACACACGCGTCAGCCTCTTCACTGTCCTACACAGCTAGCACGCTGGCAGTTACCGTCAACTTGGAAGCAGCCGCGCAGAAGGCAGTCGCCCTGCAACCGGCGAACAGCGCACATTCGCGGCTACACGCGAGCTGGCCGCACTCGGAGCTTTCCCGGCTCTTCTCTCGCTCTTTCCCGCAGAGCTCCGGCGATGCACAACTCGAACCGCGAAAGCCGCAATGAGCTTTGTGCAAGCTGCGCAGAAGAAACAAGGCACTAAACCGGCAAGTGTCCAGCTAATCTCCAACGTGAAAAGGCTCAGCAAGGAAAGCTCTTGCTAACAGCCCAGAAGCATTGCGACGCTTCTCTGGATGATTTGCCCACCAACACTTCACATCAGCTCAAGCCGGCTGCCCGGAGGAAAAGAGGCTAGGAAAGATCGTAGCAGGCACGGTTGTTGCTGCACGAGAAGTGCCTGCTCCGGAGGCTTCTTGCGAGCAGCGCTAAAAGCACGCGAACATCGCGTTTCTGTGCTTTCCTGAACAGCTTGCGCTGGGACAGTTACAGCCGTGTTTTGCAAGCTGTCCGGGGTTCTGAGGCACTAAAAGTGCGGATGTGTGGCGACTGTGCAAGACGAGAACCGGCTGCTCTGAAAGCCCTTCCTGCTCGTCACGTACGCTTTCTAGCAGCTCTACGGACACACACGCGTCAGCCTCTTCACTGTCCTACACAGCTAGCACGCTGGCAGTTACCGTCAACTTGGAAGCAGCCGCGCAGAAGGCACTCGCCCTGCAACCGGCGAACAGCGCACATTCGCGGCTACACGCGAGCTGGCCGCACTCGGAGCTTTCGCGGCTCTTCTCTCGCTCTTTCCCGCAGAGCTCCGGCGATGCACAACTCGAACCGCGAAAGCCGCAATGAGCTTTGTGCAAGCTGCGCAGAAGAAACAAGGCACTAAACCGGCAAATGTCCAGCTAATCTCCAACGTGAAAAGGCTCAGCAAGGAAAGCTCTTGCTAACAGCCCAGAAGCATTGCGACGCTTCTCTGGATGATTTGCCCACCAACACTTCACATCAGCTCAAGCCGGCTGCCCGGAGGAAAAGAGGCTAGGAAAGATCGTAGCAGGCACGGTTGTTGCTGCACGAGAAGTGCCTGCTCCGGAGGCTTCTTGCGAGCAGCGCTAAAAGCACGCGAACATCGCGTTTCTGTGCTTTCCTGAACAGCTTGCGCTGGGACAGTTACAGCCGTGTTTTGCAAGCTGTCCGGGGTTCTGAGGCACTAAAAGTGCGGATGTGTGGCGACTGTGCAAGACGAGAACCGGCTGCTCTGAAAGCCCTTCCTGCTCGTCACGTACGCTTTCTAGCAGCTCTACGGACACACACGCGTCAGCCTCTTCACTGTCCTACACAGCTAGCACGCTGGCAGTTACCGTCAACTTGGAAGCAGCCGCGCAGAAGGCAGTCGCCCTGCAACCGGCGAACAGCGCACATTCGCGGCTACACGCGAGCTGGCCGCACTCGGAGCTTTCGCGGCTCTTCTCTCGCTCTTTCCCGCAGAGCTCCGGCGATGCACAACTCGAACCGCGAAAGCCGCAATGAGCTTTGTGCAAGCTGCGCAGAAGAAACAAGGCACTAAACCGGCAAATGTCCAGCTAATCTCCAACGTGAAAAGGCTCAGCAAGGAAAGCTCTTGCTAACAGCCCAGAAGCATTGCGACGCTTCTCTGGATGATTTGCCCACCAACACTTCACATCAGCTCAAGCCGGCTGCCCGGAGGAAAAGAGGCTAGGAAAGATCGTAGCAGGCACGGTTGTTGCTGCACGAGAAGTGCCTGCTCCGGAGGCTTCTTGCGAGCAGCGCTAAAAGCACGCGAACATCGCGTTTCTGTGCTTTCCTGAACAGCTTGCGCTGGGACAGTTACAGCCGTGTTTTGCAAGCTGTCCGGGGTTCTGAGGCACTAAAAGTGCGGATGTGTGGCGACTGTGCAAGACGAGAACCGGCTGCTCTGAAAGCCCTTCCTGCTCGTCACGTACGCTTTCTAGCAGCTCTACGGACACACACGCGTCAGCCTCTTCACTGTCCTACACAGCTAGCACGCTGGCAGTTACCGTCAACTTGGAAGCAGCCGCGCAGAAGGCACTCGCCCTGCAACCGGCGAACAGCGCACATTCGCGGCTACACGCGAGCTGGCCGCACTCGGAGCTTTCGCGGCTCTTCTCTCGCTCTTTCCCGCAGAGCTCCGGCGATGCACAACTCGAACCGCGAAAGCCGCAATGAGCTTTGTGCAAGCTGCGCAGAAGAAACAAGGCACTAAACCGGCAAATGTCCAGCTAATCTCCAACGTGAAAAGGCTCAGCAAGGAAAGCTCTTGCTAACAGCCCAGAAGCATTGCGACGCTTCTCTGGATGATTTGCCCACCAACACTTCACATCAGCTCAAGCCGGCTGCCCGGAGGAAAAGAGGCTAGGAAAGATCGTAGCAGGCACGGTTGTTGCTGCACGAGAAGTGCCTGCTCCGGAGGCTTCTTGCGAGCAGCGCTAAAAGCACGCGAACATCGCGTTTCTGTGCTTTCCTGAACAGCTTGCGCTGGGACAGTTACAGCCGTGTTTTGCAAGCTGTCCGGGGTTCTGAGGCACTAAAAGTGCGGATGTGTGGCGACTGTGCAAGACGAGAACCGGCTGCTCTGAAAGCCCTTCCTGCTCGTCACGTACGCTTTCTAGCAGCTCTACGGACACACACGCGTCAGCCTCTTCACTGTCCTACACAGCTAGCACGCTGGCAGTTACCGTCAACTTGGAAGCAGCCGCGCAGAAGGCAGTCGCCCTGCAACCGGCGAACAGCGCACATTCGCGGCTACACGCGAGCTGGCCGCACTCGGAGCTTTCCCGGCTCTTCTCTCGCTCTTTCCCGCAGAGCTCCGGCGATGCACAACTCGAACCGCGAAAGCCGCAATGAGCTTTGTGCAAGCTGCGCAGAAGAAACAAGGCACTAAACCGGCAAATGTCCAGCTAATCTCCAACGTGAAAAGGCTCAGCAAGGAAAGCTCTTGCTAACAGCCCAGAAGCATTGCGACGCTTCTCTGGATGATTTGCCCACCAACACTTCACATCAGCTCAAGCCGGCTGCCCGGAGGAAAAGAGGCTAGGAAAGATCGTAGCAGGCACGGTTGTTGCTGCACGAGAAGTGCCTGCTCCGGAGGCTTCTTGCGAGCAGCGCTAAAAGCACGCGAACATCGCGTTTCTGTGCTTTCCTGAACAGCTTGCGCTGGGACAGTTACAGCCGTGTTTTGCAAGCTGTCCGGGGTTCTGAGGCACTAAAAGTGCGGATGTGTGGCGACTGTGCAAGACGAGAACCGGCTGCTCTGAAAGCCCTTCCTGCTCGTCACGTACGCTTTCTAGCAGCTCTACGGACACACACGCGTCAGCCTCTTCACTGTCCTACACAGCTAGCACGCTGGCAGTTACCGTCAACTTGGAAGCAGCCGCGCAGAAGGCACTCGCCCTGCAACCGGCGAACAGCGCACATTCGCGGCTACACGCGAGCTGGCCGCACTCGGAGCTTTCGCGGCTCTTCTCTCGCTCTTTCCCGCAGAGCTCCGGCGATGCACAACTCGAACCGCGAAAGCCGCAATGAGCTTTGTGCAAGCTGCGCAGAAGAAACAAGGCACTAAACCGGCAAATGTCCAGCTAATCTCCAACGTGAAAAGGCTCAGCAAGGAAAGCTCTTGCTAACAGCCCAGAAGCATTGCGACGCTTCTCTGGATGATTTGCCCACCAACACTTCACATCAGCTCAAGCCGGCTGCCCGGAGGAAAAGAGGCTAGGAAAGATCGTAGCAGGCACGGTTGTTGCTGCACGAGAAGTGCCTGCTCCGGAGGCTTCTTGCGAGCAGCGCTAAAAGCACGCGAACATCGCGTTTCTGTGCTTTCCTGAACAGCTTGCGCTGGGACAGTTACAGCCGTGTTTTGCAAGCTGTCCGGGGTTCTGAGGCACTAAAAGTGCGGATGTGTGGCGACTGTGCAAGACGAGAACCGGCTGCTCTGAAAGCCCTTCCTGCTCGTCACGTACGCTTTCTAGCAGCTCTACGGACACACACGCGTCAGCCTCTTCACTGTCCTACACAGCTAGCACGCTGGCAGTTACCGTCAACTTGGAAGCAGCCGCGCAGAAGGCACTCGCCCTGCAACCGGCGAACAGCGCACATTCGCGGCTACACGCGAGCTGGCCGCACTCGGAGCTTTCGCGGCTCTTCTCTCGCTCTTTCCCGCAGAGCTCCGGCGATGCACAACTCGAACCGCGAAAGCCGCAATGAGCTTTGTGCAAGCTGCGCAGAAGAAACAAGGCACTAAACCGGCAAATGTCCAGCTAATCTCCAACGTGAAAAGGCTCAGCAAGGAAAGCTCTTGCTAACAGCCCAGAAGCATTGCGACGCTTCTCTGGATGATTTGCCCACCAACACTTCACATCAGCTCAAGCCGGCTGCCCGGAGGAAAAGAGGCTAGGAAAGATCGTAGCAGGCACGGTTGTTGCTGCACGAGAAGTGCCTGCTCCGGAGGCTTCTTGCGAGCAGCGCTAAAAGCACGCGAACATCGCGTTTCTGTGCTTTCCTGAACAGCTTGCGCTGGGACAGTTACAGCCGTGTTTTGCAAGCTGTCCGGGGTTCTGAGGCACTAAAAGTGCGGATGTGTGGCGACTGTGCAAGACGAGAACCGGCTGCTCTGAAAGCCCTTCCTGCTCGTCACGTACGCTTTCTAGCAGCTCTACGGACACACACGCGTCAGCCTCTTCACTGTCCTACACAGCTAGCACGCTGGCAGTTACCGTCAACTTGGAAGCAGCCGCGCAGAAGGCAGTCGCCCTGCAACCGGCGAACAGCGCACATTCGCGGCTACACGCGAGCTGGCCGCACTCGGAGCTTTCCCGGCTCTTCTCTCGCTCTTTCCCGCAGAGCTCCGGCGATGCACAACTCGAACCGCGAAAGCCGCAATGAGCTTTGTGCAAGCTGCGCAGAAGAAACAAGGCACTAAACCGGCAAATGTCCAGCTAATCTCCAACGTGAAAAGGCTCAGCAAGGAAAGCTCTTGCTAACAGCCCAGAAGCATTGCGACGCTTCTCTGGATGATTTGCCCACCAACACTTCACATCAGCTCAAGCCGGCTGCCCGGAGGAAAAGAGGCTAGGAAAGATCGTAGCAGGCACGGTTGTTGCTGCACGAGAAGTGCCTGCTCCGGAGGCTTCTTGCGAGCAGCGCTAAAAGCACGCGAACATCGCGTTTCTGTGCTTTCCTGAACAGCTTGCGCTGGGACAGTTACAGCCGTGTTTTGCAAGCTGTCCGGGGTTCTGAGGCACTAAAAGTGCGGATGTGTGGCGACTGTGCAAGACGAGAACCGGCTGCTCTGAAAGCCCTTCCTGCTCGTCACGTACGCTTTCTAGCAGCTCTACGGACACACACGCGTCAGCCTCTTCACTGTCCTACACAGCTAGCACGCTGGCAGTTACCGTCAACTTGGAAGCAGCCGCGCAGAAGGCACTCGCCCTGCAACCGGCGAACAGCGCACATTCGCGGCTACACGCGAGCTGGCCGCACTCGGAGCTTTCGCGGCTCTTCTCTCGCTCTTTCCCGCAGAGCTCCGGCGATGCACAACTCGAACCGCGAAAGCCGCAATGAGCTTTGTGCAAGCTGCGCAGAAGAAACAAGGCACTAAACCGGCAAATGTCCAGCTAATCTCCAACGTGAAAAGGCTCAGCAAGGAAAGCTCTTGCTAACAGCCCAGAAGCATTGCGACGCTTCTCTGGATGATTTGCCCACCAACACTTCACATCAGCTCAAGCCGGCTGCCCGGAGGAAAAGAGGCTAGGAAAGATCGTAGCAGGCACGGTTGTTGCTGCACGAGAAGTGCCTGCTCCGGAGGCTTCTTGCGAGCAGCGCTAAAAGCACGCGAACATCGCGTTTCTGTGCTTTCCTGAACAGCTTGCGCTGGGACAGTTACAGCCGTGTTTTGCAAGCTGTCCGGGGTTCTGAGGCACTAAAAGTGCGGATGTGTGGCGACTGTGCAAGACGAGAACCGGCTGCTCTGAAAGCCCTTCCTGCTCGTCACGTACGCTTTCTAGCAGCTCTACGGACACACACGCGTCAGCCTCTTCACTGTCCTACACAGCTAGCACGCTGGCAGTTACCGTCAACTTGGAAGCAGCCGCGCAGAAGGCACTCGCCCTGCAACCGGCGAACAGCGCACATTCGCGGCTACACGCGAGCTGGCCGCACTCGGAGCTTTCGCGGCTCTTCTCTCGCTCTTTCCCGCAGAGCTCCGGCGATGCACAACTCGAACCGCGAAAGCCGCAATGAGCTTTGTGCAAGCTGCGCAGAAGAAACAAGGCACTAAACCGGCAAATGTCCAGCTAATCTCCAACGTGAAAAGGCTCAGCAAGGAAAGCTCTTGCTAACAGCCCAGAAGCATTGCGACGCTTCTCTGGATGATTTGCCCACCAACACTTCACATCAGCTCAAGCCGGCTGCCCGGAGGAAAAGAGGCTAGGAAAGATCGTAGCAGGCACGGTTGTTGCTGCACGAGAAGTGCCTGCTCCGGAGGCTTCTTGCGAGCAGCGCTAAAAGCACGCGAACATCGCGTTTCTGTGCTTTCCTGAACAGCTTGCGCTGGGACAGTTACAGCCGTGTTTTGCAAGCTGTCCGGGGTTCTGAGGCACTAAAAGTGCGGATGTGTGGCGACTGTGCAAGACGAGAACCGGCTGCTCTGAAAGCCCTTCCTGCTCGTCACGTACGCTTTCTAGCAGCTCTACGGACACACACGCGTCAGCCTCTTCACTGTCCTACACAGCTAGCACGCTGGCAGTTACCGTCAACTTGGAAGCAGCCGCGCAGAAGGCACTCGCCCTGCAACCGGCGAACAGCGCACATTCGCGGCTACACGCGAGCTGGCCGCACTCGGAGCTTTCGCGGCTCTTCTCTCGCTCTTTCCCGCAGAGCTCCGGCGATGCACAACTCGAACCGCGAAAGCCGCAATGAGCTTTGTGCAAGCTGCGCAGAAGAAACAAGGCACTAAACCGGCAAATGTCCAGCTAATCTCCAACGTGAAAAGGCTCAGCAAGGAAAGCTCTTGCTAACAGCCCAGAAGCATTGCGACGCTTCTCTGGATGATTTGCCCACCAACACTTCACATCAGCTCAAGCCGGCTGCCCGAGGAAAAGAGGCTAGGAAAGATCGTAGCAGGCACGGTTGTTGCTGCACGAGAAGTGCCTGCTCCGGAGGCTTCTTGCGAGCAGCGCTAAAAGCACGCGAACATCGCGTTTCTGTGCTTTCCTGAACAGCTTGCGCTGGGACAGTTACAGCCGTGTTTTGCAAGCTGTCCGGGGTTCTGAGGCACTAAAAGTGCGGATGTGTGGCGACTGTGCAAGACGAGAACCGGCTGCTCTGAAAGCCCTTCCTGCTCGTCACGTACGCTTTCTAGCAGCTCTACGGACACACACGCGTCAGCCTCTTCACTGTCCTACACAGCTAGCACGCTGGCAGTTACCGTCAACTTGGAAGCAGCCGCGCAGAAGGCACTCGCCCTGCAACCGGCGAACAGCGCACATTCGCGGCTACACGCGAGCTGGCCGCACTCGGAGCTTTCGCGGCTCTTCTCTCGCTCTTTCCCGCAGAGCTCCGGCGATGCACAACTCGAACCGCGAAAGCCGCAATGAGCTTTGTGCAAGCTGCGCAGAAGAAACAAGGCACTAAACCGGCAAATGTCCAGCTAATCTCCAACGTGAAAAGGCTCAGCAAGGAAAGCTCTTGCTAACAGCCCAGAAGCATTGCGACGCTTCTCTGGATGATTTGCCCACCAACACTTCACATCAGCTCAAGCCGGCTGCCCGGAGGAAAAGAGGCTAGGAAAGATCGTAGCAGGCACGGTTGTTGCTGCACGAGAAGTGCCTGCTCCGGAGGCTTCTTGCGAGCAGCGCTAAAAGCACGCGAACATCGCGTTTCTGTGCTTTCCTGAACAGCTTGCGCTGGGACAGTTACAGCCGTGTTTTGCAAGCTGTCCGGGGTTCTGAGGCACTAAAAGTGCGGATGTGTGGCGACTGTGCAAGACGAGAACCGGCTGCTCTGAAAGCCCTTCCTGCTCGTCACGTACGCTTTCTAGCAGCTCTACGGACACACACGCGTCAGCCTCTTCACTGTCCTACACAGCTAGCACGCTGGCAGTTACCGTCAACTTGGAAGCAGCCGCGCAGAAGGCACTCGCCCTGCAACCGGCGAACAGCGCACATTCGCGGCTACACGCGAGCTGGCCGCACTCGGAGCTTTCGCGGCTCTTCTCTCGCTCTTTCCCGCAGAGCTCCGGCGATGCACAACTCGAACCGCGAAAGCCGCAATGAGCTTTGTGCAAGCTGCGCAGAAGAAACAAGGCACTAAACCGGCAAATGTCCAGCTAATCTCCAACGTGAAAAGGCTCAGCAAGGAAAGCTCTTGCTAACAGCCCAGAAGCATTGCGACGCTTCTCTGGATGATTTGCCCACCAACACTTCACATCAGCTCAAGCCGGCTGCCCGGAGGAAAAGAGGCTAGGAAAGATCGTAGCAGGCACGGTTGTTGCTGCACGAGAAGTGCCTGCTCCGGAGGCTTCTTGCGAGCAGCGCTAAAAGCACGCGAACATCGCGTTTCTGTGCTTTCCTGAACAGCTTGCGCTGGGACAGTTACAGCCGTGTTTTGCAAGCTGTCCGGGGTTCTGAGGCACTAAAAGTGCGGATGTGTGGCGACTGTGCAAGACGAGAACCGGCTGCTCTGAAAGCCCTTCCTGCTCGTCACGTACGCTTTTCTAGCAGCTCTACGGACACACACGCGTCAGCCTCTTCACTGTCCTACACAGCTAGCACGCTGGCAGTTACCGTCAACTTGGAAGCAGCCGCGCAGAAGGCAGTCGCCCTGCAACCGGCGAACAGCGCACATTCGCGGCTACACGCGAGCTGGCCGCACTCGGAGCTTTCCCGGCTCTTCTCTCGCTCTTTCCCGCAGAGCTCCGGCGATGCACAACTCGAACCGCGAAAGCCGCAATGAGCTTTGTGCAAGCTGCGCAGAAGAAACAAGGCACTAAACCGGCAAGTGTCCAGCTAATCTCCAACGTGAAAAGGCTCAGCAAGGAAAGCTCTTGCTAACAGCCCAGAAGCATTGCGACGCTTCTCTGGATGATTTGCCCACCAACACTTCACATCAGCTCAAGCCGGCTGCCCGGAGGAAAAGAGGCTAGGAAAGATCGTAGCAGGCACGGTTGTTGCTGCACGAGAAGTGCCTGCTCCGGAGGCTTCTTGCGAGCAGCGCTAAAAGCACGCGAACATCGCGTTTCTGTGCTTTCCTGAACAGCTTGCGCTGGGACAGTTACAGCCGTGTTTTGCAAGCTGTCCGGGGTTCTGAGGCACTAAAAGTGCGGATGTGTGGCGACTGTGCAAGACGAGAACCGGCTGCTCTGAAAGCCCTTCCTGCTCGTCACGTACGCTTTCTAGCAGCTCTACGGACACACACGCGTCAGCCTCTTCACTGTCCTACACAGCTAGCACGCTGGCAGTTACCGTCAACTTGGAAGCAGCCGCGCAGAAGGCACTCGCCCTGCAACCGGCGAACAGCGCACATTCGCGGCTACACGCGAGCTGGCCGCACTCGGAGCTTTCGCGGCTCTTCTCTCGCTCTTTCCCGCAGAGCTCCGGCGATGCACAACTCGAACCGCGAAAGCCGCAATGAGCTTTGTGCAAGCTGCGCAGAAGAAACAAGGCACTAAACCGGCAAATGTCCAGCTAATCTCCAACGTGAAAAGGCTCAGCAAGGAAAGCTCTTGCTAACAGCCCAGAAGCATTGCGACGCTTCTCTGGATGATTTGCCCACCAACACTTCACATCAGCTCAAGCCGGCTGCCCGGAGGAAAAGAGGCTAGGAAAGATCGTAGCAGGCACGGTTGTTGCTGCACGAGAAGTGCCTGCTCCGGAGGCTTCTTGCGAGCAGCGCTAAAAGCACGCGAACATCGCGTTTCTGTGCTTTCCTGAACAGCTTGCGCTGGGACAGTTACAGCCGTGTTTTGCAAGCTGTCCGGGGTTCTGAGGCACTAAAAGTGCGGATGTGTGGCGACTGTGCAAGACGAGAACCGGCTGCTCTGAAAGCCCTTCCTGCTCGTCACGTACGCTTTCTAGCAGCTCTACGGACACACACGCGTCAGCCTCTTCACTGTCCTACACAGCTAGCACGCTGGCAGTTACCGTCAACTTGGAAGCAGCCGCGCAGAAGGCACTCGCCCTGCAACCGGCGAACAGCGCACATTCGCGGCTACACGCGAGCTGGCCGCACTCGGAGCTTTCGCGGCTCTTCTCTCGCTCTTTCCCGCAGAGCTCCGGCGATGCACAACTCGAACCGCGAAAGCCGCAATGAGCTTTGTGCAAGCTGCGCAGAAGAAACAAGGCACTAAACCGGCAAATGTCCAGCTAATCTCCAACGTGAAAAGGCTCAGCAAGGAAAGCTCTTGCTAACAGCCCAGAAGCATTGCGACGCTTCTCTGGATGATTTGCCCACCAACACTTCACATCAGCTCAAGCCGGCTGCCCGGAGGAAAAGAGGCTAGGAAAGATCGTAGCAGGCACGGTTGTTGCTGCACGAGAAGTGCCTGCTCCGGAGGCTTCTTGCGAGCAGCGCTAAAAGCACGCGAACATCGCGTTTCTGTGCTTTCCTGAACAGCTTGCGCTGGGACAGTTACAGCCGTGTTTTGCAAGCTGTCCGGGGTTCTGAGGCACTAAAAGTGCGGATGTGTGGCGACTGTGCAAGACGAGAACCGGCTGCTCTGAAAGCCCTTCCTGCTCGTCACGTACGCTTTCTAGCAGCTCTACGGACACACACGCGTCAGCCTCTTCACTGTCCTACACAGCTAGCACGCTGGCAGTTACCGTCAACTTGGAAGCAGCCGCGCAGAAGGCACTCGCCCTGCAACCGGCGAACAGCGCACATTCGCGGCTACACGCGAGCTGGCCGCACTCGGAGCTTTCGCGGCTCTTCTCTCGCTCTTTCCCGCAGAGCTCCGGCGATGCACAACTCGAACCGCGAAAGCCGCAATGAGCTTTGTGCAAGCTGCGCAGAAGAAACAAGGCACTAAACCGGCAAATGTCCAGCTAATCTCCAACGTGAAAAGGCTCAGCAAGGAAAGCTCTTGCTAACAGCCCAGAAGCATTGCGACGCTTCTCTGGATGATTTGCCCACCAACACTTCACATCAGCTCAAGCCGGCTGCCCGGAGGAAAAGAGGCTAGGAAAGATCGTAGCAGGCACGGTTGTTGCTGCACGAGAAGTGCCTGCTCCGGAGGCTTCTTGCGAGCAGCGCTAAAAGCACGCGAACATCGCGTTTCTGTGCTTTCCTGAACAGCTTGCGCTGGGACAGTTACAGCCGTGTTTTGCAAGCTGTCCGGGGTTCTGAGGCACTAAAAGTGCGGATGTGTGGCGACTGTGCAAGACGAGAACCGGCTGCTCTGAAAGCCCTTCCTGCTCGTCACGTACGCTTTCTAGCAGCTCTACGGACACACACGCGTCAGCCTCTTCACTGTCCTACACAGCTAGCACGCTGGCAGTTACCGTCAACTTGGAAGCAGCCGCGCAGAAGGCACTCGCCCTGCAACCGGCGAACAGCGCACATTCGCGGCTACACGCGAGCTGGCCGCACTCGGAGCTTTCGCGGCTCTTCTCTCGCTCTTTCCCGCAGAGCTCCGGCGATGCACAACTCGAACCGCGAAAGCCGCAATGAGCTTTGTGCAAGCTGCGCAGAAGAAACAAGGCACTAAACCGGCAAATGTCCAGCTAATCTCCAACGTGAAAAGGGTCAGCAAGGAAAGCTCTTGCTAACAGCCCAGAAGCATTGCGACGCTTCTCTGGATGATTTGCCCACCAACACTTCACATCAGCTCAAGCCGGCTGCCCGGAGGAAAAGAGGCTAGGAAAGATCGTAGCAGGCACGGTTGTTGCTGCACGAGAAGTGCCTGCTCCGGAGGCTTCTTGCGAGCAGCGCTAAAAGCACGCGAACATCGCGTTTCTGTGCTTTCCTGAACAGCTTGCGCTGGGACAGTTACAGCCGTGTTTTGCAAGCTGTCCGGGGTTCTGAGGCACTAAAAGTGCGGATGTGTGGCGACTGTGCAAGACGAGAACCGGCTGCTCTGAAAGCCCTTCCTGCTCGTCACGTACGCTTTCTAGCAGCTCTACGGACACACACGCGTCAGCCTCTTCACTGTCCTACACAGCTAGCACGCTGGCAGTTACCGTCAACTTGGAAGCAGCCGCGCAGAAGGCACTCGCCCTGCAACCGGCGAACAGCGCACATTCGCGGCTACACGCGAGCCGGCCGCACTCGGAGCTTTCGCGGCTCTTCTCTCGCTCTTTCCCGCAGAGCTCCGGCGATGCACAACTCGAACCGCGAAAGCCGCAATGAGCTTTGTGCAAGCTGCGCAGAAGAAACAAGGCACTAAACCGGCAAATGTCCAGCTAATCTCCAACGTGAAAAGGGTCAGCAAGGAAAGCTCTTGCTAACAGCCCAGAAGCATTGCGACGCTTCTCTGGATGATTTGCCCACCAACACTTCACATCAGCTCAAGCCGGCTGCCCGGAGGAAAAGAGGCTAGGAAAGATCGTAGCAGGCACGGTTGTTGCTGCACGAGAAGTGCCTGCTCCGGAGGCTTCTTGCGAGCAGCGCTAAAAGCACGCGAACATCGCGTTTCTGTGCTTTCCTGAACAGCTTGCGCTGGGACAGTTACAGCCGTGTTTTGCAAGCTGTCCGGGGTTCTGAGGCACTAAAAGTGCGGATGTGTGGCGACTGTCCAAGACGAGAACCGGCTGCTCTGAAAGCCCTTCCTGCTCGTCACGTACGCTTTCTAGCAGCTCTACGGACACACACGCGTCAGCCTCTTCACTGTCCTACACAGCTAGCACGCTGGCAGTTACCGTCAACTTGGAAGCAGCCGCGCAGAAGGCACTCGCCCTGCAACCGGCGAACAGCGCACATTCGCGGCTACACGCGAGCTGGCCGCACTCGGAGCTTTCGCGGCTCTTCTCTCGCTCTTTCCCGCAGAGCTCCGGCGATGCACAACTCGAACCGCGAAAGCCGCAATGAGCTTTGTGCAAGCTGCGCAGAAGAAACAAGGCACTAAACCGGCAAATGTCCAGCTAATCTCCAACGTGAAAAGGGTCAGCAAGGAAAGCTCTTGCTAACAGCCCAGAAGCATTGCGACGCTTCTCTGGATGATTTGCCCACCAACACTTCACATCAGCTCAAGCCGGCTGCCCGGAGGAAAAGAGGCTAGGAAAGATCGTAGCAGGCACGGTTGTTGCTGCACGAGAAGTGCCTGCTCCGGAGGCTTCTTGCGAGCAGCGCTAAAAGCACGCGAACATCGCGTTTCTGTGCTTTCCTGAACAGCTTGCGCTGGGACAGTTACAGCCGTGTTTTGCAAGCTGTCCGGGGTTCTGAGGCACTAAAAGTGCGGATGTGTGGCGACTGTGCAAGACGAGAACCGGCTGCTCTGAAAGCCCTTCCTGCTCGTCACGTACGCTTTCTAGCAGCTCTACGGACACACACGCGTCAGCCTCTTCACTGTCCTACACAGCTAGCACGCTGGCAGTTACCGTCAACTTGGAAGCAGCCGCGCAGAAGGCAGTCGCCCTGCAACCGGCGAACAGCGCACATTCGCGGCTACACGCGAGCCGGCCGCACTCGGAGCTTTCGCGGCTCTTCTCTCGCTCTTTCCCGCAGAGCTCCGGCGATGCACAACTCGAACCGCGAAAGCCGCAATGAGCTTTGTGCAAGCTGCGCAGAAGAAACAAGGCACTAAACCGGCAAATGTCCAGCTAATCTCCAACGTGAAAAGGCTCAGCAAGGAAAGCTCTTGCTAACAGCCCAGAAGCATTGCGACGCTTCTCTGGATGATTTGCCCACCAACACTTCACATCAGCTCAAGCCGGCTGCCCGGAGGAAAAGAGGCTAGGAAAGATCGTAGCAGGCACGGTTGTTGCTGCACGAGAAGTGCCTGCTCCGGAGGCTTCTTGCGAGCAGCGCTAAAAGCACGCGAACATCGCGTTTCTGTGCTTTCCTGAACAGCTTGCGCTGGGACAGTTACAGCCGTGTTTTGCAAGCTGTCCGGGGTTCTGAGGCACTAAAAGTGCGGATGTGTGGCGACTGTGCAAGACGAGAACCGGCTGCTCTGAAAGCCCTTCCTGCTCGTCACGTACGCTTTCTAGCAGCTCTACGGACACACACGCGTCAGCCTCTTCACTGTCCTACACAGCTAGCACGCTGGCAGTTACCGTCAACTTGGAAGCAGCCGCGCAGAAGGCAGTCGCCCTGCAACCGGCGAACAGCGCACATTCGCGGCTACACGCGAGCTGGCCGCACTCGGAGCTTTCGCGGCTCTTCTCTCGCTCTTTCCCGCAGAGCTCCGGCGATGCACAACTCGAACCGCGAAAGCCGCAATGAGCTTTGTGCAAGCTGCGCAGAAGAAACAAGGCACTAAACCGGCAAATGTCCAGCTAATCTCCAACGTGAAAAGGGTCAGCAAGGAAAGCTCTTGCTAACAGCCCAGAAGCATTGCGACGCTTCTCTGGATGATTTGCCCACCAACACTTCACATCAGCTCAAGCCGGCTGCCCGGAGGAAAAGAGGCTAGGAAAGATCGTAGCAGGCACGGTTGTTGCTGCACGAGAAGTGCCTGCTCCGGAGGCTTCTTGCGAGCAGCGCTAAAAGCACGCGAACATCGCGTTTCTGTGCTTTCCTGAACAGCTTGCGCTGGGACAGTTACAGCCGTGTTTTGCAAGCTGTCCGGGGTTCTGAGGCACTAAAAGTGCGGATGTGTGGCGACTGTGCAAGACGAGAACCGGCTGCTCTGAAAGCCCTTCCTGCTCGTCACGTACGCTTTCTAGCAGCTCTACGGACACACACGCGTCAGCCTCTTCACTGTCCTACACAGCTAGCACGCTGGCAGTTACCGTCAACTTGGAAGCAGCCGCGCAGAAGGCAGTCGCCCTGCAACCGGCGAACAGCGCACATTCGCGGCTACACGCGAGCTGGCCGCACTCGGAGCTTTCGCGGCTCTTCTCTCGCTCTTTCCCGCAGAGCTCCGGCGATGCACAACTCGAACCGCGAAAGCCGCAATGAGCTTTGTGCAAGCTGCGCAGAAGAAACAAGGCACTAAACCGGCAAATGTCCAGCTAATCTCCAACGTGAAAAGGCTCAGCAAGGAAAGCTCTTGCTAACAGCCCAGAAGCATTGCGACGCTTCTCTGGATGATTTGCCCACCAACACTTCACATCAGCTCAAGCCGGCTGCCCGGAGGAAAAGAGGCTAGGAAAGATCGTAGCAGGCACGGTTGTTGCTGCACGAGAAGTGCCTGCTCCGGAGGCTTCTTGCGAGCAGCGCTAAAAGCACGCGAACATCGCGTTTCTGTGCTTTCCTGAACAGCTTGCGCTGGGACAGTTACAGCCGTGTTTTGCAAGCTGTCCGGGGTTCTGAGGCACTAAAAGTGCGGATGTGTGGCGACTGTGCAAGACGAGAACCGGCTGCTCTGAAAGCCCTTCCTGCTCGTCACGTACGCTTTCTAGCAGCTCTACGGACACACACGCGTCAGCCTCTTCACTGTCCTACACAGCTAGCACGCTGGCAGTTACCGTCAACTTGGAAGCAGCCGCGCAGAAGGCACTCGCCCTGCAACCGGCGAACAGCGCACATTCGCGGCTACACGCGAGCTGGCCGCACTCGGAGCTTTCGCGGCTCTTCTCTCGCTCTTTCCCGCAGAGCTCCGGCGATGCACAACTCGAACCGCGAAAGCCGCAATGAGCTTTGTGCAAGCTGCGCAGAAGAAACAAGGCACTAAACCGGCAAATGTCCAGCTAATCTCCAACGTGAAAAGGCTCAGCAAGGAAAGCTCTTGCTAACAGCCCAGAAGCATTGCGACGCTTCTCTGGATGATTTGCCCACCAACACTTCACATCAGCTCAAGCCGGCTGCCCGGAGGAAAAGAGGCTAGGAAAGATCGTAGCAGGCACGGTTGTTGCTGCACGAGAAGTGCCTGCTCCGGAGGCTTCTTGCGAGCAGCGCTAAAAGCACGCGAACATCGCGTTTCTGTGCTTTCCTGAACAGCTTGCGCTGGGACAGTTACAGCCGTGTTTTGCAAGCTGTCCGGGGTTCTGAGGCACTAAAAGTGCGGATGTGTGGCGACTGTGCAAGACGAGAACCGGCTGCTCTGAAAGCCCTTCCTGCTCGTCACGTACGCTTTCTAGCAGCTCTACGGACACACACGCGTCAGCCTCTTCACTGTCCTACACAGCTAGCACGCTGGCAGTTACCGTCAACTTGGAAGCAGCCGCGCAGAAGGCACTCGTCCTGCAACCGGCGAACAGCGCACATTCGCGGCTACACGCGAGCTGGCCGCACTCGGAGCTTTCGCGGCTCTTCTCTCGCTCTTTCCCGCAGAGCTCCGGCGATGCACAACTCGAACCGCGAAAGCCGCAATGAGCTTTGTGCAAGCTGCGCAGAAGAAACAAGGCACTAAACCGGCAAATGTCCAGCTAATCTCCAACGTGAAAAGGCTCAGCAAGGAAAGCTCTTGCTAACAGCCCAGAAGCATTGCGACGCTTCTCTGGATGATTTGCCCACCAACACTTCACATCAGCTCAAGCCGGCTGCCCGGAGGAAAAGAGGCTAGGAAAGATCGTAGCAGGCACGGTTGTTGCTGCACGAGAAGTGCCTGCTCCGGAGGCTTCTTGCGAGCAGCGCTAAAAGCACGCGAACATCGCGTTTCTGTGCTTTCCTGAACAGCTTGCGCTGGGACAGTTACAGCCGTGTTTTGCAAGCTGTCCGGGGTTCTGAGGCACTAAAAGTGCGGATGTGTGGCGACTGTGCAAGACGAGAACCGGCTGCTCTGAAAGCCCTTCCTGCTCGTCACGTACGCTTTCTAGCAGCTCTACGGACACACACGCGTCAGCCTCTTCACTGTCCTACACAGCTAGCACGCTGGCAGTTACCGTCAACTTGGAAGCAGCCGCGCAGAAGGCACTCGCCCTGCAACCGGCGAACAGCGCACATTCGCGGCTACACGCGAGCTGGCCGCACTCGGAGCTTTCGCGGCTCTTCTCTCGCTCTTTCCCGCAGAGCTCCGGCGATGCACAACTCGAACCGCGAAAGCCGCAATGAGCTTTGTGCAAGCTGCGCAGAAGAAACAAGGCACTAAACCGGCAAATGTCCAGCTAATCTCCAACGTGAAAAGGCTCAGCAAGGAAAGCTCTTGCTAACAGCCCAGAAGCATTGCGACGCTTCTCTGGATGATTTGCCCACCAACACTTCACATCAGCTCAAGCCGGCTGCCCGGAGGAAAAGAGGCTAGGAAAGATCGTAGCAGGCACGGTTGTTGCTGCACGAGAAGTGCCTGCTCCGGAGGCTTCTTGCGAGCAGCGCTAAAAGCACGCGAACATCGCGTTTCTGTGCTTTCCTGAACAGCTTGCGCTGGGACAGTTACAGCCGTGTTTTGCAAGCTGTCCGGGGTTCTGAGGCACTAAAAGTGCGGATGTGTGGCGACTGTGCAAGACGAGAACCGGCTGCTCTGAAAGCCCTTCCTGCTCGTCACGTACGCTTTCTAGCAGCTCTACGGACACACACGCGTCAGCCTCTTCACTGTCCTACACAGCTAGCACGCTGGCAGTTACCGTCAACTTGGAAGCAGCCGCGCAGAAGGCAGTCGCCCTGCAACCGGCGAACAGCGCACATTCGCGGCTACACGCGAGCTGGCCGCACTCGGAGCTTTCGCGGCTCTTCTCTCGCTCTTTCCCGCAGAGCTCCGGCGATGCACAACTCGAACCGCGAAAGCCGCAATGAGCTTTGTGCAAGCTGCGCAGAAGAAACAAGGCACTAAACCGGCAAATGTCCAGCTAATCTCCAACGTGAAAAGGGTCAGCAAGGAAAGCTCTTGCTAACAGCCCAGAAGCATTGCGACGCTTCTCTGGATGATTTGCCCACCAACACTTCACATCAGCTCAAGCCGGCTGCCCGGAGGAAAAGAGGCTAGGAAAGATCGTAGCAGGCACGGTTGTTGCTGCACGAGAAGTGCCTGCTCCGGAGGCTTCTTGCGAGCAGCGCTAAAAGCACGCGAACATCGCGTTTCTGTGCTTTCCTGAACAGCTTGCGCTGGGACAGTTACAGCCGTGTTTTGCAAGCTGTCCGGGGTTCTGAGGCACTAAAAGTGCGGATGTGTGGCGACTGTGCAAGACGAGAACCGGCTGCTCTGAAAGCCCTTCCTGCTCGTCACGTACGCTTTCTAGCAGCTCTACGGACACACACGCGTCAGCCTCTTCACTGTCCTACACAGCTAGCACGCTGGCAGTTACCGTCAACTTGGAAGCAGCCGCGCAGAAGGCACTCGCCCTGCAACCGGCGAACAGCGCACATTCGCGGCTACACGCGAGCTGGCCGCACTCGGAGCTTTCGCGGCTCTTCTCTCGCTCTTTCCCGCAGAGCTCCGGCGATGCACAACTCGAACCGCGAAAGCCGCAATGAGCTTTGTGCAAGCTGCGCAGAAGAAACAAGGCACTAAACCGGCAAATGTCCAGCTAATCTCCAACGTGAAAAGGCTCAGCAAGGAAAGCTCTTGCTAACAGCCCAGAAGCATTGCGACGCTTCTCTGGATGATTTGCCCACCAACACTTCACATCAGCTCAAGCCGGCTGCCCGGAGGAAAAGAGGCTAGGAAAGATCGTAGCAGGCACGGTTGTTGCTGCACGAGAAGTGCCTGCTCCGGAGGCTTCTTGCGAGCAGCGCTAAAAGCACGCGAACATCGCGTTTCTGTGCTTTCCTGAACAGCTTGCGCTGGGACAGTTACAGCCGTGTTTTGCAAGCTGTCCGGGGTTCTGAGGCACTAAAAGTGCGGATGTGTGGCGACTGTGCAAGACGAGAACCGGCTGCTCTGAAAGCCCTTCCTGCTCGTCACGTACGCTTTCTAGCAGCTCTACGGACACACACGCGTCAGCCTCTTCACTGTCCTACACAGCTAGCACGCTGGCAGTTACCGTCAACTTGGAAGCAGCCGCGCAGAAGGCACTCGCCCTGCAACCGGCGAACAGCGCACATTCGCGGCTACACGCGAGCTGGCCGCACTCGGAGCTTTCGCGGCTCTTCTCTCGCTCTTTCCCGCAGAGCTCCGGCGATGCACAACTCGAACCGCGAAAGCCGCAATGAGCTTTGTGCAAGCTGCGCAGAAGAAACAAGGCACTAAACCGGCAAATGTCCAGCTAATCTCCAACGTGAAAAGGCTCAGCAAGGAAAGCTCTTGCTAACAGCCCAGAAGCATTGCGACGCTTCTCTGGATGATTTGCCCACCAACACTTCACATCAGCTCAAGCCGGCTGCCCGGAGGAAAAGAGGCTAGGAAAGATCGTAGCAGGCACGGTTGTTGCTGCACGAGAAGTGCCTGCTCCGGAGGCTTCTTGCGAGCAGCGCTAAAAGCACGCGAACATCGCGTTTCTGTGCTTTCCTGAACAGCTTGCGCTGGGACAGTTACAGCCGTGTTTTGCAAGCTGTCCGGGGTTCTGAGGCACTAAAAGTGCGGATGTGTGGCGACTGTGCAAGACGAGAACCGGCTGCTCTGAAAGCCCTTCCTGCTCGTCACGTACGCTTTCTAGCAGCTCTACGGACACACACGCGTCAGCCTCTTCACTGTCCTACACAGCTAGCACGCTGGCAGTTACCGTCAACTTGGAAGCAGCCGCGCAGAAGGCACTCGCCCTGCAACCGGCGAACAGCGCACATTCGCGGCTACACGCGAGCCGGCCGCACTCGGAGCTTTCGCGGCTCTTCTCTCGCTCTTTCCCGCAGAGCTCCGGCGATGCACAACTCGAACCGCGAAAGCCGCAATGAGCTTTGTGCAAGCTGCGCAGAAGAAACAAGGCACTAAACCGGCAAATGTCCAGCTAATCTCCAACGTGAAAAGGCTCAGCAAGGAAAGCTCTTGCTAACAGCCCAGAAGCATTGCGACGCTTCTCTGGATGATTTGCCCACCAACACTTCACATCAGCTCAAGCCGGCTGCCCGGAGGAAAAGAGGCTAGGAAAGATCGTAGCAGGCACGGTTGTTGCTGCACGAGAAGTGCCTGCTCCGGAGGCTTCTTGCGAGCAGCGCTAAAAGCACGCGAACATCGCGTTTCTGTGCTTTCCTGAACAGCTTGCGCTGGGACAGTTACAGCCGTGTTTTGCAAGCTGTCCGGGGTTCTGAGGCACTAAAAGTGCGGATGTGTGGCGACTGTGCAAGACGAGAACCGGCTGCTCTGAAAGCCCTTCCTGCTCTTCACGTACGCTTTCTAGCAGCTCTACGGACACACACGCGTCAGCCTCTTCACTGTCCTACACAGCTAGCACGCTGGCAGTTACCGTCAACTTGGAAGCAGCCGCGCAGAAGGCAGTCGCCCTGCAACCGGCGAACAGCGCACATTCGCGGCTACACGCGAGCCGGCCGCACTCGGAGCTTTCGCGGCTCTTCTCTCGCTCTTTCCCGCAGAGCTCCGGCGATGCACAACTCGAACCGCGAAAGCCGCAATGAGCTTTGTGCAAGCTGCGCAGAAGAAACAAGGCACTAAACCGGCAAATGTCCAGCTAATCTCCAACGTGAAAAGGCTCAGCAAGGAAAGCTCTTGCTAACAGCCCAGAAGCATTGCGACGCTTCTCTGGATGATTTGCCCACCAACACTTCACATCAGCTCAAGCCGGCTGCCCGGAGGAAAAGAGGCTAGGAAAGATCGTAGCAGGCACGGTTGTTGCTGCACGAGAAGTGCCTGCTCCGGAGGCTTCTTGCGAGCAGCGCTAAAAGCACGCGAACATCGCGTTTCTGTGCTTTCCTGAACAGCTTGCGCTGGGACAGTTACAGCCGTGTTTTGCAAGCTGTCCGGGGTTCTGAGGCACTAAAAGTGCGGATGTGTGGCGACTGTGCAAGACGAGAACCGGCTGCTCTGAAAGCCCTTCCTGCTCGTCACGTACGCTTTCTAGCAGCTCTACGGACACACACGCGTCAGCCTCTTCACTGTCCTACACAGCTAGCACGCTGGCAGTTACCGTCAACTTGGAAGCAGCCGCGCAGAAGGCACTCGCCCTGCAACCGGCGAACAGCGCACATTCGCGGCTACACGCGAGCTGGCCGCACTCGGAGCTTTCGCGGCTCTTCTCTCGCTCTTTCCCGCAGAGCTCCGGCGATGCACAACTCGAACCGCGAAAGCCGCAATGAGCTTTGTGCAAGCTGCGCAGAAGAAACAAGGCACTAAACCGGCAAATGTCCAGCTAATCTCCAACGTGAAAAGGGTCAGCAAGGAAAGCTCTTGCTAACAGCCCAGAAGCATTGCGACGCTTCTCTGGATGATTTGCCCACCAACACTTCACATCAGCTCAAGCCGGCTGCCCGGAGGAAAAGAGGCTAGGAAAGATCGTAGCAGGCACGGTTGTTGCTGCACGAGAAGTGCCTGCTCCGGAGGCTTCTTGCGAGCAGCGCTAAAAGCACGCGAACATCGCGTTTCTGTGCTTTCCTGAACAGCTTGCGCTGGGACAGTTACAGCCGTGTTTTGCAAGCTGTCCGGGGTTCTGAGGCACTAAAAGTGCGGATGTGTGGCGACTGTGCAAGACGAGAACCGGCTGCTCTGAAAGCCCTTCCTGCTCGTCACGTACGCTTTCTAGCAGCTCTACGGACACACACGCGTCAGCCTCTTCACTGTCCTACACAGCTAGCACGCTGGCAGTTACCGTCAACTTGGAAGCAGCCGCGCAGAAGGCACTCGCCCTGCAACCGGCGAACAGCGCACATTCGCGGCTACACGCGAGCTGGCCGCACTCGGAGCTTTCGCGGCTCTTCTCTCGCTCTTTCCCGCAGAGCTCCGGCGATGCACAACTCGAACCGCGAAAGCCGCAATGAGCTTTGTGCAAGCTGCGCAGAAGAAACAAGGCACTAAACCGGCAAATGTCCAGCTAATCTCCAACGTGAAAAGGGTCAGCAAGGAAAGCTCTTGCTAACAGCCCAGAAGCATTGCGACGCTTCTCTGGATGATTTGCCCACCAACACTTCACATCAGCTCAAGCCGGCTGCCCGGAGGAAAAGAGGCTAGGAAAGATCGTAGCAGGCACGGTTGTTGCTGCACGAGAAGTGCCTGCTCCGGAGGCTTCTTGCGAGCAGCGCTAAAAGCACGCGAACATCGCGTTTCTGTGCTTTCCTGAACAGCTTGCGCTGGGACAGTTACAGCCGTGTTTTGCAAGCTGTCCGGGGTTCTGAGGCACTAAAAGTGCGGATGTGTGGCGACTGTGCAAGACGAGAACCGGCTGCTCTGAAAGCCCTTCCTGCTCGTCACGTACGCTTTCTAGCAGCTCTACGGACACACACGCGTCAGCCTCTTCACTGTCCTACACAGCTAGCACGCTGGCAGTTACCGTCAACTTGGAAGCAGCCGCGCAGAAGGCACTCGCCCTGCAACCGGCGAACAGCGCACATTCGCGGCTACACGCGAGCCGGCCGCACTCGGAGCTTTCGCGGCTCTTCTCTCGCTCTTTCCCGCAGAGCTCCGGCGATGCACAACTCGAACCGCGAAAGCCGCAATGAGCTTTGTGCAAGCTGCGCAGAAGAAACAAGGCACTAAACCGGCAAATGTCCAGCTAATCTCCAACGTGAAAAGGGTCAGCAAGGAAAGCTCTTGCTAACAGCCCAGAAGCATTGCGACGCTTCTCTGGATGATTTGCCCACCAACACTTCACATCAGCTCAAGCCGGCTGCCCGGAGGAAAAGAGGCTAGGAAAGATCGTAGCAGGCACGGTTGTTGCTGCACGAGAAGTGCCTGCTCCGGAGGCTTCTTGCGAGCAGCGCTAAAAGCACGCGAACATCGCGTTTCTGTGCTTTCCTGAACAGCTTGCGCTGGGACAGTTACAGCCGTGTTTTGCAAGCTGTCCGGGGTTCTGAGGCACTAAAAGTGCGGATGTGTGGCGACTGTGCAAGACGAGAACCGGCTGCTCTGAAAGCCCTTCCTGCTCGTCACGTACGCTTTCTAGCAGCTCTACGGACACACACGCGTCAGCCTCTTCACTGTCCTACACAGCTAGCACGCTGGCAGTTACCGTCAACTTGGAAGCAGCCGCGCAGAAGGCACTCGCCCTGCAACCGGCGAACAGCGCACATTCGCGGCTACACGCGAGCTGGCCGCACTCGGAGCTTTCGCGGCTCTTCTCTCGCTCTTTCCCGCAGAGCTCCGGCGATGCACAACTCGAACCGCGAAAGCCGCAATGAGCTTTGTGCAAGCTGCGCAGAAGAAACAAGGCACTAAACCGGCAAATGTCCAGCTAATCTCCAACGTGAAAAGGCTCAGCAAGGAAAGCTCTTGCTAACAGCCCAGAAGCATTGCGACGCTTCTCTGGATGATTTGCCCACCAACACTTCACATCAGCTCAAGCCGGCTGCCCGGAGGAAAAGAGGCTAGGAAAGATCGTAGCAGGCACGGTTGTTGCTGCACGAGAAGTGCCTGCTCCGGAGGCTTCTTGCGAGCAGCGCTAAAAGCACGCGAACATCGCGTTTCTGTGCTTTCCTGAACAGCTTGCGCTGGGACAGTTACAGCCGTGTTTTGCAAGCTGTCCGGGGTTCTGAGGCACTAAAAGTGCGGATGTGTGGCGACTGTGCAAGACGAGAACCGGCTGCTCTGAAAGCCCTTCCTGCTCGTCACGTACGCTTTCTAGCAGCTCTACGGACACACACGCGTCAGCCTCTTCACTGTCCTACACAGCTAGCACGCTGGCAGTTACCGTCAACTTGGAAGCAGCCGCGCAGAAGGCACTCGCCCTGCAACCGGCGAACAGCGCACATTCGCGGCTACACGCGAGCTGGCCGCACTCGGAGCTTTCGCGGCTCTTCTCTCGCTCTTTCCCGCAGAGCTCCGGCGATGCACAACTCGAACCGCGAAAGCCGCAATGAGCTTTGTGCAAGCTGCGCAGAAGAAACAAGGCACTAAACCGGCAAATGTCCAGCTAATCTCCAACGTGAAAAGGCTCAGCAAGGAAAGCTCTTGCTAACAGCCCAGAAGCATTGCGACGCTTCTCTGGATGATTTGCCCACCAACACTTCACATCAGCTCAAGCCGGCTGCCCGGAGGAAAAGAGGCTAGGAAAGATCGTAGCAGGCACGGTTGTTGCTGCACGAGAAGTGCCTGCTCCGGAGGCTTCTTGCGAGCAGCGCTAAAAGCACGCGAACATCGCGTTTCTGTGCTTTCCTGAACAGCTTGCGCTGGGACAGTTACAGCCGTGTTTTGCAAGCTGTCCGGGGTTCTGAGGCACTAAAAGTGCGGATGTGTGGCGACTGTGCAAGACGAGAACCGGCTGCTCTGAAAGCCCTTCCTGCTCGTCACGTACGCTTTCTAGCAGCTCTACGGACACACACGCGTCAGCCTCTTCACTGTCCTACACAGCTAGCACGCTGGCAGTTACCGTCAACTTGGAAGCAGCCGCGCAGAAGGCACTCGCCCTGCAACCGGCGAACAGCGCACATTCGCGGCTACACGCGAGCTGGCCGCACTCGGAGCTTTCGCGGCTCTTCTCTCGCTCTTTCCCGCAGAGCTCCGGCGATGCACAACTCGAACCGCGAAAGCCGCAATGAGCTTTGTGCAAGCTGCGCAGAAGAAACAAGGCACTAAACCGGCAAATGTCCAGCTAATCTCCAACGTGAAAAGGGTCAGCAAGGAAAGCTCTTGCTAACAGCCCAGAAGCATTGCGACTCTTCTCTGGATGATTTGCCCACCAACACTTCACATCAGCTCAAGCCGGCTGCCCGGAGGAAAAGAGGCTAGGAAAGATCGTAGCAGGCACGGTTGTTGCTGCACGAGAAGTGCCTGCTCCGGAGGCTTCTTGCGAGCAGCGCTAAAAGCACGCGAACATCGCGTTTCTGTGCTTTCCTGAACAGCTTGCGCTGGGACAGTTACAGCCGTGTTTTGCAAGCTGTCCGGGGTTCTGAGGCACTAAAAGTGCGGATGTGTGGCGACTGTGCAAGACGAGAACCGGCTGCTCTGAAAGCCCTTCCTGCTCGTCACGTACGCTTTCTAGCAGCTCTACGGACACACACGCGTCAGCCTCTTCACTGTCCTACACAGCTAGCACGCTGGCAGTTACCGTCAACTTGGAAGCAGCCGCGCAGAAGGCACTCGCCCTGCAACCGGCGAACAGCGCATCATCGCGGCTACACGCGAGCTGGCCGCACTCGGAGCTTTCGCGGCTCTTCTCTCGCTCTTTCTCGCAGAGCTCCGGCGATGCACAACTCGAACCGCGAAAGCCGCAATGAGCTTTGTGCAAGCTGCGCAGAAGAAACAAGGCACTAAACCGGCAAATGTCCAGCTAATCTCCAACGTGAAAAGGGTCAGCAAGGAAAGCTCTTGCTAACAGCCCAGAAGCATTGCGACGCTTCTCTGGATGATTTGCCCACCAACACTTCACATCAGCTCAAGCCGGCTGCCCGGAGGAAAAGAGGCTAGGAAAGATCGTAGCAGGCACGGTTGTTGCTGCACGAGAAGTGCCTGCTCCGGAGGCTTCTTGCGAGCAGCGCTAAAAGCACGCGAACATCGCGTTTCTGTGCTTTCCTGAACAGCTTGCGCTGGGACAGTTACAGCCGTGTTTTGCAAGCTGTCCGGGGTTCTGAGGCACTAAAAGTGCGGATGTGTGGCGACTGTCCAAGACGAGAACCGGCTGCTCTGAAAGCCCTTCCTGCTCTTCACGTACGCTTTCTAGCAGCTCTACGGACACACACGCGTCAGCCTCTTCACTGTCCTACACAGCTAGCACGCTGGCAGTTACCGTCAACTTGGAAGCAGCCGCGCAGAAGGCACTCGCCCTGCAACCGGCGAACAGCGCACATTCGCGGCTACACGTGAGCTGGCCGCACTCGGAGCTTTCGCGGCTCTTCTCTTGCTCTTTCTCGCAGAGCTCCGGCGATGCACAACTCGAACCGCGAAAGCCGCAATGAGCTTTGTGCAAGCTGCGCAGAAGAAACAAGGCACTAAACCGGCAAATGTCCAGCTAATCTCCAACGTGAAAAGGGTCAGCAAGGAAAGCTCTTGCTAACAGCCCAGAAGCATTGCGACTCTTCTCTGGATGATTTCCCCACCAACACTTCACATCAGCTAAAGCCGACTGCCCGGACGAAAAGAGGCTAGGAAAGATCGTAGAAGGCATAGTTGTTGCCGCACGAGAAGTGCCTGCTCCGGAGGCTTCTTGTGAGCAGCGCTAAAAGCACGCGAACATCGCATTTCTGTGCTTTCCTGAACAGCTTGCGCTGGGACAGTTACAGCCGTGTTTTGCAAGCTGTCCGGGGTTCTGAGGCACTAAAAGTGCGGATGTGTGGCGACTGTCCAAGACGAGAACCGGCTGCTCTGAAAGCCCTTCCTGCTCTTCACGTACGCTTTCTAGCAGCTCTACGGACACACACGTGTCAGCCTCTTCACTGTCCTACACAGCTAGCACGCTGGCAGTTACCGTCAACTTGGAACCAGCCGCACAGAAGGAAGTCAGACAATTACTCCAACACCTGAAATGCCTGCTCTAAAAGTTCTTGCTGCTCCTCACCGACTCTTCCCACCACATCTACAGGCTCAGAAACATTGAGTCTCTGGGCTTTCCTCCACCAGCAGGACTCTGACACTTACCATCACCTAGAGCTGCTGCACAGTGAGAAATAAATCTTAAAAATCACGAACTCAGACGATTGCTTTAACACCAAAGGTGCCACCTCTGAAAGTTTACTGGTGTACATGGTGGCAAAAGTCAGATTCCTGATTGTCTAGGAAAGAACGGAGCCCCAGTGTTGCTGGGCTTGTAGATGCGGTGGCAAGAGCCACTGAGGGGTTTTCAGAGCTGGCACTTCTGGTGTGGGATCTATCATCCAACGTTCATGATATATAAGAGTGTTTTCACTGGGCGGCCATAAGTACACCGTGGTAAACGTTGGAGTGCTGGTGTTCTAGGAAATCTCGCAGTCCCAATATTTGTGAGCCTGTAGATGCGGTGGCAAGAGCCGGGCGGGAGAAGCAAGAGCTTTCAGAAATGTCACTTCTGGTGTGGGAGCAGTCTTCTGACGTTTGTGATTTTTAAGATTTTTTTCAAAAGGGACTGCTGAGTTGAGGTGATGGTAGACGTCGGAGTCCTGGTGTCCCAGGAAATGCCGGATCCCCAATGTTTGTGAGCCTGTAGATGTGGTGCCTAGAGCTGGTGAGAAGCAGCAAGACATTCCAGAGCTGACACTTCTGGTGTGGGAGCAGCTGTCTGACATTCACCATTTTTAAGCTGTGGTTTAACACTAGGCGGACAGCTCGAGCTGGTGTTAAACGTCGGAGTCCTGGTGGTCTAGGAAATCCCGGAGCCCCAATGTTTCCTGGCCTGTAGATTTTTTTTACGCCTGTAGATCTTTACCACCCTGTCCTGGTGGTCTAGGAAAGCCCGGAGCCCCAGAGTTTGGAGCCTGTATGTGTGGTAGCAAGAGCCGGTGAGGAGCAGCAAGGGTATTCAGAGCTGGTCACCATGTAACAAAAGGTTCAGGATTTTTAAGATTTTTTCCCACTGAGCAGTAGGGACTGTTTCTCACTCCTTACAAATGAGTCCTTCGTCAGGAAAAGAAAAAAAAAACAGACTTCCTCTTCCATTAATTGTTTCTCTAAGCTATATGGGTACGTGACTATGTTTTATAACTGTATTCTTGTCTGGTTCTGGCTAGGATAGAGTTAATATTTACCTGAGCTGGGTGGAGTACTGAAGCTGGTAGCCCCTATGGCTGGGATAGTTAACTAATTAGCTAACTGCTGGGGCTCAGTATGTAAGTGAGGAGGGTGGTGAAAGGAGCCTCCTGCTACGTGGAAGAAACTAGGTGTGGAGATTTGTTGTAAGCCATTATACTATATTTGTATTGCATCACTGTTTTGTTTTCTTCTGTCATTACTGTTAAATTTACTTTTTGTTCAATCTCAACCCACGGGTTTGGTTTTTTCCTGGTTTTCTTTTGTTTACCAAATCTCCCCCTGTTCTCTTGGAGGGTGGGGGGGGAGTGAGAGAGAGACTGCGTAGTCTGGTCCCGATCGGGGCTGAACTACAACAATTCTTTAAGAGCATACATATATAGTTGTGATTAACTTATTGTCCCCTATATCAATCCCCCCTTTTAATCACACTAAGTAAATTCTTTTACTTAAACAGTTTCCCTGAATGATATGAAGCATCATACATGGTTTTGTTTAGTGACGGGGGGGCCTAAGGTGGTAGCTTCTGTAGGAAACTGCTAGAAGTCGCTCCCCTTTGTTCAGTGGACTCGGCCGGGCCTAGAGCGGACCCGCTGCTGGCCAAGGCCAAGCCAATTGGTAGCAGAATGTCCCCTGATAACGCCTCTGCGATAACGTATTTAAATAGGGGAAAACAGAAAAAAAAAAAAAAGGGAGAGATGTGAAGCAGCTGAGCGGGGGGCAGAGGCACAGAGAGGGAGGCGCAGGCCTTATGGGCCTTGCAGGCCTCACCCTCTGGCCTCTCGCCAAGCCGCTGACTGGGCCCGAATTGGTCCGGCCCGGCTGCAGGAAGTGGAGAGGAGAGGAGAAGTGAATAAGATGTAAAAAGGATCCTGAGAGACATCTACCAGCCTGTTGTGAGGAACGGCTGCAGATGCCCAGGTCAGTTCAGAAGGAGGGGGAGGAGTAATGTGGCTCCTGGCCAAGATTCCCCTGCAGCCTGTGGTGACGACCATGGTGGAGCAGGTTGTCCCCCTGCAGCCCATGGAGGTCCACGGAGGGGCAGAGATCCACTTGGAGCCCGTGAAGGATCCCGTACTGGGGGAGGTGGATGCCTGAAGGCAGCTGTGGCCCATGGAGGGCCCGCTGGGACAGCTGTTCTGGAGAGACTGCACCCCGTGGAAGAGATGACCCATGCCGGAGCAGTTTCAGGAAGGACTGTGGCGTACGGGTGGGACCCCACAACAGAGCAGGGGAGGAATGTGAGGAGTTCTTCCCCCAACCATGAAGCAGCAGCGTAAAACAACGCGTGATGAACTGACCGCAATCCCCATTCCCTCTTCCCCCTCCTGTGCCACTCGGGGGGGGGAAGGTAGTAGAGATAATGTTAAGCTTGGGAAGAGGGAGGGGTGGAGGGAGGTTATCTTGTTCTCTGTCTCATTATCTTGCTGTTTGTAGTAATAAATGAATAGTTTTCCCCAAGAGGAGGCTGTTTTGCCCGTGATGGTAACTTTAAGGATTTCTCCCTGTCCTTATCTCAAACCTCGAGCCGTTTTTCCTTACGTTATCTCCCCCTGTTCTCTCGGAGGGTGGGAGGAGTGAGAGAGAGACTGCGTAGTCTGGTCCTGATAGGGGCTGAACTACGACAGTGTTACTTTCTTAAACAGTCTCCAAACCCATAGGTACAGCACAATAGTTAATATTAATAAAACTCCTAAGCTAATCAATAAGATCACAACGGGGTGCACCATAGTATTAAGGATCCCTGTTGCCAATGTCCCAGCCCCACTCATGCCCTGAGTACATTTCCATTTTGTGCATAACCACAGTGGCCAAGTTTAAGCCCGACCGTTTAAAAGGTGGTCCCATGCTTCCTGTAAACCCAAGGGAGGCGTGAGACCACGGCCATTTGGTGTCCTTTTGATTACAAGTTAGTGGTAAGATGCAGGAAAATATTGTAAGCCCAATCACAATTCCAATTAAACAATTGGTCATTTTAGGATTTAGTTGGTCTAGTGGATTAGTACAGCTACTTCTGTAGATAATGTACTGCCTTTGGTGACCTGCTAAAATGGGTTTTATATTTCCTATAATAAAATGACAAATAAGATATAAACTGCACCGATGACAGATTTGGGCGAGATTAGTTACTGGCCGGTCCCGGTTTCTTTGTCCGGTATCGTTTGCTGTGGTGTCCCTCCGGTTCACTACTGCTTTTGGCTCACTTACTTGTTACCCACATTGTTCCCGCCCTTATCCGTTCGAACGAGTTTAAGTCTCAAGTCTTCGTTGTTGTCTGGAGTTACTTTCCACAAGGTTGCAGAGGCTCTCTTGATCCGAGTATGGTGTATCCAGGAGTTCTGTCCCTTTACCTTAATTGCCGTGTAGGTGGTGAGGAGGACTTGAAAAGGTCCGGCCCACTGTGGTTCCAGAGTTTTTTCTGTAAGAGATTTAACATATACATAGTCCCCTGGTTGTATATCGTGAACAGGCCCATCCAGACCCCTACTACGTGTTCCCATTGCATGTTTTTCAATTCTTTTTAATTGTTTGTTTAGTGCCACCATATAGGAGGTCATTATTTCTTCACCAATTTGTGAAGACGTTCCCTTTTGTACCCCATAGGGTCGTCCATATAGAATTTCGAATGGACTAAGCCCTTCTCTTGCTCTTGGTCTGGTTCGTATTCGTATAAGAGCTAATGGTAAAGTTAGATTAGTTTCCTGACCCAACTTGACAATCTGTTGTTTGATTGGGTGATTCATTTTCTCCACCTGGCCACTTGATTGTGGTCGGTAAGAGGTATGTAATTGCCACTCTATCCCTAGATGGTGGCTAATTGCTTGTACTATTCTGGACACAAAATGTGGTCCTCTATCCGATGACATTACTGCTGCGACTCCAAACCTAGGTACTATTTCCTGGAGCAGTATTTTGGTTACTTCCCAGGCTTTAGCAGTTACGCACGGGAAAGCTTCTGGCCAGCCTGAAAAGGTATCCGTAAGTACTAATAAGTATCGATACCCCCCTTTTCTAGGGAGTTCTGAGAAATCAATCTGCCAACGTTGTCCCGGACCATTCCCCTTTCCGATTTTTTCAAGTTTCGGCTCTTTTACAACTTTAGGATTAGTCTGGAGACAAAGATCACATTGTTGAGTTACTTGTCTAACGGTAGTGGCTAAGTTTCGCGCTATTATGTTCCTGATGAGATCTTTATATAGGGCTTCTGCCCCCCCCTCCCCCCAGTGTCTTTTTCTATGTTCTTCTCGGACTACTGACCATATCATGTAGGAGGGAATTACTACCCTCCCGTGTGAGGGGTAGTAATTGGCCCACCCTTCCTCATTATATGACCCCTTTAGATCATTAATAAGTTTGCCGACTTCCTTTGTGTATTCTGGTTTACCTTCTAGAAATACCTGTCCATCAGGTATTAGCGCACCCTCTACCTTGATTGTTTCTCTAGCTGCTTGTTTTGCTTCCCTATCTGCCAGCTCATTTCCTCTTTCCAATTCTGTGCTCACTTTCTGGTGTGCTTTAATATGCATAATTGCCACCTTTTTGGGAAGCTGGACTGCATTCAGGATTTTCAAAATCCCTTCTGCGTGTTTGATGGTTTTTCCATGAGAATTTAACAGTCCTCTTTCCTTCCATATTGCTCCATGGGCATGTACCACCCCAAAGGCATATTTAGGGTCAGTCCAAATGTTTACAGTCCTTCCCTGGGCTCTCTCCAGGGCTCAGGTAAGGGCTATGATCTCGGCCTTTTGGGCTGAGACGTCGGCTGATAGTGGCCTGGACTCTATCACCTTTTCAAAAGTGGTAACAGCATATCCGGAATGTCGCCTTCCATTTAACATATAGCTGCTTCCATCGGTGAACCAATGTTCGGCTCCATCGACAGGGACATCTTTAAGATCCGTTCGACTAGAATACATGGTTTCAATTGTTTCCAAGCAGTCATGACTCACCGGCTCCCCGATGTTCCCATCAAGGAATGAGGCCGGATTGATGATGTTTGTGGTCACGATTTCAACATCATCCTGTTCAACCATTATAGCTTGATATTTCAGGAACCTTTGTGGGGAAAGCCAATGCCCTCCTTTTGCTTCAAGGACCGCAGATACAGTCTGGGAAACTAGGACAGTCATTTTCTGGCCTAGAGTGAACTTTCAGGCTTCTTGAATGTTTAGAATGACAGCTGCTACTGCTCTCAGACAGCTGGGCCACTGTCGCAGTTCAGCCCTGATCAGGACCAGACTACACAGTCTCTCTCTCGCTCCCCCCACCCTCCGAGAGAATAGGAGGAGATGATATAAGAAAAACGGCTCGAGGTTTGAGATAAGGACGGGAAGAAATTTGTAAAGTTACCGTTACAGGCAAAACAGACTCGACTTGGGGAAAAACACTCATTTATTTCTAAAACTAGCAGGAGAATGAGACAGGGAACAAGATAACCTCCCCCCACCCCTCCCTCTTCCCGGGCTTAACATTATCTCTACTACCTTCCCCTCCCGAGCGGCATGGAGGGGGGGGTCGGGGGCGGGGGGGGGGGAATGGGGGTCGCAGTCAGTTCATCACGCGTTGTTTTATGCCTCTGTGTCATTGTCGGGGGAAGAACTCCTTGCATTCCTCCTCTGCTCCAGCGTGGGGTCCCTCCCATGTCCACAGTCCTCCGTGAAACTGCTCCGGCGTGGGTCATCTCTTCCACGGGGTGCAGTCCTGCGAGCGACGGAGGAACGTACGACAAAAGACTCAATATGAGTAATAAGCGTAGTTCGATTTATTAGTCCTGGGTGCACATATTTATATTGCTAAGATAAAATATGCCTACTAGTCATTGCGTGATTGGCTTAAGCTCTAATAGTTACATTTGCATATCCTTGCTACTTGCAGTTAGCTAATCTGGAAAGTCCCGTTAACCTGAAAGTCCCGTACTTTTCATGTTTTCACTTTCTCAGAGTTGTTTACGATCTTCTTCAAGGTTGCTTCGTTTACTTTCTCACAGGAAGCTTCATTACTTTCTCACAGGCGGCCTCATTATTTTCTCACAGGTGGCTTCAGTACTTTCTTACAGGCGGCTTCATTACTTTCTCACAAGCGGCTTCAGTGATGTCCTTGAGGCCTGCTGCTCACAAACATAACAATTCCATTCGGTCTGGATTGTTCACTAAGTGTCCCTGATACTCCAGGTATCCAACAAATCCCCCTTTTTGTTTTGAACAATCCAGACCCACTTATGCGCTAATAACAAAAAATCAATGGCTGCTAGATTCTGCAAAAATATCATGACGCATACTATCCATGTCTTCTAATAATCCTGATAACATGCTAGAGGTTAAATTCATTTGCTTTTGTGCCCAACAAGCTAATTTATTTAAGTTAGCTAAAGCTTTTGCAGTTGCTGCCCAAGGAACAAATAAAGATAATGCTATCCGCTCAGCTGTACCCAACAGGGTTAAATTGCCGTCACAATGGGGAGTCAATACTTTTAGCGATCTTCTTGCTCGAGTGTGATTCCGTAATGTTCTCATAGGTGGAGCAAACATTATCAATTTTCCAAAATAACATGGTCCTCCTATGGCTCTTTTTGGTACTCCTGACCTTATTTTACTACAATATCAACTAGGTTCATGTAGGCCTCTACTGAATCTCCCTTTTCTTCTTTTTTTTTTTTTTTTTTTTTTTTTTATGAGCCAGATTGTCTGTATTGAGTTGTTAATCATTTTTTGCAAGCATGGTATGTTATGCCTAATATGATGCCTAGTATCATAATTCCGATTTTAACCAAGGACAGCAACCACCCAGTTATGCCACACACAAGCTTAGTTAATAAAATTACTGATCACATGTTTATGCATATTCATGATTACAAAGCAAAGCTAAGTTTCAGTACCTTCTAGTAATTTTCTACTATAACATTTTTCTACTATTATGGATATAACAACTCCAGTAACTTTCTTATCTACAAGAGCAATGACTAGTTTTCTGCAGGCCTCTGTTGAAACAAGCCATAAATTCTGCTAACAATGTTTTGTATCTTAAAGCTTCCCTTCTCATTCCATGGCTTTCTTCCTGAGAGCATGATTGCATTCCTCCCCCAAGGTCAGTGTGCTTTCACTGATACCATACTGGCTCAGCGAAATACCACATCTCCCCCTTCTTTGTTTAGGAGAAGAGGCTTGTTTCAACGCTTTATCTATTAAAGTTTGCACACATTTTAAGACACAGAATTATAGATCAAAATACATATATAAAAGGAATGAATAAGCATCCTACAGCTATTAGTAACAAGCTTATATCAAGTCACCAAAAGATGTCTGAATATATCAAAACCATCACTTTGTTGCTGTTTTTGTACTCCTTTTTGCAAGTTTTGAATACTTTTGTGAATAGATTCCGAATGATCAGACAGATTCATGCAGCAAAGCCCATCAAAATCCTGACAACCATGATTTTGTGCTAATAATAAAAAAAATCTATTGCTGATCTATTCTGTTACTAACCCAACTATGCCAAAGACACCGCTGAGCAAGAGGATGTTTATCAGCCGGGTCAGAGCAGAGAAGGGAGGCAGGCGCAGCACCTTCAGGGCGTCCCCTGTTGTAAATAAAGTGTGCTCTGGGTCTGTCCTCTCCCCTTCGCTCCGAGCCACCTCTGTTTATACCCTCAGCAGATTCAGTGAAAGAGTACTGACTAGACGTTGCTGCATGCGTGGCCAGCGCATGCAACAAGGCCCGTCAAATATGTGCTCTGCAGGCTAACAGCGGTTCTGTTTTGTAAAGTAGCATAGTATATAGAATCTACATCAGTTAACAGCGTTGATAGTGCCGATACAGTTGTATTTATTTGCTTAGCAAGCCAACAGTCCAATTTATTTAGCATAGTTAATGCCTAGGCACTTGCCACACCAGGTGTAAAGACTGAAGCAGCAATAATTTTACTTAGTTTCCAAAACTCTGTATTATCTTGGCAACCAGATTCAATGCTATGTATGCTTCGTTTAGGTCTTTTATGCTGTCTGGATTTTGATATGTGCTCGCATGATTACGTCATGCTGTGTCGTTGCAATGTATAGATCTTAAAGCATTTACAATCATTACCCCTCTAGAAACATTAGCTCTTGAATAGTTAAAAAAAAATAGAAGTCCATCTTTACTGATCCCAAAAAGTTCCATCTTTTGTAGTTTTAGCACTCAGCACTTGTGGTTGCTGCTGTTTTACACAGAGTTGCCGTCCTACCGGTATCTGGCAGGTCAACCAAACATGCTCTGAAATACCCGCAGATGATACAGACAAGGATCCACTTGTTTACTGCTC
The DNA here is from genome assembly GCF_036417535.1 of Chlamydotis macqueenii. NCBI lineage: Eukaryota > Metazoa > Chordata > Aves > Otidiformes > Otididae > Chlamydotis > Chlamydotis macqueenii. Next base: position 244,014 of record NW_028239071.1, read on the forward strand.
CTGTAAAGACATAAGCGTATCCCTTCCCCCATGTTATAAGAGGGAACGGTCCTTCCACTTATACAAAGCTCGACTCAGACAGGAGTATCTGTTAACCATGTCAGGGGCGGGGGGGTGGGGGCGCCTGGCGGCGGCTGTGGCCCAGACATATAAGAGGAAAGAAAACTAAAACCTGAGGTTTAAGACAAGAATAGGGAGGGATCCTTAAAGCCACCGCTACAAGCAAAACAGACCATCACTAAAACCAAAGCAGGATAAGGAAAAAGGGAGCAAGACAACCTCCCCCCACCCCTCCCTCTTCCCAGGCTTAACACCATCTCCACCTCCCTCCCCTGCCCCCTTAGCGGGACAGGGATGGGGGGCGGGGGGGGGGAAAGAGGGAATGGGGGTTACAGACAGTTAATCACGCGCCGCTTTATTGATATCAACGGTTTAACGGCTGCACCTACAGCAGCAGCCATGACTGTAGCCTTTTCTTGTTCTAACATTCGCTCAGCAGCTTCCAGCAGTTGCCCTGTACTAGATCCTTTTGGCAGCACACTGAGGGCTCTCTTAGTTTTTTGGGTTTGTTTTTTGTTTTTTTTTTTTTTTTTTATTAGCATTATTAAAGGCAAGCATATCTAAGAACTTTGCTTTCATGTCATCATCCAGATCAGGGTGAGCCATAATTGCAGTGTGCAACCGATCAATAAATTTCCCATATGGTTCTGTGGGACCTTGTCTTCTTGATGTAAAGGCAGGTCCAGACTTTTCATCGTGCACCCTAGCAAGCGCTCTATAAGCCAAATCTTGGCCCAGTTGTAACACTTCGGTAGCAAATTGCGCTTGCCAATCAGATCGTGTGTAGTGTCCCGCTCCCATCAGCATTTGAGTTTGCACCCCGAATAATGGATCACCCTGTTGTCGAGGCGTTGCAGCTGCCCTATCACAAGCAGCCTGCCAGTACTGAAAGAACTGCAGCTGCTGCGACCTGGACAATCATTCTAATATCATAAGGAGCTAACAACTGTGATGAAAAAATATGCTGCAACACAGATTGAGCATATGATGATTTTAGCCCATACTGAGTAACTGCACTTTTAGCTTCCTTCAATATTTTCCAGTCTAATGCTTTCCACACACTTTTCCCAGTATTATCAGTCACAACTGGAAATGCCATAGGAAAAGGCTCTCCTTCTATCAAAGCATCTCGAATCACCTCTTTCCACTGCACTATCGGATTCAAAACCCCGGCCCCTCCCGCCGGCGTCCCTTGCAAAGGTGCAAAAAGACTGATCTCACCCGATGCTCCGTTCGGAATGAATAGGTTGGATGCTGACAGGTCTCGATGCGGCACAGGCGAAGGAGTTGACAAGTTTCCCAGTGACACTTCTAGGCGAATCTCTAGGGCTTCCAGTCTTTTTAGCGTCTCTTCCAGCTGTGCGTCCTTGGAGCCAGATGAATGTTCATCCCCCTCCTCCTCACGCCGTGGTGGCAGGGAAGAAGGTGGTAACGGGGGATAAACCAGAGCTGTTGGTGCCGGCGAAAAGGCTCGTGACTCTGAGTCTGCACTGGCGCAGCGTGGCGGGGTGCCTGGCGGTGGTACGTCTGATGGTGGTGAAAAGCCTTTGGCAGTTTTTCCCTCTGGTGCCCGCATATCTATAGTTATAGGGGCTGTGGCTGCAGTTCCTGGAGTCCTTGCTGGGGCTCGAACCCCCCCACCCTCAGCACGAGCCGGGGCGGCGGCAGGGCTCGTTAAACCCAAGAACAGCATGCTGGTAGTGGAGGTGGACCCGTCGGCTGGAGTTAAGGCCGCAAAAGCAGATGCAGCAACTGGACGCTCGGCTTTCATGCTTATCAATGTTTCGTTAATTAGCTTCCACACGGTGGAGATCCCTTACTTATTTCATCCCACAGCTTTTTTCCTATCTTTTCCTGTGTCGGGAGTTCAAAAGGATCATCAACTGTGGGGATTAATTCCCTTTTCTTTGCCCACTGCAGCAAAGCTTCTAGGACGGCCGAGTCATAACTCAGTCCTCTCATAGAGAGCATAATAATTCTAGGGCTACCTCCTTTTCCATTATTGCCGGCAGTTTCACAATTGGTGCTCCCTGATTAAGGCACCCCTTTTACTCCCTGATTAAGTACTCACTATTGGTGCTCCCTGATTAAGGCACCCCTTTTTTGCAGCTTGTCCTGTAGCCCTGGCAGACGGCGAACCCCTGTTTCAACGGTTCAGGCTCCGGATCGTCGCATCTGAAGGACAAATGCGTAGTCGATCTTGCCCCCCGGTCGCTGCTCCCGGTGCTTCTCTGCCTCCGCCACTCCGATAGCAGTGTCTTCTAGTAGTCCCTGTTCGGGCGCCATTTGCGAGCGACGGAGGAACGTACGACAAAAGACTCAATATGAGTAATAAGCGTAGTTCGATTTATTAGTCCCGGGTGCACATATTTATATTGCTAAGATAAAATATGCCTACTAGTCATTGCGTGATTGGCTTAAGCTCTAATAGTTACATTTGCATATCCTTCCTACTTGCAGTTAGCTAATCTGGAAAGTCCCGTTAACCTGAAAGTCCCGTACTTTTCATGTTTTCACTTTCTCAGAGTTGTTTACGATCTTCTTCAAGGTTGCTTCGTTTACTTTCTCACAGGAAGCTTCATTACTTTCTCACAGGCGGCCTCATTATTTTCTCACAGGTGGCTTCAGTACTTTCTTACAGGCGGCTTCATTACTTTCTCACAAGCGGCTTCAGTGATGTCCTTGAGGCCTGCTGCTCACAAACATAACAATTCCATTCGGTCTGGATTGTTCACTAAGTGTCCCTGATACTCCAGGTATCCAACACAGTCCCTCTAGAACAGCTGTCCCAGCGGGCCCTCCACGGGGCACAGCCTCCTTCAGGCCTCCACCTGCTCCGGCGTGGGGTCCTCCACGGGCTGCAGGTGGATCTCTGCCCCTCCGTGGACCTCCATGGGCTGCAGGGGGACAACCTGCTCCACCATGGTCGTCACCACGAGTTGCAGAGGAATCTTGGCCAGGAGCCGCATTACTCCTCCCCCTCCTCCTTCACTGACCTTGGCGTCTGCAGCCGTTCCTCACAACAGGCTGGCAGACGCCTCTCAGGATCCTTTTTACATCTTATTCACTTCAACTGCTCCTCTCCACTTCTTGCAGCCAGGCCGGGCCGAGTTGGGCCCAGTCGGCTGCCCGGCGGGAGGCCAGAGGGTGAGGCCTGCAAGGCCCACAAGGCTCGCGCTTCCCCCTCTCTGCCCCCCGCTCAGCTGCTTCACATCTCTCCCTTTTTTTTTTTTTTTCTGTTTTCCCCTATTTAAATACATTATCGCAGAGGCGTTATCACGGGACATTCTGCTACCAATTGGCTTGGCCTTGGCCAGCAGTGGGTCCGCTCTAGGCCCGGCCGAGTCCACTGAACAAAGGGGAGCGACTTCTAGCAGTTTCCTACAGAAGCTGCCACCTTAGGCCCCCCCCCACTAACAAAACCAGAACAGCCACCCTTTCGCAGCGGCATCCAGCTGTTTGGAGAAGTATGCTACCGCCCGTCTGTATGGTCCCAAATCTTGTGCCAATATTCCTAGTGCCATTCCTTGTTTTTCGTGGGAAAATAGAAAAAATGGCTTACTCACATCAGGAAGTCCCAATGCCGATGCCGACATCAGGGCTTTCTTCAGCTGCTGGAAGGCTCGATCTGACTCAGCATCCCACTGGAGATCCTTTTGGTTAGCTGCTATCAGGGAATAGAGTGGCTTAACAGGCAGACCATAATCACATATCCAAAGTTGGCACCACCCGTCATTCCTAAGAATGTCCGTAGTTCCTTTATAGTTTGTGGTCGGGGGCTTTGGCATATGGCCTCTTTCCGGGCTTGTCCTAGGATCCGTTGTCCGGCACTGATCTCGTACCCCAGGTACGTGACCTGGGGTTGTAACAACGCCTGTGCCTTTTTCTTAGAAACCCGATATCCCTGTAGTCCCAGGAAATTTAACAGACTCACGGTCCAAATGACACAGGATTCTTTGGTTCTGGTTGCAATAAGAAGGTCGTCTACATATTGTAACACCTTCCCTTCTTCTGATGGTGGTTCCCATGATTCCAAGTCCTTTGCTAGCTGATTCCCAAAAATTGTGGGGCTATTTTTAAAACCCTGCGGCAACACCGTCCATGTGAGCCGGGTCTTTCGACCACTTTTGGGATTTTCCCATTCAAAAGCAAAAATTTTCTGGCTGGCTTCATGGAGAGGGAGGCAAAAGAAAGCATCTTTTAAATCTAGGACCGTAAACCAAGCTAAATCAGGTTTTAGCATGGTTAATAGGGTATAGGGGTTAGCTACCACAGGTCCTCTGTTATTTTGTTGATGGCTCTTAAGTCTTGAACTATCCTATAGGACCCATCAGGTTTCTTAACTGGAAGTACAGGTGTATTGAATTCTGACTCACATTCTTTTAGTAGTCTTAGTTCTATGAACCGCTCTATGACAGGACAAATTCCTTCCCTAGCTTCCCTTTTCAGTGGGCAAAATGTGGGATTTTGGTGTGAAATGGGGGGATTTGGGGCAAAATGTGGGAATTTTGGTGTGAAATGGGGGAATTTGGGGCAAAATGTGGGATTTTGGTGAAAAATGGGGGAATTTGGGGCAAAAAAGCGGGATTTGGGGCAAAAATGCAGAAATTTAGGCGAAAAATGGGGGATTTTGGGGGCAAAATGTGGGATTTTGGTGTGAAATGTGGGAGTTTTGGGCAAAAATGCGGCATTTGGGGGCAAAACGGGGGAATTTGGGGGGAAATCACGGGATTTTGGGGCAACAATGTGGGATTTTGGTGCGAAATGGGGGAATTTGGGGCAAGAATGGGGGATTTTGGTGTGAAATGGGGGAATTTGGGGCAAAATGTGGGATTTTGGTGAAAAATGGGGGAATTTGGGGCAAAAAAGCGGGATTTGGGGCAAAAATGCAGGAATTTGGGCGAAAAATGGGGGATTTTGGGGGCAAAATGTGGGATTTTGGTGTGAAATGTGGGAGTTTTGGGCAAAAATGCGGCATTTGGGGGCGAAACGGGGGAATTTGGGGGGAAATCGCGGGATTTTGGGGCAACAATGTGGGATTTTGGTGCGAAATGGGGGAATTTGGGGCAAAAATGTGGGATTTTGGGGGCAAAATGGGGGAATTTGGGGGGAAATTGCGGGATTTTGGGGGCAAAATGTGGGATTTTGGTGTGAAATGGGGGAATTTGGGGCAAAAATGCGGGAATTTGGGGCAAAATGGGGGAATTTGGGGAAATCACAGCATTTTGGGAGCAAAATGTGGGATTTTGGTGCGAAATGCGGGAATTTGGGGGAAAAATGGGGGATTTTGGGGGCAAAATGGGGGATTTTGGTGTGAAATGGGGGAATTTGGGGCAAAATGTGGGAATTTTGGTGCAAAATGGGGGAATTTGGGGCAAAAAAGCGGGATTTGGGGCTAAAATGCGGGAATTTGGGGCAAAAATGGGGGATTTTGGGGGCAAAATGTGCGATTTTGGTGTAAAATGTGGGAATTTTGGGCAAAAATGCAGCATTTGGGGGCAAAACGGGGGAATTTGGGGGGAAATCACGGGATTTTGGGGCAACAATGTGGGATTTTGGTGCGAAATGGGGGAATTTGGGGCAAAATGTGGGAATTATGGTGGAAAATGGGGGAATTTGGGGCAAAAATGCAGGATTTGGGGGGCAAAATGGGGGAATATGGGGAAATCACAGCATTTTGGGAGCAAAATGTGGGATTTTGATGCGAAATGTGGGAATTTTGGGCAAAAATGCGGCATTTGGGGGCAAAACGGGGGAATTTGGGGGGAAATCGCGGGATTTTGGGGCAACAATGTGGGATTTTGGTGCAAAATGGGGGAATTTGGGGCAAAATGTGGGAATTTTGGTGCGAAATGGGGGAATTTGGGGCAAGAATGGGGGATTTGGGGGGCAAAATGGGGGAATTTGGGGGGAAATTCCTGGATTTTGGGGCAAAATGTGGGCTTTTGGTGCGAACTGCGGGAATTTGGGGCAAAAATGGGGGATTTGGGGGGCGAAACGGGGGAATTTGGGGGAAATCACGGGATTTTGGGGGCAAAATGTGGGATTTTGGTGCGAAATGGGGGAATTTGGGGCAAAATGTGGGAATTTGGGGCAAAATGTGGGAATTTGGGGCAAAAATGCGGGAATTTGGGGGGCGAAACGGGGGAATTTGGGGGAAATCACGGGCTTTTGGGGGCAAAATGTGGGATTTTGGTGCGAAATGGGGGAATTTGGGGTAAAAATGCGGGAATTTGGGGCAAAAATGCGGGAATTTGGGGGGCAAAATGGGGGAATTTGGGGAAATCACAGGATTTTGGGAGCAAAATGTGGGATTTTGGTGCGGAATGCGGGAATTTGGGGGGAAAAATGGGGGATTTGTGGGGCAAAATGTGGGAATTTGGGGGGAAATTCCAGGATTTTGGGGCAACAATGTGGGCTTTTGGTGTGAAATGCGGGAATTTGGGCAAAAATGCGGATTTGGGGGGCAAATTGTGGGAATTTGGGGGAAATCACGGGATTTTGGGGGCAAAATGTGGGATTTTGGTGCGAAATGCGGGAATTTTGGGCAAGAATGGGGGATTTTGGGGGCAAAATGTGGGAATTTGGGGTGAAATCCCGGGATTTTGGGGGCAAAATGTGGGATTTTGGTGTGAAATGGGGGAATTTGGGGCAAAAATGCGGGATTTGGGGGGCAAAATGGGGGAATTTGGGGGGAATCGTTAGATTTTGGGGCAAAATGGGGGAATTTTGGTGCGAAATGGGGTAATTTGGGGCAAAAATGCGGGATTTGGCGGGCAAAAGGTGGGAATCTTGGGGGAAATCGCGAGATTTTGGGGGCGAACCTGTGGGGGGTGTGGCGGCGACCACTCCCCGTTCCGGTGTCCGGTCCTCCCGGCCAGCAGGGGGCGGTGTTGGAGACGCCGTTGGGGCCTGTTCACGTGGCGCTGGAAGGCGCGCCCCGCCCTGGTCGCCCCGCCCTGCTGATGCTGCCGGACGTGGGCCACACGCGTGAGTCCCGCCCCCTTCCCCCTCTCCCGCCGCGCCCCTCCCCCGCAGACGCCTCGTGCTTCGCCCCGCTCTTCGCCCACCCCGAGATGCGGGAGGTCGCCAGCCACTCCCTGCTCGTCCACCTCGACCCCCCCGGCATGGAGGTGGGCGCCCCGCCCTACCCCCCGGGGTGCGTCTGCACTCCCCTCTTCCGCTCCCCCCAGTTGACCCCAGTGACTCCCAGTTGACTGCGTTGACCCCACTGCCCCCCCAGTTGACCCCACTGCCCCCCCAGTTGACCCCAGTGACCCCCAGGTTGACCCCACTGACCCCCCTGTTGACCCCACTGCCCCCCCAGTTGACCCCAGTGACTCCCAGTTGACTGCGTTGACCCCTCTGACGACCCGGTTGACCCCACTGCCCCCCCAGTTGACCCCACGGACCCCCCCAGTTGATCCCAGTGACCCCCATTAACCCCCCAGTTGCCCCCATTAACCCCCAGTTGACCCCACTGACCCCCATTAACCCCCAGTTGCCCCCATTAACCCCCAGTTGACCCCCATTGACCCCCATTAACCCCCCGTTGACCCCACTGACCCCCATTAACCCCCAGTTGCCCCCATTAACCCCCCGTTGACCCCCATTAACCCCCAGTTGCCCCCATTAACCCCCGTTGACCCCCATTAACCCCCAGTTGACCCCCATTAACCCCCCGTTGACCCCACTGACCCCCATTAACCCCCAGTTGCCCCCATTAACCCCTTGTTGACCCCCATTGACCCCCCGTTGACCCCACTGACCCCCATTAACCCCCAGTTGCCCCCATTAACCCCTCGTTGACCCCCATTAACCCCTAGTTGACCCCCATTGACCCCCCGTTGACCCCCATTGACCCCCAGTGACCCCCAGTTGACCCCACTGACCCCCATTAACCCCCCGTTGACCCCCATTAATCCCCAGTTGCCCGCATTAACCCCCAGTTGACCCCCATTGACCCCCGTTGACCCCCATTAAGGCCCAGTTGCCCCACATTAACCCCCAGTTGCACCCATTAACCCCCAGTTGACCCCCATTGACGCCTGTTAACCCCCATTAACCCCCAGTTGACCCCCATTAACCCCCAGTGACCCCCAGTAACACCTGGTTGCCCCCATTAACACCCAGTTGACCCCCATTAACCCCCAGTTGACCCCCATTGACCCCCCATTGACCCCATTAACCCCCAGTTGACCCCCATTAACCCCCAGTTGACCCCCATTAAACCCCAGTTGACCCCCCGTTGACCCCCATTAACCCCCAGTTGACCCCCATTAAACCCCAGTTGACGCCCCGTTGACCCCCATTAACCCCCAGTTGACCCCCATTAACCCCCAGTTGACCCCACTGACCCCCATTAACCCCCAGTTAACCCCCTGTTGACCCCCATTAACCCCCAGTTGCCCCCATTGACCCCCAGTTGCTTCCCATTAACCCCCAGTTGCCCCCATTAACCCCCAGTTGCCCCCCATAAGCCCCCCATTGACCCCCATTAACCCCCAGTTGCCCCCATTAACCCCCAGTTGACCCCCTGTTGACCCCCATTAACCCCCAGTTGCCCCCATTGACCCCCAGTTGCCCCCCATTGACCCCCAGTTTCCCCCATTAACCCCCAGTTGCCCCCCATAAGCCCCCCGTTGACCCCCATTAACCCCCAGTTGACCCCCATTAACCCCCCGTTGACCCCACTGACCCCCATTAACCCCCAGTTGCCCCCCACTAACCCCCAGTTGACCCCCATTAACCCCCAGTTGCCCCCATTAACCCCCAGTTGACCCCACTGACCCCCATTAACCCCCAGTTGCCCCCCACTAACCCCCAGTTGCCCCCATTAACCCCCAGTTGACCCCACTGACCCCCATTAACCCCCAGTTGCCCCCCACTAACCCCCAGTTGCCCCCATTAACCCCCAGTTGACCCTGTCGTCTCTCTGTTGACCCCCCCACCCCTCCCCCCCCCCCAGTTGACCCCCCGCCCCCCCGTCCCCCCACCTCGACCGCCATCACATCGCAGCATCACCCTACGCACCCCTCCCCCCCCCCAACCGCCATCGCTTCACCTCATTGGTCCCCTCGCCCGCCCTCCCCCCACCTCGACCCCCGATTGACCCCTTGCCCCTCCCCCTGTCGCCCCTCCCCCCCCGCCCCCCGCCCCTCCCCCGCAGGTACCAGTACCCCTCCCTGGAGCAACTGGCCGAAATCGTCCCCTGCGTCCTCCGGCACCTCAAGTGAGTGGGCGGGGGGGCGCCCCACGGCGCTGTGGGGCGGGGAGGGGGCCCCTGACCCGTAGCGGGACGGGACGGGGGGGCGGGGCCAGCACCGGCCTGACCCCGCCCACCCCCCCAGCATCGCCAGCGTCGTGGGCATCGGGGTGGGCGCCGGCGCCTTCGTCCTGGCTAAATTTGGGGTGAGATGTGGGGCAGGGTGGGGGGCAGATTTGGGGGAATGCAGGGCTGCGGGAATCTCGGGGGAGGTTCTGTGGGGCTGGGGGGCGTGGCTGTGGGGCTGGGGGGGTCGCTATGGGGCGGGGGGGTCGCTATGGGGCAGGGGGGGTGTGGCTGTGGGGCTGGGGGGTCGCTATGGGGCTGGGGGGTCGCTATGGGGCTGGGGGGCGTGGCCGTGGGGCGCTATGGGGCTGGAGGAGGTTAGTGGGGTCTCTGGGCACTTGTGGGTCGCTGGGGGGTTGGGGGCTTGGCTATGGGGCTGGGGGGTCGCTATGGGGCTGGGGGGGTCGCTATGGGGCGGGGGGGCATGGCCGTGGGGCGCTATGGGGCTGGAGGAGGTTAGTGGGGTCTCTGGGCACTTGTGGGTCGCTGGGGGGTTGGGGGCTTGGCTATGGGGCTGGGGGGTCGCTATGGGGCTGGGGGGGTCGCTATGGGGCGGGGGGGCATGGCCGTGGGGCGCTATGGGGCTGGAGGAGGTTAGTGGGGTCTCTTGGTTGGGTACTTGTGGGTCGCTGGGGGCTCTCGGGGGGCGTGGCTGTGGGGCTGGGGGGTCGCTATGGGGCAGGGGGGGTCGCTATGGGGCAGGGGGGCATGGCCATGGGGCGCTATGGGGCTGGAGGAAGTTAGTGGGGTCTCTTGGTTGGGCACTTGTGGGTCGCTAGGGGGTTGTGGGCTGTCGGGGGCATCGCTATGGGGCAGGGGGTTCGCTATGGGGCTGGGGGGTCGCTATGGGGCGGGGGGGCGTGGCCGTGGGGCGCTATGGGGCTGGAGAAGGTTAGTGGGGTCTCTGGGCACTTGTGGGTCGCTGGGGGGTTGGGGCTCGGCTGTGGGGCTGGGGGGTCGCTATGGGGCTGGGGGGTCGCTATGGGCGGGGGGGCATGGCCGTGGGGCGCTATGGGGCTGGAGGAGGTTAGTGGGGTCTCTGGGCACTTGTGGGTCGCTGGGGGTTGGGGGCTTGGCTATGGGGCTGGGGGGTCGCTATGGGGCTGGGGGGTCGCTATGGGGCGGGGGGGCATGGCCGTGGGGCGCTATGGGGCTGGAGGAGGTTAGTGGGGTCTCTTGGTTGGGTACTTGTGGGTCGCTGGGGGCTCTCGGGGGCGTGGCTGTGGGGCTGGGGGGTCGCTATGGGGCAGGGGGGGTCGCTATGGGGCAGGGGGCATGGCCATGGGGCGCTATGGGTCTGGAGGAAGTTAGTGGGGTCTCTTGGTTGGGCACTTGTGGGTCGCTAGGGGGTTGTGGGCTGTCGGGGGGCATCGCTATGGGGCAGGGGGTTCGCTATGGGGCTGGGGGGTCGCTATGGGGCGGGGGGGCGTGGCCGTGGGGCGCTATGGGGCTGGAGAAGGTTAGTGGGGTCTCTGGGCACTTGTGGGTCGCTGGGGGGTTGGGGGCTCGGCTGTGGGGCTGGGGGGTCACTATGGGGCAGGGGGGCGTCGCTATGGGGCTGGGGAGTCGCTATGGGGCTGGGGGGTCGCTATGGGGCTGGGGGGGCGTGGCCGTGGGGCGCTATGGGGCTGGAGGAGGTTAGTGGGGTCTCTTGGTTTGGCACTTGTGGGTCGCTGGGGGCTCTCGGGGGGCGTGGCTGTGGGGCTGGGGGGTCGCTATGGGGCTGGGGGGTCGCTATGGGGTGGGAGGGCGTGGCCGTGGGGCGCTATGGGTCTGGCCCTGCCCCACAGCTGCTGCACCCCGAGGCGGTGGAGGGGCTGGTGCTGATCAACATCAACCCCCGCGCCAAGGGCTGGGTGGATTGGGTGGCGCACAAGGTGGGCGGGGCCGGCGGGTGGGGAGGGCTAATGGGGAGAGGGGTGGGGCAGAAGGGGGCGGGGTTTGGGGGGGGTTCCCTGCTGCTGGCCCCGCGGCGCTGTGGGTCGCTTGGGGTCGCGTGTGGCTCACTGTGGGTCCCTATGGGTCGCCGTGGGTCGCTGTGGGTGGCGGTGGGCGGCCGTGGGTCACTGTGGGTCCCTACGGTGTCTGTGGGTGGCTGTGGGTCGCTGTGGGTCCCTACGGTGTTGGTGGGCGGCTGTGGGTCGCTGTGGGTCCCTACGGTAGCTGTGGGTCGCTGTGGGTCCCTACGGTGTCTGTGGGTCGCCGTGGGTCGCTGCGGGTCCCTACGGTGTCTGTGGGTCGCTGTGGGTCGTGGTGGGTCCCTACGGTCGCTGTGGGTCGCTGTGGGTCCCTACGGTGTCTGTGGGTCGCTGTGGGTCGCTGTGGGTCCCTACGGTGTCTGTGGGTCGCCGTGGGTCGCTGTGGGCCGCTGTGGGTCCCTACGGTGTCTGTGGGTCACTGTGGGTCGCTGTGGGTCACGGTGGGTCCCTACGGTGTCTGTGGGTCGCTGTGGGTCGCTGTGGTGTCTGTGGGTCGCTGTGGGTCGCTGTGGGTCACTGTGGGTCACTGTCGTGTCTGTGGGTCGCTGTGGGTCGCTGTGGGTCCCTACGGTGTCTGTGGGTGTCTGTGGGTCGCCGTGGGTCGCCGTGGGTCGCTGTGGTCCCTACGGTGTCTGTGGGTCGCTGTGGGTCGCGGTGGGTCCCTACGGTGTCTGTGGGTGCCGGTGGATCGCGGTGGGTCGCCGTGGGTCGCCGTGGGTCCCACGGGTGCCCCCCCAGCTGTCGGGCCTGACGTCCTCCAGCAGCGAGCTCATCCTGGCGCACCTCTTCACGCAGGTCGGGCGGGGGGGCACTTGGGGGTCCCGTGGGGGGCCACTTGTGGCTCCGGGGGCGCTTGGGGGTCTGGGGAGGGCCACTTGTGGGTCTTGGGGTCAGTTTTGGGGGCCCTCAAGGGGCACTTGGGGGGCCTGGGGGCACTTGGGGGGCCTGTGGGGGGCACTTGGGGGGCCCAGAGTCCACCTGGAGGCCCCAAGGGCCACTTGTGGGTCGGGGGGGGCACTTATGGGTCAGGGAGCTCAGTTAAGGGTTGGGGGAGGGTCACTTGTGGGTCACAGGGTGGGGGCGGGGCGGGGGCGGGGCTGTGACACGGGGGCGTGGCAGGGGCGGGGCAGGGGCGGGGCGGGGGCGGGGCTGTGACGCGCAGGCCGCAGGAGGAGCTGGCGGCCGCCCCTCCCCCGGTGCAGCAGGCCCGGCGGCGGCTGGGGGCGGCGCCCAACGCCCCCCTGCTCTGGGCCATGTACAACAGGTACTGGGCAAACTGGGGCGCTGCGGCGGAGCTGCGGGGCACTGGGACTGCCCTCGGAGCACTGGGATCGAGCTGGGATTGAACTGGGAGGGAACTGGGAGGGGCTGGAATGGAACTGGGGGGACTGGTGGGGATTGGGAGGGGACTGCGGGGGACTGGGAGGGACTGGGAGGGACTTGGAGGGACTGGGAGGGACTGGGGGGGGACTGGGACTGGGCTAGGAGGACTGGGACTGAACTGGGATTGAACCGGGGCGGACTGGGAGGGAACTGGGGGGGCTGGGAGGGGCTGGGAGGGACTGGGATTGGGCTAGGAGGACTGGCATCGAACTGGGATTGAACTGGGATTGAACCGGGGGGGACTGGGAGGGAACTGGGGGGGGACTGGGACTGGGCTAGGAGCACTGGGATTGAACTGGGGGGGGACTGGGATGGAACTGGGGGGACTGGTGGGGACTGGGGGGGGACTGGGGGGGACTGGGGGGGACTGGCAGGGGACTGGGGGGGGACTGGGGGGGACTGCGAGGGGACTGGGGGGGACTGGGATTGAACTGGATTGAACCGGGGGGGATTGGGAGGGAACTGGGAGGGACTGGGACTGGGCTAGGAGGACTGGGACTGAACTGGGATTGAACCGGGGGGGACTGGGATGGAACTGGGGGGGCTGGGAGGGACTGCGATTGGGCTAGGAGCACTGGGATTGAACTGGGATTGAACCGGGGGGACTGGGATGGAACTGGGGGGGCTGGGAGGGACTGGGAGGGGACTGGGGGGGGTCTGGGATGGGATTTGGGGGCACTGGGATCAGACTGGGATGGAGTGGGAGGGTACTGGGGAAACTGGATCAAACTGGGAGGAATTGGGATTGAACTGGGATGGAGCTGGGGGGGTACCGGGGGGCTGGGAGGGACTGGGAGCAACTGGGATTGAGCTGAGGGGAACTGGAAGGGAACTGGGAGGGACTGGAGAGAATTGGGAGGGAACTGGGGAGAAAATAGGGGGAACTGGGATCAAACTGGGAGGCACTAGGATGAACTGGGACACCCCCCTTGCAGCCGCGGGGACCTGGGCCTGCAGCGCAGCGGGGCCAACAGCCTGCGGTGAGTGACCCCTGACCCCACGTGACCCCCGTGACCCCCCGTGACCCCCCGCGACCCCTGACCTTTGCCCCCCCAGCTGCCCGGTGCTGCTGGTGGTGGGCGACAACTCCCCCCACAAGGACGCCATGGTGAGTGACGTCACTGGTGATGTCACCGGGCCTCCTGTGATGTCACCGGGCCTCCTCTGAGGTCACATGACACCCCCCCATGGGGTCACAGAGGGTCAGAGGTCACGGGGGGTCAGAGGACTGCTGAGGGGGGAGGGGGACCAGGCCTTACCGGGGTCGCGAGGTCAGAGGTCAGCCAGGGGTCAGAGGTCACCGGGGAGGGGTCGGAGGTCACGGCCCCACCCGCGCAGCCGGCCAAGCTCACCGAGGCCTTCAAGTACTTCCTGCAGGGCATGGGCTACCGTGAGTACCGCCTAACGAGCCACCGCTAATTAACACTCCTGGGGGGGTAATTAGCGCTCGGGGCGGGTAATTAAGCCGCTCTGCATAATTAATTACCGCCGGGGTGGGGGGCTCGTTTGCGTGCTGGAAGGGGAAAACTCAGCTGAGGCGGGGGAGTTAATTACACCGGGGGGGGGGTAATTAGCGGTGCAATTAATTAACCTGGACCTGGCGGGAGTAATTAGCTGCTGTGAGGCAGGAATTAATTGACCTGAGGCTTAATTAACGCTCCTCAGTTCTAATTAACATCACCTCCCCCCTCCACCCAGGGCAATTAAATGCAGTTCCGGGAGGCGGGGGCGTGGCCCGGGGGGGAGGAGGGGGCGTGGCCCGGGGGGGAGGAGGGGGCGTGGCCCGGGGGGAGGAGGGGGCGTGGCCCGGGGGGGAGGAGGGGGCGTGGCCGGGGGAGGAGGGGGCGTGGCCCGGGGGGAGGATGGGGCGTGGCCCGGGGGGGAGGAGGGGGCGTGCCCGGGGGGAGGAGGGGGCGTGGCCCGGGGGGGAGGAGGGGGCGTGGCCCGGGGGGGAGGAGGGGGCGTGGCCCGGGGGGGAGGAGGGGGCGTGGCCCGGGGGGGAGGAGGGGGCGTGGCCCGGGGGGAGGCGGGGGCGTGGCCCGGGGGGGAGGAGGGGGCGTGGCCCGGGGGGGAGGAGGGGGCGTGGCCCGGGGGGGAGGAGGGGGCGTGGCCCGGGGGGGAGGAGGGGGCGTGGCCCGGGGGGGGAGGAGGGGGCGTGGCCCGGGGGGGGAGGAGGGGGCGTGGCCCGGGGGGGGAGGAGGGGGCGTGGCACGGGGGAGGAGGGGGCGTGGCCCAGGGCACCACCTGGCGCCCGGGGGAGGCGTGGCCCGGGGTGGGAGGGAGGGGGGTGGGCGTGGCCGGGGAGGGGAGGGGCGGGGCGCGGCCCTGGGCCCCCCCCTCCCCGCAGTGGCGGCGGCGGCCATGACGCGGCTGTCGCGCTCCCGCACCGCCTCGCTCTCCAGCGCGGCCTCGGGGGACGGGGGGCGGGGCCGCAGCCTGTCCCGCGGCAGCCTGGGGGGGGGGGGGGGACCCCCCCCGGGACCGCGCTCCATCCCCCCAAATCCCCCCCCACCCCCCATCCGGGACCCCCCCTAAAATCCCGCACCCAGGACCCCTAGACCCCCTAAGCACCCCCCCCGGCATGCCCCGAAATGGTTTGAGGCCCCCCCCCCCAAATTCCCCCCCCCCCGGGACCCCCAACTGCCCCCGGGATCCCCCTAGAACGGTTTGGGACCCCCCCCCCACCCTCTCAAAGCCCCCCCCACCCCCCCAAAATCCCCCACCCCGGACCCCAAACCCCCCACCCTCCCCCCAAGAACCCCTCTGACCCCCCCCTAAACCCTTTGGGACTCCGCCCCCCAAGCCCCCCCCCCCCATACCCCCGACCCCCCCATCCCGGGACCCCCAACCCCCTCCCCCCGGGATCCCCCTAGAACGGTTTGGGAACCCCCCCACCCTCTCAAAGCCCCCCCACCCCCCCAAAATCCCCCACCCCGGACCCCAAACCCCCCACCCTCCCCCCAAGAACCCCTCTGACCCCCCCCCCAAACCCTTTGGGACTCCGCCCCCCAAGCCCCCCCCCCATACCCCCGACCCCCCCATCCCGGGACCCCCAACCCCCCCCCCCCCGGATCCCCCTAGAACGGTTTGGGACCCCCCCCCAAAATCCCCCGTCTCCCCCCACCCCGGACCCCAAACCCCCCGGGCGCCCCCCGCCCCCGCGGTGCCGTTACCGGAGCCGGGCCTCGCCCCCGCCGCTCTCCCCGCCAATAAAAACGCCGCGGCGCTGCCGCTTCCTGCTTCCTGCTTCCTGCTTCCTGCCTTCTCTCCGCCACCGGCGCGCCCGCCGCCCCTCAGCGCGCATGCGCCCACGCCCCCCCAACCGGCTCCACGCCGGTCTCCCGCCCCTCACGGTCCAGCTGTGCGCGCATGCGCGGGAGCTCGGCGACCCCCCCCCCCCGCAAGTTGGGGGGCAGGAGACCACTTTGGGGTGAGAGCGCATTTTGGGGGGCACGGCGCCATTTTGGGGGGGTAGAAGGCCCAGTTGTGGGGCAGGAGGCCACTTTTGGGGGCGAGAGCGCATTTTGGGGGGCACGACGCCATTTTGGGGGGGTAGAAGGCCCAGTTGTGGGGCAGGAGGCCACTTTCGGGGGCGAGAGCGCATTTTGGGGGGCACGACGCCATTTTGGGGGGGTAGAAGGCCCAGTTGTGGGGCAGGAGGCCCCTTTGGGGGTGAGAGAGCATTTTGGGGGGCAGGACGCCATTTTGAGGGGGTAAGAGGCCCAGTTGTGGAGCAGGAGGCCACTTTTGGGGGTGAGAGAGCATTTTGGGGGGCAGGACGCCATTTTGAGGGGGTAGAAGGCCCAGTTGTGGGGCAGGAGGCCACTTTCGGGGGCAAGAGCACATTTTGGGGGGCAGTGTAATAAACTGTGAGCTGTTTGTTCATCAAACCTTGTCAGAACAATGGAGAGTTATATGAAATACACAAAGTCGGCCACAAGAAAGTTACATTAAATACACAAGGTCAGCCACAGGCACCTGGCTATGTAAAAATGGCATGCAGGACTGCGAAAGGAGGGAGCGGGGGGGGGCTCATAAAGATGAAGGGTATAAAACCAGTAACTTTCTAACCATATAGTTTGAAGAAGCAATTAGTGGGAGGGGGAAGTCTGGTTTGGAGCAAGAAACAGTCTCACATTATCTCGAGGGAGGGAGGGAGTGATTAAAAGGAGCAAGGATTCGAGAACAGGATGGCACCCATCACATAAATCTCCTTGTTCAAGAAGGACACGAATCGGCTCAGCCGGAGCCGCGATGTCTGTGGTGCTGTAGATGCGCTGCCAATGGCCGGGGAGGAGCAGCAAGAGCTTGACTGGCTGGCAGTTTCGGTGTGGGAGCAATCGTCCGACGTTCGTGATTTTTCGGGGTTCTTTTCAGTGGGAGGCCAGGTTCAGCGAGTGGTAAACGTCGAAGCCCTGTTGGTCAGGGAAAGCGCAGAACCCCGATGTCTGTGGTGCTGTAGATGCACTGCCAAAGTCCGGTGAGTAGCTGCAAGAGCTTGACTGGCTGGCACTTTTGGTGTGGGAGTAATCGTCCGACGTTTGTGATTTTTCGGGGTTTTATTTCAGTGGGCGCCCAGGTTCAGCTGGTGGTAAACGTCGAAGCCCCTTTGGTCAGGGAAAGCCCAGAGCCCCGATGTCTGTGGTGCTGTAGATGCGCGGCCAATGGCCGGTGAGGAGCAGCAAGAGCGTGACTGGCTGGGACATTCGGTGTGGGAGCAATCGTCCGACGTTTGTGATATTTAAGGATTTTTTTTCCAGTGGGCGCCCAGGTTCAGCTGGTAGTAAACTTCTAAGCCCTGTTGGTCAGGGAAAGCCCGGAGCCCCGATATCTGTGGTGCTGTAGATGCACTGGGAATGGCCGGTGAGTAGCAGCAAGAGCTTGACAGGCTGGCATTTAAGGTGTGGCAGGAATCGTCCGACATTTGTGATTGTTGGGGTTTTTTTTTCAGGGGGCACCCAGGTGCAGCTGGTGGTAAATGTCGAAGCCCGGTTCGTCAGGGAAAGCCCAGAGCTGCGATGTCTGTGGTGCTGTAGATGCGCTGCCAATGGCCGGTGAGGAGCAGCAAGAGATTGAGTTGCTGGCACTTTTGGTGTGGGAGCAATCGTCCGACGTTTTTGATTTTTCAGGGTTTTTTTTCAGTGGGAGCCCAGGTGCAGCTGGTGGTAAACGTCGAAGCCCTGTTGGTCAGGGAAACTCCAGAGCCCTGATGTCTGTGGTGCTGTAGATGCGCTGGGAATGGCCGGTGAGGAGCAGCAAGAGCTTGGCAGGCTGGCATTTAAGGTGTGGCAGGAATCGTCCGACATTTGTGATTTTTGGGGTTTTTTTTTCAGGGGGCACCCAGGTGCAGCTGGTGGTAAATGTCGAAGCCCTGTTCGTCAGGGAAAGCCCGGAGCCCCGATGTCTGTGGTGCTGTAGATGCGCTGCCAATAGCCGGTGAGGAGCAGCAAGGGGCTGACATGCTGGCACTTTCGATGTGGGTGCAATCGTCCGACGTTCGTGATTTTTGCGGTTTTTTTTCAGTGGGCGCCCCGGTGCAGCTGGTGGTAAACGTCGAAGCCCTGTTGGTCAGGGAAAGCTCGGAGCCCCGATATCTGTGGTGCTGTAGATGCGCTGCCAATGGCCGGGGAGGAGCAGCAAGAGCTTGACAGGCTGGCACTTTCGGTGTGGGAGTAATCGTCCAACGTTCGTGATTTTTCAGGGTTTTTTTTCAGTGGTTAACCAGGTGCAGCTGATGGTAAATGTCGAAGCCCTGTTGGTCAGGGAAAGCCCGGAGCCCCGATGTCTGTGGTGCTGTAGATGTGCTGGGAATGCCCGGGGAGGAGCAACAAGAGTTTGACTGGCTGGCACTTTCGGTGTGGGAGCAATCGTCTGATGTTCGTGATATTTCGTTTATTTTTTTCAGTGGGCGCCCAGGTGCAGCTGGTGGTAATCGTCGAAGCCCTATTCGTCAGGGAAAGCCCGGAGCCCCGATGTCTGTGGTGCTGTAGATGCGCTGGGAATGGCTGGTGAGGAGCAGCAAGAGCTTCACAGGCTGGCACTTTCGGTGTGGGAGCAATCGTCCGACGTTCGTGATTTTTCGGGATTTTTTTTCAGTGGGCGCCCAGGTGCAGCTGGTGGTAAACGTCAAAGCCCTGTTGGTCAGGGAAAGCCCGGAGCCCCGACGTCTGTGGTGCTGTAGATGCGCTGGGAATGGCCGGTGAGGAGCAGCAAGAGCTTGAGTTGCTGGCACTTTCGGTGTGGGAGCAATCGTCCGATGTTCGTGATTTTTCGTTTATTTTTTTCAGTGAGCGCCCCGGTGCAGCTGGTGGTAAACGTCGAAGCCCTGTTGGTCAGGGAAAGCGCAGAACCCCGATGTCTGTGGTGCTGTAGATGCACTGCCAAAGTCCGGTGAGTAGCAGCAAGAGCTTGAGTTGCTGGCACTTTCGGTGTGGGAGCAATCGTCCGATGTTCATGATTTTTCGTTTATTTTTTTCAGTGGGCGCCCAGGTTCAGCTGGTGGTAAATGTCGAAGCCCTGTTGGTCAGGGAAAGCCCAGAGCCCCGATGTCTGTGGTGCTGTAGATGCGCTGGGAATGGGAGGTGAGTAGCAGCAAGAGCTTGAATGGCTGGAACGTTGGGTGTGGGAGCAATCGTCGGACGTTTGTGATTTTTTCAGGGTTTTTATTCACTGGGCGCCCAGGTGCAGCTGGTGGTAAATGTCGAAGCCCTGTTGGTCAGGGAAAGCCCGGAGCCCCGATGTCTGTGGTGTTGTAGATGCGCTGGGAATGGCTGGTGAGGAGCACCTACACCTTGACGGGCTGGCAATTTCGGTGTGGGAGCAATCGTCCGACGTTCGTGATTTTTCGTTTATTTTTTTCAGTGGGCGCCCAGGTGCAGCGGGTGGTAAACGTCGAAGCCCTGTTGGTCAGGGAAAGCCCGGAGCCCCGATGTCTGTGGTGCTGTAGATGCGCTGCCAATGGCCGGGGAGGAGCAGCAAGAGCTTGAGTTTCTGGCACTTTCGGTGTGGGAGCAATCGTCCGACGTTCGTGATTTTTCGGGGTTCTTTTCAGTGGGCGCCCAGGTTCAACTGGTGGTAAACGTCAAAGCCCTGTTGGTCAGGGAAAGCCCGGAGCCGCGATGTCTGTGGTGTTGTAGATGCGCTGCCAATGGCCGGTGAGGAACAGCAAGAGCTTGACTGGCTGGCACTTTCGGTGTGGGAGCAATCGTCCGACGTTTGTTATATTTCGGGGTTTTATTTCAGAGGTCGCCCAGGTGCAGCTGGTGGTAATCGTCGAAGCCCTGTTGGTCAGGGAAAGCGCAGAACCCCGATGTCTGTGGTGCTGTAGATGCACTGGGAATGACCGGTGAGGAGCAGCAAGAGCTTGACAGGCTGGCACTTTCGGTGTGGGAGCAATCGTCCGATGTTCGTGATTTTTCGTTTATTTTTTTCAGTGGGCGCCCAGGTGCAGCTGGTGGTAAACGTCGAAGCCCTGTTGTTCAGGGAAAGCGCAGAACCCCGATGTCTGTGGTGCTGTAGATGAACTGCCAAAGTCCGGTGAGTAGCAGCAAGAGCTTGAGTTGCTGGCACTTTCGGTGTGGGAGGAATCGTCCGACGTTCGTGATTTTTCGGGGTTTTTTTCAGTGGGCTCCCAGGTGCAGCTGGTGGTAAACGTCGAAGCCCTGTTGGTCAGGGAAAGCCCGGAGCCCCGATATCTGTGGTGCTGTAGATGCGCTGGGAATGTGCGGTGAGGAGTAGCAAGAGCTTGACAGGCTGGGATTTAAGGTGTGGCAGGAATCGTCCGACATTTGTGATTTTTGGGGTTTTTTTTTCAGGGGGCGCACAGGTTCACCTGGTGTTAAAAGTCGAAGCCCTGTTGGTCAGGGAAAGCCCAGAGCCCCGATGTCTGTGGTGCTGTAGATGCGCTGCCATTGGCCGGTGAGGAGCAGCAAGAGCTTGAGTTGCTGGCACTTTCGGTGTGAGATCAATCGTCCGACGCTTTTGATTTTTCAGGGTTTTTTTTCAGTGGGCAATCAGGTGCAGCTGGTGGTAAACGTCGAAGCCCTGTTGGTCAGGGAAAGCCCGGAGCCCCGATGTCTGTGGTGCTGTAGATGCACTGCCAAAGTCCGGTGAGTAGCAGCAAGAGCTTGAGTTGCTGGCACTTTCGGTGTGGGAGGAATCGTCCGACGTTTGTTATTTTTCGGGGTTTTATTTCAGTGGGCGCCCAGGTGCAGCTGGTGGTAAACGTCGAAGCCCTGTTGGTCAGGGAAAGCTTGGAGCCCCGATATCTGTGGTGCTGTAGATGCGCTGCCAATGGCCGGGGAGGAGCAGCAAGGGCTTGAGTTGCTGGCACTTTTGGTGTTGGAGCAATCGTTCGACGTTCGTGATTTTTCGGGGTTTTATTTCAGTGGGCGCCCAGGTGCAGCTGGTGGTAAACTTCGAAGCCCTGTTGGTCAGGGAAAGCCCGGAGCCCCGATATCTGTGGTGCTGTAGATGCGCTGGGAACGGCCGGTGCGGAGCAGCAAGAGCTTGACTGGCTGGCACTTTCGGTGTGGGAGCAATCGTCCGACGTTCGTGATTTTTCGGGATTTTTTTTCAGTGGGCGCCCAGGTGCAGCTGGTGGTAAACGTCGAAGCCCTGTTGGTCAGGGAAAGCGCAGAACCCCAATGTCTGTGGTGCTGTAGATTCGCTGCCAAAGTCCGGTGAGTAGCAGCAAGAGCTTGAGTTGCTGGCACTTTTGGTGTGGGAGGAATCGTCCGACGTTTTTTATTTTTCGGGGTTTTATTTCAGTGGGCGCCCAGGTGCAGCTGGTGGTAAACGTCGAAGCCCTGTTGGTCAGGGAAAGCTCGGAGCCCCGATGTCTGTGGTGTTGTAGATGCGCTGGGAATGGGAGGTGAGTAGCAGGAAGAGCTTGAGTTGCTGGCACTTGCAGTGTGGGAGCAATCGTTTCACGTTTTTGATTTTTCAGGGTTTTATTTCAGTGGGTAACCAGGTGCAGCTGGTGGTAAATGTCGAAGCCCTGTTGTTCAGGGAAAGCTCGGAGCCCCGATGTCTGTGGTGCTGTAGATGCGCTGCCAATGGCCGGTGAGGAGCAGCAAGAGCTTGACTGGCTGGCACTTTCGGTGTGGGAGCAATCGTCCGATGTTCATGATTTTTCTTTTATTTTTTTCAGTGGGCGCCCAGGTTCAGCTGGTGGTAAACGTCGAAGCCCTGTTGGTCAGGGAAAGCGCAGAACCCCGATGTCTGTGGTGCTGTAGATGCACTGCCAAAGTCCGGTGAGGAGCAGCAAGAGCTTGAGTTGCTGGCACTTTCGCTGTGGGAGCAATCGTCCGACGTTCGTGATTTTTCGGGGTTTTATTTCAGTGGGCGCCCAGGTGCAGCGGGTGGTAATCGTCGAAGCCCTGTTTGTCAGGGAAAGCCCGGAGCCCCGATGTCTGTGGTGCTGTAGATGCGCTGGGAATGGCTGGTGAGGAGCAGCAAGAGCTTGACAGGCTGGCACTTTCGGTGTGGGAGCAATCGTCCGATGTTCGTGATTTTTCGTGGATTTTTTTTCAGAGGTCGCCCAGGTTCAGCTGGTGGTAAACGTCGAAGCCCTGTTGGTCAGGGAAAGCCCGGAGCCCCGATGTCTTTGGTGCTGTAGATGCGGTGCCAATGGCCGGTGAGGAGCAGCAAGAGCTTGACTGGGTGGCACTTTCGGTGTGGGAGCAATCGTTTGACGTTCGTGATTTTTCAGGGTTTTACTTCCAGTGCGCGCCCATTTGCAGCTGGTGGTAAACATTGAAGCCCTGTTGGTCAGGGAAAGCCCAGAGCCCCGATGTCTGTGGTGCTGTAGATGCGCTGCCAATGGCCGGGGACAAGCAGCAAGAGCTTGACAGGCTGGCACTTTGGGTGTGGGAGGAATCGTCGGACGTTTGTGATTTTTGGGTTTTTTTTTTCAGGGGGCACCCAGGTGCAGCTGGTGGTAAATGTCGAAGCCCTGTTGGTCAGGGAAGGCGCAGAAGCCCAATGTCTGTGGTGCTGTAGATTCGCTGCCAATGGCTGGTGAGGAGCAGCAAGAGCTTGAGTTGCTGGCACTTTCGGTGTGGGAGCAATCGTCCGATGTTCATGATTTTTCGGGTTTTTTTTCAGTGGGCGCCCAGCTGCAGCTGGTGGTAAATGTCGAAGCCCTGTTGGTCAGGGAAAGCCCGGAGCCCCGATGTCTGTGGTGCTGTAGATGCGCTGGGAATGGGCGGTGAGGAGCAGCTAGAGCTTGACAGGCTGGCACTTTCGGTGTGGGAGCAATGGTCCGACGTTCGTGATTCTTCGGGGTTTTTTTTTCAGTGGGCACCCAGGTGCAGCTGGTGGTAAACGTCGAAGCCCTGTTGGTCAGGGAAAGCCCGGAGCCCCGATGTCTGTGGTGCTGTAGATGCGCTGCCAATGGGCGGTGAGTAGCAGCAAGAGCTTGTGTTGCTGGCACTTTTGGTGTGGGAGCAATCATCCGACGTTTGTGATTTTTCGGGGTTCTTTTCAGTGGGAGCCCAGGTGCAGCGAGTGGTAAACGTCGAAGCCCTGTTTGTCAGGGAAAGCCCGGAGCCCCGATGTCTGTGGTGCTGTAGATGCGCTGCCAATGGCCGGTGAGGAGCAGCAAGAGCTTGTGTTGCTGGCACTTTTGGTGTGGGAGCAATCATCCGACGTTTGTGATTTTTCGGGGTTCTTTTCAGTGGGAGCCCAGGTGCAGCGGGTGCTAAACGTCGAAGCCCTGTTGGTCAGGGAAAGCCCGGAGCCCCGATGTCTGTGGTGCTGTAGATGCGCTGCCAATGGCCGGTGAGGAGCAGCAGGAGCTTGAGTTGCTGGCACTTTCACTGTGGGAGCAATCGTCCGATGTTCGTGATTTTTCGTTTATTTTTTTCAGTGGGCGCCCAGGTGCAGCTGATGGTAAATATCGAAGCCCTGTTTTTCAGGGATAGCGCAGAACCCCGATGTCTGTGGTGCTGTAGATGCACTGCCAAAGTCCGGTGAGTAGCAGCAGGAGCTTGAGTTGCTGGCACTTTCGGTGTCGGAGCAATCGTCCGACTGTCGTGATTTTTCGGGGTTTTACTTTCAATGGGCGCCCAGGTTGAGCTGGTGGTAAACGTCGAAGCCCTGTTGGTCAGGGAAAGCCCGGAGCCCCGATGTCTGTGGTGCTGTAGATGCGCTGCCAATGGCCGGTGAGGAGCAGCAAGAGCTTGACTGTCTGGCACTTTGGGTGTGGGAGCAATCGTCGGACGTTTGTGATTTTGGGGGATTTTTATTCACTGGGCGCCCAGGTTCAGCTGGTGGTAAACGTCGAAGCCCTGTTGGTCAGGGAAAGCCCGGAGCCCCGATGTCTGTGGTGCTGTAGATGGGCTGGGAATGGCCGGTGAGGAGCAGCAAGAGCTTGACTGGCTGGCACTTTTGCTATGGGAGCAATCGTCCGATGTTCGTGATTTTTCTTTTATTTTTCTCAGCGGGTGCCCAGGTTCAGCTGGTGATAAACGTCGAAGCCCTGTTGGTCAAAGAAAGCGCAGAACCCCGATGTCTGTGGTGCTGTAGATGCACTGCCAAAGTCCGGTGAGTAGCAGCAAGAGCTTGAGTTGCTGGCACTTTCGGTGTGGGAGCAATCGTCGGACGTTTGTGATTTTTGGGGATTTTTATTCACTGGGCGCCCAGGTTCAGCTGGTGGTAAACGTCGAAGCCCTGTTGGTCAGGGAAAGCCCAGAGCCCCGATGTCTTTGGTGCTGTAGATGCGCTGCCAATGGCCGGTATGGAGCAGCAAGAGCTTGACTGGCTGGCACTTTCGTTGTGGGAGCAATCGTCCGATGTTCGTGATTTTTCGGGGTTTTACTTTCAGTGGGCACACAGGTGCAGCTGGTGGTAAACGTCGAAGCCCTGTTGGTCAGGGAAAGCCCGGAGCCCCGATATCTGTGGTGCTGTAGATGGGCTGCCAAATTCCGGTGAGGAGCAGCAAGAGCTTGACTGGCTGGCACTTTCGGTGTGGGAGCAATCGTCCGATGTTTGTGATTTTTCGTTTATTTTTATCAGTGGGCGCCCAGGTGCAACTGGTGGTAAACGTCGAAGCCCTGTTGGTCAGGGAAAGCGCAGAACCCCGATGTCTGTGGTGCTGTAGATGCGCTGGGAATGGCCGGTGAGGAGCAGCAAGAGCTTGTGTTGCTGTCACTTTTGATGTGGGAGGAATCGTCCGACGTTCGTGATTTTTCGGGGTTTTATTTCAGTGGGCGCCCAGGTTCAGCTGGTGGTAAACGTCGAAGCCCTGTTGGTCAGGGAAAGCCCGGAGCCCCGATGTCTGTGGTGCTGTAGATGCGCTGGAAATGGGCGGTGATGAGCAGCAAGAGCTTGACATGCTGGCATTTAATGTGTGGCAGGAATCGTCTGACATTTGTGATTTTTGGGTTTTTTTTTTTCAGGGGGAACCCACGTGCAGCTGGTGGTAAATGTCGAAGCCCGGTTCGTTAGGGAAAGCCTGGAGCCCCGATGTCTGTGGTGCTGTAGATGCGCTGCCAATGGCCGGTGAGTAGCAGCAAGAGCTTGAGTTGCTGGCACTTTCGGTGTGGGAGGAATCGTCCGACGTTTTTTATTTTTCGGGGTTTTATTTCAGTGGGCGCCCAGGTGCAGCTGGTGGTAAACGTCGAAGCCCTGTTGGTCAGGGAAAGCCCAGAGCCCCGATGTCTGTGGTGCTGTAGATGCGCTGCCAATGGCCGGGGACAAGCAGCAAGAGCTTGACAGGCTGGCACTTTCGGTGTGGGAGGAATCGTCGGACGTTTGTGATTTTTGGGATTTTTTTTTCAGGGGGCACCCAGGTGCAGCTGGTGGTAAACGTCGAAGCCCTGTTGGTCAGGGAAGGCGCAGAACCCCAATGTCTGTGGTGCTGTAGATGCGCTGCCAATGGCTGGTGAGGAGCAGCAAGAGCTTGAGTTGCTGGCACTTTCGGTGTGGGAGCAATCGTCCGATGTTCATGATATTTCGGGTTTTTTTTCAGTGGGCGCCCAGCTGCAGCTGGTGGTAAATGTCGAAGCCCTGTTGGTCAGGGAAAGCCCGGAGCCCCGATGTCTGTGGTGCTGTAGATGCGCTGGGAATGGGCGGTGAGGAGCAGCAAGAGCTTGTGTTGCTGGCACTTTTGGTGTGGGAGCAATCATCCGACGTTTGTGATTTTTCGGGGTTCTTTTCAGTGGGAGCCCAGGTGCAGCGAGTGGTAAACGTCGAAGCCCTGTTGGTCAGGGAAAGCCCGGAGCCCCGATGTCTGTGGTGCTGTAGATGCGCTGCCAATGGCCGGTGAGGAGCAGCAAGAGCTTGAGTTGCTGGCACTTTCACTGTGGGAGCAATCGTCCGATGTTCGTGATTTTTCGTTTATTTTTTTCAGTGGGCGCCCAGGTGCAGCTGATGGTAAATGTCGAAGCCCTGTTGGTCAGGGAAAGCCCGGAGCCCCGATGTCTGTGGTGCTGTAGATGCACTGCCAAAGTCCGGTGAGTAGCAGCAGGAGCTTGAGTTGCTGGCACTTTCGGTGTGGGAGCAATCGTCCGACTGTCGTGATTTTTCGGGGTTTTACTTTCAATGGGCGCCCAGGTTGACCTGGTGGTAAACGTCGAAGCCCTGTTGGTCAGGGAAAGCCCGGAGCCCCGATGTCTGTGGTGCTGTAGATGCGCTGGGAATGGCCGGTGAGGAGCAGCAAGAGCTTGACTGTCTGGCACTTTGGGTGTGGGAGCAATCGTCGGACGTTTGTGATTTTTGGGGATTTTTATTCACTGGGCGCCCAGGTTCAGCTGGTGGTAAACGTCGAAGTCCTGTTGGTCAGGGAAAGCCCGGAGCCCCGATATCTGTGGTGCTGTAGATGGGCTGGGAATGGCCGGTGAGGAGCAGCATGAGCTTGACTGGCTGGCACTTTTGCTATGGGAGCAATCGTCCGATGTTCGTGATTTTTCTTTTATTTTTCTCAGCGGGTGCCCAGGTTCAGCTGGTGGTAAACGTCGAAGCCCTGTTGGTCAAAGAAAGCGCAGAACCCCGATGTCTGTGGTGCTGTAGATGCACTGCCAAAGTCCGGTGAGTAGCAGCAAGAGCTTGAC
This sequence comes from Chlamydotis macqueenii, assembly GCF_036417535.1. NCBI lineage: Eukaryota > Metazoa > Chordata > Aves > Otidiformes > Otididae > Chlamydotis > Chlamydotis macqueenii. Next base: position 270,821 of record NW_028239071.1, read on the forward strand.
AGGCTGGCACTTTCGGTGTGGGAGCAATCGTCGGACGTTTGTGATTTTTGGGGATTTTTATTCACTGGGCGCCCAGGTTCAGCTGGTGGTAAACGTCGAAGCCCTGTTGGTCAGGGAAAGCCCGGAGCCCCGATGTCTGTGGTGTTGTAGATCCGCTGGGAATGGGAGGTGAGTAGCAGGAAGAGCTTGAGTTGCTGGCACTTGCAGTGTGGGAGCAATCGTTTGACGTTTTTGATTTTTCAGGGTTTTATTTCAGTGGGTAACCAGGTGCAGCTGGTGGTAAATGTCGAAGCCCTGTTGTTCAGGGAAAGCTCGGAGCCCCGATGTCTGTGGTGCTGTAGATGCGCTGCCAATGGCCGGTGAGGAGCAGCAAGAGCTTGACTGGCTGGCACTTTCGGTGTGGGAGCAATCGTCCGATGTTCGTGATTTTTCTTTTATTTTTTTCAGTGGGCGCCCAGGTGCAGCTGGTGGTAAACGTCGAAGCCCTGTTGGTCAGGGATAGCACAGAACCCCGATGTCTGTGGTGCTGTAGATGCACTGCCAAAGTCCGGTGAGGAGCAGCAAGAGCTTGAGTTGCTGGCACTTTCGCTGTGGGAGCAATCGTCCGACGTTCGTGATTTTTCGGGGTTTTATTTCAGTGGGCGCCCAGGTGCAGCGGGTGGTAATCGTCGAAGCCCTGTTTGTCAGGGAAAGCCCGTAGCCCCGATGTCTGTCGTGCTGTACATGCGCTGGGAATGGCTGGTGAGGAGCAGCAAGAGCTTGACAGGCTGGCACTTTCGGTATGGGAGCAATCGTCCGATGTTCGTGATTTTTCGTGGATTTTTTTTCAGAGGTCGCCCAGGTTCAGCTGGTGGTAAACGTCGAAGCCCTGTTGGTCAGGGAAAGCCCGGAGCCCCGATGTCTTTGGTGCTGTAGATGCGGTGCCAATGGCCGCTTAGGAGCAGCAAGAGCTTGACTGGGTGGCACTTTCGGTGTGGGAGCAATCGTCCGACATTCGTGATTTTTCCGGGTTTTACTTCCAGTGCGCGCCCATTTGCAGCTGGTGGTAAACATCGAAGCCCTCTTGGTCAGGGAAAGCCCAGAGCCCCGATGTCTGTGGTGCTGTAGATGCGCTGCCAATGGCCGGGGACAAGCAGCAAGAGCTTGACAGGCTGGCACTTTCGGTGTGGGAGGAATCGTCGGACGTTTGTGATTTTTGGGATTTTTTTTTCAGGGGGCACCCAGGTGCAGCTGGTGGTAAACGTCGAAGCCCTGTTGGTCAGGGAAGGCGCAGAACCCCAATGTCTGTGGTGCTGTAGATGCGCTGCCAAAGTCCGGTGAGTAGCAGCAAGAGCTTGAGTTGCTGGCACTTTCGGTGTGGGAGGAATCGTCCGATGTTCATGATTTTTCGGGTTTTTTTTTCAGTGGGCGCCCAGCTGCAGCTGGTGGTAAATGTCGAAGCCCTGTTGGTCAGGGAAAGCCCGGCGCCCTGATGTCTGTGGTGCTGTAGATGCGCTGCCAATGGCCGGGGACAAGCAGCAAGAGCTTGACAGGCTGGCACTTTCGGTGTGGGAGCAATCGTCCGACGTTCGTGATTCTTCGGGGTTTTACTTTCAGTGGGCGCCCAGGCTCAGCTGGTGGTAAACGTCGAAGCCCTGTTCGTCAGGGAAAGCCCGGAGCCCCGATGTCTGTGGTGCTGTAGATGCGCTGCCAATGGCCGGTGAGGAGCAGCAAGAGCTTGTGTTGCTGGCACTTTGGGTGTGGGAGCAATCATCCGACGTTTGTGATTTTTCGGGGTTCTTTTCAGTGGGAGCCCAGGTGCAGCGAGTGGTAAACGTCGAAGCCCTGTTGGTCAGGGAAAGCCCGGAGCCCCGATGTCTGTGGTGCTGTAGATGCGCTGCCAATGGCCGGTGAGGAGCAGGAAGACCTTGAGTTGCTGGCACTTTCACTGTGGGAGCAATCGTCCGATGTTCGTGATTTTTCGTTTATTTTTTTCAGTGGGCGCCCAGGTGCAGCTGATGGTAAATGTCGAAGCCCTGTTGTTCAGGGAAAGCGCAGAACCCTGATGTCTGTGGTGCTGTAGATGCGCTGGGAATGGCCGGTGAGGAGCAGCAAGAGCTTGACTGGCTGGCACTTTCGGTATGGGAGCAATCGTCCGATGTTCGTGATTTTTCTTTTATTTTTCTCAGCGGGTTCTCAGGTTCAGCTGGTGGTAAACGTCGAAGCCCTGTTGGTCAAAGAAAGCGCAGAACCCCGATGTCTGTGGTGCTGTAGATGCACTGCCAAAGTCCGGTGAGTAGCAGCAAGAGCTTGAGTTGCTGGCACTTTCGGTGTGGGAGGAATCGTCCGACGTTTGTTATTCTTCGGGGTTTTATTTCAGTGGGCGCCCAGGTTCAGCTGGTGGTAAACGTCGAAGCCCTGTTGGTCAGGGAAAGCTCGGAGCCCCGATATCTGTGGTGCTGTAGATGCGCTGGGAATGGCCGGTGAGGAGCAGCAAGAGCTTGAGTTGCTGGCACTTTCGGTGTGGGAGCAATCGTGCGATGTTTGTGATTTTTCGTTTATTTTTTTCAGTGGGCACCCAGGTGCAGCTGATGGTAAATGTCGAAGCCCTGTTGGTCAGGGAAAGCCCGGACTCCCGATGTCTGTGGTGCTGTAGATGCGCTGCCAATGGCCGGTGAGGAGCAGCAAGAGCTTGACTGTCTGGCACTTTGGGTGTGGGAGCAATCGTCGGACGTTTGTGATTTTGGGGGATTTTTATTCACTGGGCGCCCAGGTTCAGCTGGTGGTAAACGTCGAAGCCCTGTTGGTCAGGGAAAGCCCGGAGCCCCGATGTCTGTGGTGCTGTAGATGGGCTGGGAATGGCCGGTGAGGAGCAGCAAGAGCTTGACTGGCTGGCACTTTTGCTATGGGAGCAATCGTCCGATGTTCGTGATTTTTCTTTTATTTTTCTCAGCGGGTGCCCAGGTTCAGCTGGTGATAAACGTCGAAGCCCTGTTGATCAAAGAAAGCGCAGAACCCCGATGTCTGTGGTGCTGTAGATGCACTGCCAAAGTCCGGTGAGTAGCAGCAAGAGCTTGAGTTGCTGGCACTTTCGGTGTGGGAGCAATCGTCGGACGTTTGTGATTTTTGGGGATTTTTATTCACTGGGCGCCCAGGTTCAGCTGGTGGTAAACGTCGAAGCCCTGTTGGTCAGGGAAAGCCCAGAGCCCCGATGTCTTTGGTGCTGTAGATGCGCTGCCAATGGCCGGTATGGAGCAGCAAGAGCTTGACTGGCTGGCACTTTCGTTGTGGGAGCAATCGTCCGATGTTCGTGATTTTTCGGGGTTTTACTTTCAGTGGGCACACAGGTGCAGCTCGTGGTAAACGTCGAAGCCCTGTTGGTCAGGGAAAGCCCGGAGCCCCGATATCTGTGGTGCTGTAGATGGGCTGCCAAATTCCGGTGAGGAGCAGCAAGAGCTTGACTGGCTGGCACTTTCGGTGTGGGAGCAATCGTCCGATGTTTGTGATTTTTCGTTTATTTTTATCAGTGGGCGCCCAGGTGCAACTGGTGGTAAACGTCGAAGCCCTGTTGGTCAGGGAAAGCGCAGAACCCCGATGTCTGTGGTGCTGTAGATGCGCTGGGAATGGCCGGTGAGGAGCAGCAAGAGCTTGTGTTGCTGTCACTTTTGATGTGGGAGGAATCGTCCGACGTTCGTGATTTTTCGGGGTTTTATTTCAGTGGGCGCCCAGGTTCAGCTGGTGGTAAACGTCGAAGCCCTGTTGGTCAGGGAAAGCCCGGAGCCCCGATGTCTGTGGTGCTGTAGATGCGCTGGAAATGGGCGGTGATGAGCAGCAAGAGCTTGACATGCTGGCATTTAATGTGTGGCAGGAATCGTCTGACATTTGTGATTTTTGGGGTTTTTTTTTTCAGGGGGAACCCACGTGCAGCTGGTGGTAAATGTCGAAGCCCGGTTCGTTAGGGAAAGCCTGGAGCCCCGATGTCTGTGGTGCTGTAGATGCGCTGCCAATGGCCGGTGAGTAGCAGCAAGAGCTTGAGTTGCTGGCACTTTCGGTGTGGGAGGAATCGTCCGACGTTTTTTATTTTTCGGGGTTTTATTTCAGTGGGCGCCCAGGTGCAGCTGGTGGTAAACGTCGAAGCCCTGTTGGTCAGGGAAAGCTCGGAGCCCCGATGTCTGTGGTGTTGTAGATGCGCTGGGAATGGGAGGTGAGTAGCAGGAAGAGCTTGAGTTGCTGGCACTTGCAGTGTGGGAGCAATCGTTTGACGTTTTTGATTTTTCAGGGTTTTATTTCAGTGGGTAACCAGGTGCAGCTGGTGGTAAATGTCGAAGACCTGTTGTTCAGGTAAAGCTCGGAGCCCCGATGTCTGTGGTGCTGTAGATGCGCTGCCAATGGCCGGTGAGGAGCAGCAAGAGCTTGACTGGCTGGCACTTTCGGTGTGGGAGCAATCGTCCGATGTTCGTGATTTTTCTTTTATTTTTTTCAGTGGGCGCCCAGGTGCAGCTGGTGGTAAACGTCGAAGCCCTGTTGGTCAGGGAAAGCCCGGAGCCTAGATGTCTGTGGTGCTGTAGATGCGCTGGGAATGGGCGGTGAGGAGCAGCAAGAGCTTGTGTTGCTGGCACTTTTGGTGTGGGAGCAATCATCCGACGTTTGTGATTTTTCGGGGTTCTTTTCAGTGGGCGCCCAGGTGCAGCGGGTGGTAATCGTCGAAGCCCTTTTTGTCAGGGAAAGCCCGTAGCCCCGATGTCTGTGGTGCTGTAGATGCGCTGGGAATGGCTGGTGAGGAGCAGCAAGAGCTTGACAGGCTGGCACTTTCGGTGTGGGAGCAATCGTCCGATGTTCGTGATTTTTCGTGGATTTTTTTTCAGAGGTCGCCCAGGTTCAGCTGGTGGTAAAGGTCGAAGCCCTGTTGGTCAGGGAAAGCCCGGAGCCCCGATGTCTTTGGTGCTGTAGATGCGCTGCCAATGGCCGCTTAGGAGCAGCAAGAGCTTGACTGGGTGGCACTTTCGGTGTGGGAGCAATCGTCCGACATTCGTGATTTTTCCGGGTTTTACTTCCAGTGCGTGCCCATTTGCAGCTGGTGGTAAACATCGAAGCCCTGTTGGTCAGGGAAAGCCCAGAGCCCCGATGTCTGTGGTGCTGTAGATGCGCTGCCAATGGCCGGGGACAAGCAGCAAGAGCTTGACAGGCTGGCACTTTCGGTGTGGGAGGAATCGTCGGACGTTTGTGATTTTTGGGATTTTTTTTTCAGGGGGCACCCAGGTGCAGCTGGTGGTAAACGTCGAAGCCCTGTTGGTCAGGGAAGGCGCAGAACCCCAATGTCTGTGGTGCTGTAGATGCGCTGCCAATGGCTGGTGAGGAGCAGCAAGAGCTTGAGTTGCTGGCACTTTCGGTGTGGGAGCAATCGTCCGATGTTCATGATATTTCGGGTTTTTTTTCAGTGGGCGCCCAGCTGCAGCTGGTGGTAAATGTCGAAGCCCTGTTGGTCAGGGAAAGCCCGGAGCCCCGATGTCTGTGGTGCTGTAGATGCGCTGGGAATGGGCGGTGAGGAGCAGCAAGAGCTTGTGTTGCTGGCACTTTTGGTGTGGGAGCAATCATCCGACGTTTGTGATTTTTCGGGGTTCTTTTCAGTGGGAGCCCAGGTGCAGCGAGTGGTAAACGTCGAAGCCCTGTTGGTCAGGGAAAGCCCGGAGCCCCGATGTCTGTGGTGCTGTAGATGCGCTGCCAATGGCCGGTGAGGAGCAGCAAGAGCTTGAGTTGCTGGCACTTTCACTGTGGGAGCAATCGTCCGATGTTCGTGATTTTTCGTTTATTTTTTTCAGTGGGCGCCCAGGTGCAGCTGATGGTAAATGTCGAAGCCCTGTTGGTCAGGGAAAGCCCGGAGCCCCGATGTCTGTGGTGCTGTAGATGCACTGCCAAAGTCCGGTGAGTAGCAGCAGGAGCTTGAGTTGCTGGCACTTTCGGTGTGGGAGCAATCGTCCGACTGTCGTGATTTTTCGGGGTTTTACTTTCAATGGGCGCCCAGGTTGAGCTGGTGGTAAACGTCGAAGCCCTGTTGGTCAGGGAAAGCCCGGAGCCCCGATGTCTGTGGTGCTGTAGATGCGCTGGGAATGGCCGGTGAGGAGCAGCAAGAGCTTGACTGTCTGGCACTTTGGGTGTGGGAGCAATCGTCGGACGTTTGTGATTTTTGGGGATTTTTATTCACTGGGCGCCCAGGTTCAGCTGGTGGTAAACGTCGAAGTCCTGTTGGTCAGGGAAAGCCCGGAGCCCCGATATCTGTGGTGCTGTAGATGGGCTGGGAATGGCCGGTGAGGAGCAGCATGAGCTTGACTGGCTGGCACTTTTGCTATGGGAGCAATCGTCCGATGTTCGTGATTTTTCTTTTATTTTTCTCAGCGGGTGCCCAGGTTCAGCTGGTGGTAAACGTCGAAGCCCTGTTGGTCAAAGAAAGCGCAGAACCCCGATGTCTGTGGTGCTGTAGATGCACTGCCAAAGTCCGGTGAGTAGCAGCAAGAGCTTGACAGGCTGGCACTTTCGGTGTGGGAGCAATCGTCGGACGTTTGTGATTTTTGGGGATTTTTATTCACTGGGCGCCCAGGTTCAGCTGGTGGTAAACGTCGAAGCCCTGTTGGTCAGGGAAAGCCCGGAGCCCCGATGTCTGTGGTGTTGTAGATCCGCTGGGAATGGGAGGTGAGTAGCAGGAAGAGCTTGAGTTGCTGGCACTTGCAGTGTGGGAGCAATCGTTTGACGTTTTTGATTTTTCAGGGTTTTATTTCAGTGGGTAACCAGGTGCAGCTGGTGGTAAATGTCGAAGCCCTGTTGTTCAGGGAAAGCTCGGAGCCCCGATGTCTGTGGTGCTGTAGATGCGCTGCCAATGGCCGGTGAGGAGCAGCAAGAGCTTGACTGGCTGGCACTTTCGGTGTGGGAGCAATCGTCCGATGTTCGTGATTTTTCTTTTATTTTTTTCAGTGGGCGCCCAGGTGCAGCTGGTGGTAAACGTCGAAGCCCTGTTGGTCAGGGATAGCACAGAACCCCGATGTCTGTGGTGCTGTAGATGCACTGCCAAAGTCCGGTGAGGAGCAGCAAGAGCTTGAGTTGCTGGCACTTTCGCTGTGGGAGCAATCGTCCGACGTTCGTGATTTTTCGGGGTTTTATTTCAGTGGGCGCCCAGGTGCAGCGGGTGGTAATCGTCGAAGCCCTGTTTGTCAGGGAAAGCCCGTAGCCCCGATGTCTGTCGTGCTGTACATGCGCTGGGAATGGCTGGTGAGGAGCAGCAAGAGCTTGACAGGCTGGCACTTTAGGTATGGGAGCAATCGTCCGATGTTCGTGATTTTTCGTGGATTTTTTTTCAGAGGTCGCCCAGGTTCAGCTGGTGGTAAACGTCGAAGCCCTGTTGGTCAGGGAAAGCCCGGAGCCCCGATGTCTTTGGTGCTGTAGATGCGGTGCCAATGGCCGCTTAGGAGCAGCAAGAGCTTGACTGGGTGGCACTTTCGGTGTGGGAGCAATCGTCCGACATTCGTGATTTTTCCGGGTTTTACTTCCAGTGCGCGCCCATTTGCAGCTGGTGGTAAACATCGAAGCCCTCTTGGTCAGGGAAAGCCCAGAGCCCCGATGTCTCTGGTGCTGTAGATGCGCTGCCAATGGCCGGGGACAAGCAGCAAGAGCTTGACAGGCTGGCACTTTCGGTGTGGGAGGAATCGTCGGACGTTTGTGATTTTTGGGATTTTTTTTTCAGGGGGCACCCAGGTGCAGCTGGTGGTAAACGTCGAAGCCCTGTTGGTCAGGGAAGGCGCAGAACCCCAATGTCTGTGGTGCTGTAGATGCGCTGCCAAAGTCCGGTGAGTAGCAGCAAGAGCTTGAGTTGCTGGCACTTTCGGTGTGGGAGGAATCGTCCGATGTTCATGATTTTTCGGGTTTTTTTTTCAGTGGGCGCCCAGCTGCAGCTGGTGGTAAATGTCGAAGCCCTGTTGGTCAGGGAAAGCCCGGCGCCCTGATGTCTGTGGTGCTGTAGATGCGCTGCCAATGGCCGGGGACAAGCAGCAAGAGCTTGACAGGCTGGCACTTTCACTGTGGGAGCAATCGTCCGATGTTCGTGATTTTTCGTTTATTTTTTTCAGTGGGCGCCCAGGTGCAGCTGATGGTAAATGTCGAAGCCCTGTTGTTCAGGGAAAGCGCAGAACCCTGATGTCTGTGGTGCTGTAGATGCGCTGGGAATGGCCGGTGAGGAGCAGCAAGAGCTTGACTGGCTGGCACTTTCGGTATGGGAGCAATCGTCCGATGTTCGTGATTTTTCTTTTATTTTTCTCAGCGGGTTCTCAGGTTCAGCTGGTGGTAAACGTCGAAGCCCTGTTGGTCAAAGAAAGCGCAGAACCCCGATGTCTGTGGTGCTGTAGATGCACTGCCAAAGTCCGGTGAGTAGCAGCAAGAGCTTGAGTTGCTGGCACTTTCGGTGTGGGAGGAATCGTCCGACGTTTGTTATTCTTCGGGGTTTTATTTCAGTGGGCGCCCAGGTTCAGCTGGTGGTAAACGTCGAAGCCCTGTTGGTCAGGGAAAGCTCGGAGCCCCGATATCTGTGGTGCTGTAGATGCGCTGGGAATGGCCGGTGAGGAGCAGCAAGAGCTTGAGTTGCTGGCACTTTCGGTGTGGGAGCAATCGTGCGATGTTTGTGATTTTTCGTTTATTTTTTTCAGTGGGCACCCAGGTGCAGCTGATGGTAAATGTCGAAGCCCTGTTGGTCAGGGAAAGCCCGGACTCCCGATGTCTGTGGTGCTGTAGATGCGCTGCCAATGGCCGGTGAGGAGCAGGAAGACCTTGAGTTGCTGGCACTTTCGGTGTGGGAGCAATCGTCTGACGTTCGTGATTTTTCGGGGTTTTATTTCAGTGGGCGCCCAGGTGCAGCTGGTGGTAAACTTCGAAGCCCTGTTGGTTAGGGGAAGCCCGAAGCCCTGTTGGTCAGGGAAAGCTTGGAGCCCCGATATCTGTGATGCTGTACATGCGCTGCCAATGGCCGGGGAGGAGCAGCAAGAGCTTGACAGGCTGGCACTTTCGGTGTGGGAGTAAATGTCCGACGTTTCTGATTTTTCGGGATTTTTTTTCAGTGGGAGCCCAGGTTCAGCTGGTGGTAAACGTTGAAGCCCTGTTGGTCAGGGAAAGCCCGGAGCCTCGATATCTGTGGTGCTGTAGATGCGCTGGGAATGGGCGGTGAGGAGCAGCAAGAGCTTGACAGGCTGGCACTTTCGGTGTGCGAGGAATCGTCGGACGTTTCTGATTTTTCAGGATTTTTTTTTAGTGGGAGCCCAGGTTTAGCTAGTTGTAAACGTCGAAGCCCTGTTGGTCAGGGAAAGCCCGGAGCCGTGATGTCTGTGGTGCTGTAGATGCGCTGGGAATGGCCGGTGAGGAGCAGCAAGAGCTTGACTGTCTGGCACTTTTGGTGTGGGAGCAATCGTCCGACGTTCGTGATTTTTCGGGGTTCTTTTCAGTGGGAGCCCATGTTCAGCGAGTGGTAAACGTCGAAGCCCTGTTGGTCAGGGAAAGCCCGGAGCCCCGATGTCTGTGGTGCTGTACATGCACTGCCACTGTCCGGTGAGGAACAGCAAGAGCTTGACTGGCTGGCACTTTCGGTGTGGGAGCAATCGTCCGACGTTCGTGATTTTTCGGGGTTTTATTTCATTGGGAGCCCAGGTGCAGCTGGTGGTAAATGTCGAAGCCCTGTTGGTCAGGGAAAGCCCGGAGCCCCGATGTCTGTGGTGCTGTAGATGCGCTGGGAATGGCCGGTGAGGAGCAGCAAGAGCTTGACAGGCTGGCACTTTCGGTGTGGGAGCAATCGTCCGATGTTCGTGATTTTTCGTTTAGTTTTTTCAGTGGGCGCCCAGGTGCAGCTGGTGGTAAACGTCGAAGCCCTGTTGGTCAGGAAAAGCGCAGAACCCCGATGTCTGTGGTGCTGTAGATGAACTGCCAAAGTCCGGTGAGTAGCAGCAAGAGCTTGAGTTGCTGGCACTTTCGGTGTGGGAGGAATCGTCCGACGTTTGTTATTTTTCGGGGTTTTATTTCAGTGGGCGCCCAGGTGCAGCTGGGTGTAAACGTCGAAGCCCTGTTGGTCAGGGAAAGCCCGGAGCCCCGATGTCTGTGGTGCTGTAGATGCGCTGGGAATGGCCGGTGAGGGGTAGCAAGAGCTTGAGTTTCTGGCACTTTTGGTGTGGGAGCAATCGTCCGACGTTCGTGATTTTTCGGGGTTTTATTTCAGTGGGAGCCCAGGTGCAGCTGGTGGTAAACGTCGAAGCCCTGTTCGTCAGGGAAAGCCCGGAGCCCCGATGTCTGTGGTGCTGTAGATGCGCTACCAATGGCCGGTGAGGAGCAGCAAGAGCTTGACTGGCTGGCACTTTCGGTGTGGGAGTAAATGTCCGACGTTCGTGATTTTTCGGGGTTTTTTTTCAGTGGGAGCCCAGGTTCAGCTGGTGGTAAACGTTGAAGCCCTGTTGGTCAGGGAAAGCCCGGAGCCTCGATATCTGTGGTGCTGTAGTTGCGCTGGGAATGGGCGGTGAGGAGCAGCAAGAGCTTGACAGGCTGGCACTTTCGGTGTGCGAGTAATCGTCGGACGTTTCTGATTTTTCAGGATTTTTTTTTAGTGGGAGCCCAGGTTTAGCTAGTTGTAAACGTCGAAGCCCTGTTGGTCAGGGAAAGCCCGGAGCCGTGATGTCTGTGGTGCTGTAGATGCGCTGGGAATGGCCGGTGAGGAGCAGCAAGAGCTTGACTGTCTGGCACTTTTGGTGTGGGAGCAATCGTCCGACGTTCGTGATTTTTCGGGGTTCTTTTCAGTGGGAGCCCATGTTCAGCGAGTGGTAAACGTCGAAGCCCTGTTGGTCAGGGAAAGCCCGGAGCCCCGATGTCTGTGGTGCTGTACATGCACTGCCACTGTCCGGTGAGGAACAGCAAGAGCTTGACTGGCTGGCACTTTCGGTGTGGGAGCAATCGTCCGACGTTCGTGATTTTTCGGGGTTTTATTTCATTGGGAGCCCAGGTGCAGCTGGTGGTAAATGTCGAAGCCCTGTTGGTCAGGGAAAGCCCGGAGCCCCGATATCTGTGGTGCTGTAGATGCGCTGGGAATGGGCGGTGAGGAGCAGCAAGAGCTTGACAGGCTGGCACTTTCGGTGTGGGAGCAATCGTCCGATGTTCGTGATTTTTCGTTTAGTTTTTTCAGTGGGCGCCCAGGTGCAGCTGGTGGTAAACGTCGAAGCCCTGTTGGTCAGGAAAAGCGCAGAACCCCGATGTCTGTGGTGCTGTAGATGAACTGCCAAAGTCCGGTGAGGAGCAGCAAGAGCTTGAGTTGCTGGCACTTTCGGTGTGGGAGGAATCGTCCGACGTTTGTTATTTTTCGGGGTTTTATTTCAGTGGGCACCCAGGTGCAGCTGGGTGTAAACGTCGAAGCCCTCTTGGTCAGGGAAAGCCCGGAGCCCCGATGTCTGTGGTGCTGTAGATGCGCTGGGAATGGCCGGTGAGGGGTAGCAAGAGCTTGAGTTGCTGGCACTTTTGGTGTGGGAGCAATCGTCCGACGTTCGTGATTTTTCGGGGTTTTATTTCAGTGGGAGCCCAGGTGCAGCTGGTGGTAAACGTCGAAGCCCTGTTCGTCAGGGAAAGCCCAGAGCCCCGATGTCTGTGGTGCTGTAGATGCGCTGGGAATGGCCGGTGAGGAGCAGCAAGAGCTTGACTGGCTGGCACTTTCGGTGTGGGAGCAATCGTGCGATGTTTGTGATTTTTCGTTTATTTTTTTCAGTGGGCACCCAGGTGCAGCTGATGGTAAATGTCGAAGCCCTGTTGGTCAGGGAAAGCCCGGACTCCCGATGTCTGTGGTGCTGTAGATGCGCTGCCAATGGCCGGTGAGGAGCAGGAAGACCTTGCGTTGCTGGCACTTTCGGTGTGGGAGCAATCGTCCGACGTTCGTGATTTTTCGGGGTTTTATTTCAGTGGGCGCCCAGGTGCAGCTGGTGGTAAACTTCGAAGCCCTGTTGGTCAGGGGAAGCCCGAAGCCCTGTTGGTCAGGGAAAGCTTGGAGCCCCGATATCTGTGATGCTGTACATGCGCTGCCAATGGCCGGGGAGGAGCAGCAAGAGCTTGACAGGCTGGCACTTTCGGTGTGGGAGTAAATGTCCGACGTTCGTGATTTTTCGGGGTTTTTTTTCAGTGGGAGCCCAGGTTCAGCTGGTGGTAAACGTTGAAGCCCTGTTGGTCAGGGAAAGCCCGGAGCCTCGATATCTGTGGTGCTGTAGATGCGCTGGGAATGGGCGGTGAGGAGCAGCAAGAGCTTGACAGGCTGGCACTTTCGGTGTGCGAGTAATCGTCGGACGTTTCTGATTTTTCAGAATTTTTTTTTAGTGGGAGCCCAGGTTTAGCTAGTTGTAAACGTCGAAGCCCTGTTGGTCAGGGAAAGCCCGGAGCCGTGATGTCTGTGGTGCTGTAGATGCGCTGGGAATGGCCGGTGAGGAGCAGCAAGAGCTTGACTGTCTGGCACTTTTGGTGTGGGAGCAATCGTCCGACATTCGTGATTTTTCGGGGTTCTTTTCAGTGGGAGCCCAGGTTCAGCGAGTGGTAAACGTCGAAGCCCTGTTGGTCAGGGAAAGCCCGGAGCCCCGATGTCTGTGGTGCTGTACATGCACTGCCACTGTCCGGTGAGGAACAGCAAGAGCTTGACTGGCTGGCACTTTCGGTGTGGGAGCAATCGTCCGACGTTCGTGATTTTTCGGGGTTTTATTTCATTGGGAGCCCAGGTGCAGCTGGTGGTAAATGTCGAAGCCCTGTTGGTCAGGGAAAGCCCGGAGCCCCGATGTCTGTGGTGCTGTAGATGCGCTGGGAATGGGCGGTGAGGAGCAGCAAGAGCTTGACAGGCTGGCACTTTCGGTGTGGGAGCAATCGTCCGATGTTCGTGATTTTTCGTTTAGTTTTTTCAGTGGGCGCCCAGGTGCAGCTGGTGGTAAACGTCGAAGCCCTGTTGGTCAGGAAAAGCGCAGAACCCCGATGTCTGTGGTGCTGTAGATGAACTGCCAAAGTCCGGTGAGGAGCAGCAAGAGCTTGAGTTGCTGGCACTTTCGGTGTGGGAGGAATCGTCCGACGTTTGTTATTTTTCGGGGTTTTATTTCAGTGGGCGCACAGGTGCAGCTGGGTGTAAACGTCGAAGCCCTGTTCGTCAGGGAAAGCCCGGAGCCCCGATGTCTGTGGTGCTGTAGATGCGCCGCCAATGACCGGTGAGGAGCACAAAGAGCTTGACTGGCTGGCACTTTCGGTGTGGGAGCAATCGTCTGATGTTTGTGATTTTGGGGGTTTTTTTTTTTCAGTGGGTGCCCAGGTGCAACTGGTGGTAAACGTCGAAGCCCTGTTGGTCAGGGAAAGCCCGGAGCCCCGATGTCTGTGGTGCTGTAGATGCGCTGGGAATGGCCGGTGAGGGGTAGCAAGAGCTTGAGTTGCTGGCACTTTTGGTGTGGGAGCAATCGTCCGACGTTCGTGATTTTTCGGGGTTTTATTTCAGTGGGAGCCCAGGTGCAGCTGGTGGTAAACGTCGAAGCCCTGTTCGTCAGGGAAAGCCCGGAGCCCCGATGTCTGTGGTGCTGTAGATGCGCTGGCAATGGCCGGTGAGGAGCAGCAAGAGCTTGACTGGCTGGCACTTTCGGTGTGGGAGCAATCGTCCGACGTTCGTGATTCTTCGCGGTTTTACTTTCAGTGGGCGCCCAGGTGCAGCTGGTGGTAAATGTCGAAGCCCTGTTGGTCAGGGAAAGCCCGGAGCCCCGATGTCTGTGGTGCTGTAGATGCGCTGGGAATGGAAGGTGATGAGCACCTACAGCTTGACTGGCTGGCACTTTCGGTGTGGGAGCAATCGTCCGACGTTCGTGATTTTTCGGGGTTTTACTTTCAGTGGGCGCACAGGTGCAGCTGGTGGTAAACGTCGAAGCCCTGTTGGTCACGGAAAGCCCGGATCCCCGATGTCTGTGGTGCTGTAGATGCGCTGGGAATGGGCGGTGAGGAGCAGCAAGAGCTTGAGTTGCTGGCACTTTCAGTGTGGGAGCAATCGTCGGACGTTTGTGATTTTTGGGGATTTTTATTCACTGGGCGCCCAGGTTCAGCTGGTGGTAAACGTCGAAGCCCTGTTGGTCAGGGAAAGCCCGGAGCCCCGATGTCTGTGGTGCTGTAGATGCGCTGCCAATGGCCGGTGAGGAGCAGCAAGAGCTTGACAGGCTGGCATTTAAAGTGTGGCAGGAATCGTCCGACATTTGTGATTTTTGGGGTTTTTTTTTCAGGGGGCGTCCAGGTTCAGCTCGTGTTAAAAGTCGAAGCCCTGTTGGTCAGGGAAAGCCCGGAGCCCCGATGTCTGTGGTGCTGTAGATACGCTGCCAATGGCCGGTGAGTAGCAGCAAGAGCTTGAGTTGCTGGCACTTTCGGTGTGAGATCAATCATCCGACGTTTTTGATTTTTCAGGGTTTTTTTTCAGTGGGCAATCAGGTGCAGCTGGTGGTAAACGTCGAAGCCCTGTTGGTCAGGGAAAGCCCGGAGCCCCGATGTCTGTGGTGCTGTAGATGGGCTGGGAATGGCCGGTGAGGAGCAGCAAGAGCTTGACTGGCTGGCACTTTTGCTATGGGAACAATCGTCCGATGTTCGTGATTTTTCTTTTATTTTTCTCAGCGGGTGCCCAGGTTCAGCTGGTGGTAAACGTCGAAGCCCTGTTGGTCAAAGAAAGCGCAGAACCCCGATGTCTGTGGTGCTGTAGATGCACTGCCAAAGTCCGGTGAGTAGCAGCAAGAGCTTGAGTTGCTGGCACTTTCGGTGTGGGAGCAATCGTCCGACGTTCGTGATTTTTCGGGATTTTTTTTCAGTGGGCGCCCAGGTGCAGCTGGTGGTAAACTTCGAAGCCCTGTTGGTCAGGGAAAGCCCGGAGCCCCGATGTCTGTGGTGCTGTAGATGCGCTGGGAATGGCCGGTGAGGAGCAGCAAGAGCTTGAGTTGCTGGCACTTTCGGTGTGGGAGGAATCGTCCGACGTTCGTGATTTTTCGGGGTTTTATTTCAGTGGGCGCCCAGGTGCAGCTGGTGGTAAACGTCGAAGCCCTGTTGGTCAGGGAAAGCCCGGAGCCCCGATGTCTGTGGTGCTGTAGATGCGCTGGGAATGGGAGGTGAGTCGCAGCATGAGCTTGACTGGCTGGCACTTTCGGTGTGGGAGGAATCGTCCGACGTTCGTGATTTTTCGGGGTTTTATTTCAGTGGGCGCCCAGGTGCAGCTGGTGGTAAATGTCGAAGCCCTGTTGGTCAGGGAATGCCCGGAGCCCCGATGTCTGTGGTGCTGTAGATGCGCCTCCAATGGCTGGTGAGGAGCAGTAAGAGCTTGACTGGCTGGCACTTTTGTTGTGGGAGCAATCGTCCGACGTTCGTGATTTTTCGGGGTTTTATTTCAGTGGGCGCCCAGCTGCAGCGGGTGGTAAACGTCGAAGCCCTGTTGGTCAGGGAAAGCCCGGAGCCCCGATGTCTGTGGTGCTGTAGATGCGCTGGGAATTGCTGGTGAGAAGCAGCATGAGCTTGACTGGCTGGCACTTTCGGTGTGGGAGCACTCGTCTGATGTTCGTGATATTTCGTTTATTTTTTCCAGTGGGCGCCCAGGTGCAGCTGGTGGTAAACGTCGAAGCCCTGTTCGTCAGGGAAAGCCCGGAGCCCCGATGTCTGTCGTGCTGTAGATGGGCTGGCAATGGCCGGTGAGCAGCAGCAAGAGCTTGACTGTCTGGCACTTTTGGTGTGAGAGCAATCGTCCGACGTTCGTGATTTTTCGGTGTTCTTTTCAGTGGGAGCCCAGGTGCAGCGAGTGGTAAACGTCGAAGCCCTGTTCGTCAGGGAATGCCCGGAGCCCCGATGTCTGTGGTGTTGTAGATGCACTGCCACTGTCCGGTGAGGAGCAGCATGAGCTTGACTGGCTGGCACTTTTGGTGTGGGAGCAATCGTCCGATGTTCGTCATTTTTCAGGGTTTATTTTCACTGGGCAACCAGGTGCAGCTGGTGGTAAATATCGAAGGCCTGTTGGTCAGGGAAAGCCCGGAGCCACGATGTCTGTGGTGCTATAGATGCGCTGCCAATGGCCGGTGAGGAGCAGCAAGAGCTTGACTGGCTGGCACTTTCGTTGTGGGAGCAATCGTCCGACGTTCGTGATTTTTCGGGGTTTTATTTCAGTGGGCGCCCAGGTGCAGCTGGTGGTAAACGTCGAAGCCCTGTTGGTCAGGGAAAGCCCGGAGCCGTGATGTCTGTGGTGCTGTAGATGAACTGCCAAAGTCCGGTGAGGAGCAGCAAGAGCTTGAGTTGCTGGCACTTTCGGTGTGGGAGGAATCGTCCGACGTTTGTTATTTTTCGGGGTTTTATTTCAGTGGGCGCCCAGGTGCAGCTGGGTGTAAACGTCGAAGCCCTGTTGGTCAGGGAAAGCCCGGAGCCCCGATGTCTGTGGTGCTGTAGATGCGCCGCCAATGACCGGTGAGGAGCACAAAGAGCTTGACTGGCTGGCACTTTCGGTGTGGGAGCAATCGTCTGATGTTTGTGATTTTGGGGGTTTTTTTTTTTCAGTGGGTGCCCAGGTGCAACTGGTGGTAAACGTCGAAGCCCTGTTGGTCAGGGAAAGCCCGGAGCCCCGATGTCTGTGGTGCTGTAGATGCGCTGGGAATGGCCGGGGAGGGGTAGCAAGAGCTTGAGTTGCTGGCACTTTTGGTGTGGGAGCAATCGTCCGACGTTCGTGATTTTTCGGGGTTTTATTTCAGTGGGAGCCCAGGTGCAGCTGGTGGTAAACGTCGAAGCCCTGTTCGTCAGGGAAAGCCCGGAGCCCCGATGTCTGTGGTGCTGTAGATGCGCTGCCACTGTCCGGTGAGGAGCAGCAAGAGCTTGACTGGCTGGCACTTTCGGTGTGGGAGCAATCGTCCGACGTTCGTGATTCTTCGCGGTTTTACTTTCAGTGGGAGCCCAGGTGCAGCTGGTGGTAAATGTCGAAGCCCTGTTGGTCAGGGAAAGCTCGGAGCCCCGATGTCTGTGGTGCTGTAGATGCGCTGGGAATGGAAGGTGATGAGCACCTACAGCTTGACTGGCTGGCACTTTCGGTGTGGGAGCAATCGTCCGACGTTCGTGATTTTTCGGGGTTTTACTTTCAGTGGGCGCACAGGTGCAGCTGGTGGTAAACGTCGAAGACCTGTTGGTCAGGGAAAGCCCGGATCCCCGATGTCTGTGGTGCTGTAGATGCGCTGGGAATGGGCGGTGAGGAGCAGCAAGAGCTTGAGTTGCTGGCACTTTCAGTGTGGGAGCAATCGTCGGACGTTTGTAATTTTTGGGGATTTTTATTCACTGGGCGCCCAGGTTCAGCTGGTGGTAAACGTCGAAGCCCTGTTGGTCAGGGAAAGCCCGGAGCCCCGATGTCTGTGGTGCTGTAGATGGGCTGGGAATGGCCGGTGAGGAGCAGCAAGAGCTTGACTGGCTGGCACTTTTGCTATGGGAACAATTGTCCGATGTTCGTGATTTTTCTTTTATTTTTCTCAGCGGGTGCCCAGGTTCAGCTGGTGGTAAACGTCGAAGCCCTGTTGGTCAAAGAAAGCGCAGAACCCCGATGTCTGTGGTGCTGTAGATGCACTGCCAAAGTCCGGTGAGTAGCAGCAAGAGCTTGAGTTGCTGGCACTTTCGGTGTGGGAGGAATCGTCCGACGTTCGTGATTTTTCGGGATTTTTTTTCAGTGGGCGCCCAGGTGCAGCTGGTGGTAAACTTCGAAGCCCTGTTGGTCAGGGAAAGCCCGGAGCCCCGATGTCTGTGGTGCTGTAGATGCGCTGGGAATGGCCGGTGAGGAGCAGCAAGAGCTTGAGTTGCTGGCACTTTCGGTGTGGGAGGAATCGTCCGACGTTCGTGATTTTTCGGGGTTTTATTTCAGTGGGCCCCCAGGTGCAGCTGGTGGTAAACGTCGAAGCCCTGTTGGTCAGGGAAAGCCCGGAGCCCCGATGTCTGTGGTGCTGTAGATGCGCTGGGAATGGGAGGTGAGTCGCAGCATGAGCTTGACTGGCTGGCACTTTCGGTGTGGGAGGAATCGTCCGACGTTCGTGATTTTTCGGGGTTTTATTTCAGTGGGCGCCCAGGTGCAGCTGGTGGTAAATGTCGAAGCCCTGTTGGTCAGGGAATGCCCGGAGCCCCGATGTCTGTGGTGCTGTAGATGCGCCTCCAATGGCTGGTGAGGAGCAGCAAGAGCTTGACTGGCTGGCACTTTTGTTGTGGGAGCAATCGTCCGACGTTCGTGATTTTTCGGGGTTTTATTTCAGTCGGCGCCCAGCTGCAGCGGGTGGTAAACGTCGAAGCCCTGTTCGTCAGGGAAAGCCCGGAGCCCCGATGTCTGTCGTGCTGTAGATGGGCTGGCAATGGCCGGTGAGCAGCAGCAAGAGCTTGACTGTCTGGCACTTTTGGTGTGAGAGCAATCGTCCGACGTTCGTGATTTTTCGGTGTTCTTTTCAGTGGGAGCCCAGGTGCAGCGAGTGGTAAACGTCGAAGCCCTGTTCGTCAGGGAATGCCCGGAGCCCCGATGTCTGTGGTGTTGTAGATGCACTGCCGCTGTCCGGTGAGGAGCAGCATGAGCTTGACTGGCTGGCACTTTTGGTGTGGGAGCAATCGTCCGACGTTCGTCATTTTTCAGGGTTTATTTTCACTGGGCAACCAGGTGCAGCTGGTGGTAAATATCGAAGGCCTGTTGGTCAGGGAAAGCCCGGAGCCACGATGTCTGTGGTGCTGTAGATGCGCTGCCAATGGCCGGGGAGGAGCAGCAAGGGCTTGACTGGCTGGCACTTTCGTTGTGGGAGCAATCGTCCGACGTTCGTGATTTTTCGGGGTTTTATTTCAGTGGGCGCCCAGGTGCAGCTGGTGGTAAACGTCGAAGCCCTGTTGGTCAGGGAAAGCCCGGAGCCGTGATGTCTGTGGTGCTGTAGATGCACTGCCAAAGTCCGGTGAGGAACAGCAAGAGCTTGAGTTGCTGGCACTTTCTGTGGGGGAGGAATCGTCCGACGTTTGTGATTTTTCGGGGTTTTATTTCAGTGGGCGCCCAGGTGCAGCTGGTGGTAAACGTCGAAGCCCTGTTGGTCAGGGAAAGCTCGGAGCCCCGATGTCTGTGGTGCTGTAGATGCGCTGCCAGTGGCCGGGGAGGAGCAGCAAGAGCTTGACTGGCTGGCACTTTCGGTGTGGGAGCAATCGTCCGATGTTCGTGATTTTTCGGGGTTCTTTTCAGTGGGAGCCCAGGTGCAGCGAGTGGTAAACGTCGAAGCCCTGTTCGTCAGGGAAAGCTCGGAGCCCCGATGTCTGTGGTGTTGTAGATGCGCTGCCAGTGGCCGGGGAGGAGCAGCAAGAGCTTGACTGGCTGGAACTTTCGGTGTGGGAGCAATCGTCCAATGTTCGTGATTTTTCGGGGTTCTTTTCAGTGGGAGCCCAGGTTCAGCGAGTGGTAAACGTCGAAGCCCTGTTGGTCAGGGAAAGCCCGGAGCCCCGATGTCTGCGGTGTTGTAGATGCGCTGGGAATGGCCGGTGAGGAGCAGCAAGAGCTTGACAGGCTGGCATTTAAGGTGTTGCAGGAATCGTCCGACGTTTGTGATTTTGGGGGTTTTTTTTTCAGGGGGCACCCAGGTGCAGCTGGTGGTAAATGTCGAAGCCCGGTTCGTCAGGGAAAGCCCGGAGCCCCGATGTCTGTGGTGCTGTAGATGCGCTGCCAGTGGCCGGTGAGGAGCAGCAAGAGCTTGAGTTGCTGGCACTTTCGGTGTGGGAGCAATCGTCCGATGTTCGTGATTTTTCGGGGTTCTTTTCAGTGGGCGCCCAGGTGCAGCTGATGGTAAACGTCGAAGCCCTGATCGTCAGGGAAAGCCCAGAGCCCCGATGTCTGTGGTGCTGTACATGCGCTGCCAATGGCCGGTGAGGAACAGCAAGAGCTTGACTGGCTGGCACTTTCGGTGTGGGATCAATCGTCCGACGTTTTTGATTTTTCAGGGTTTTTTTTTCAGTGGGCAACCAGGTGCAGCTGGTGGTAAACGTCGAAGCCCTGTTGGTCAGGGAAAGCCCGGAGCCCCGATGTCTGTGGTGCTGTAGATGCGCTGGGAATGGCTGGTGAGGAGCAGCAAGAGCTTGACTGGCTGGCACTTTTGCTGTGGGAGCAATCGTCCGACGTTCGTGATTTTTCTTTTATTTTTTTCAGCGGGCGCCCAGGTTCAGCTGGTGGTAAACGTCGAAGCCCTGTTGGTCAGGGAAAGCGCAGAACCCCGATGTCTGTGGTGCTGTAGATGCACTGCCAAACTCCGGTGAAGAGCAGCAAGAGTTTGAGTTGCTGGCACTTTTGGTGTGGGAGTAATCGTCCGATGTTCGTGATTTTTCGAGCTTTTATTTCAGTGGGCGCCCAGGTGCAGCTGGTGGTAAACGTCGAAGCCCTGTTTGTCAGGGAAAGCCCAGAGCCCCGATGTCTGTGGTGCTGTAGATGCGCTGGGAATGGGAGGTGAGGAGCAGCAAGAGCTTGAGTTGCTGGCACTTTTGGTGTGGGAGCAATCATCCGACATTCGTGATTTTTCGGGGTTTTATTTCAGTGGGAGCCCAGGTGCAGCTGGTGGTAAACGTCGAAGCCCTGTTGGTCAGGGAATGCCTGGAGCCCCGATCTCTGTGGTGCTGTAGATGCGCTGCCAATGGCTGGTGAGGAGCAGCAAGAGCTTGACTGTCTGGCACGTTGGGTGTGGGAGCAATCGTCGGACGTTTGTGATTTTTGGGGATTTTTATTCACTGGGCGCCCAGGTTCAGCTGGTGGTAAACGTCGAAGCCCTGTTGGTCAGGGAAAGCCCGGAGCCCCGATGTCTGTGGTGCTGTAGATGCGCTGGCAATGGCCGGTGAGCAGCAGCCAGAGCTTGAGTTGCTGGCACTTTTGATGTGGGAGCAATCGTCCGACGTTCGTGATTTTTCGGGGTTTTACTTTCAGTGGGCGCCCAGGTGCAGCTAGTGGTAAATGTCGAAGCCCTGTTGGTCAGGGAAAGCCCAGAGCCCCGATGTCTGTGGTGCTGTAGATGCGCTGGGAATGGCCGGTGAGGAGCAGCAAGAGCTTGACTGGCTGGCACTTCCGGTGTGGGAGCAATCGTCTGATCTTCGTGATTTTTCGTTTATTTTTTTCAGGGGGTACCCAGGTCCAGCTGGTGGTAAACGTCGAAGCCCTGTTGGTCAGGGAAAGCCCAGAGCCCCGATGTCTGTGGTGCTGTAGATGCGCTGCCAGTGGCCGGTGAGGAGCAGCAAGAGGCTGACATGCTGGCACTTTCGATGTGGGTGCAATCGTCCGACGTTCGTGATTTTTCGGGGTTCTTTTCAGTGGGAGCCCAGGTTCAGTGAGTGGTCAACGTCAAAGCCCTGTTCGTCAGGGAAAGCGCAGAACCCCGATGTCTGTGGTGCTGTAGATGCAATGCCAAACTCCCGTGAGTAGCAGCAAGAGCTTGACTGGCTGGCACTTTTGGTGTGGGAGCAGTCGTCCGACGTTTGTGATATTTGGGGATTTTTTTTCCAGTGGGCGCCCAAGTTCAGCTGGTAGTAAACTTCTAAGCCCTGTTGGTCAGGGAAAGCCCAGAGCCCCGATGTCTGTGGTGCTGTAGATGCGCTGGGAATGGCTGGTGAGGAGCAGCTAGAGCTTGATAGGCTGGCACTTTCAGTGTGGGAGCAATCGTCCGACGTTCGTGATTTTTCGGGGTTTTTTTTCAGTGGGCCCCCAGGTGCAACTGGTGGTAAACGTTGAAGCCCTGTTGGTCAGGGAAAGCCCAGAGCCGCGATGTCTGTGGTGCTGTAGATGCGCTGGGAATGGGCGGTGAGGAGCAGCAAGAGCTTGTGTTGCTGGCACTTTCGGTGTGGGAGCAATCGTCCGATGTTCGTGATTTTTCTTTTATTTTTTTCACTGGGCGCCCAGGTTCAGCTGGTGGTAAACGTTGAAGCCCTGTTGGTCAAGGAAAGTCCACAGCCCCGACGTCTGTGGTGCTGTAGATGCGCTGGGAATGGGCGGTGAGGAGCAGCAAGAGCTTGACAGGCTGGCATTTAAGGTGTGGCAGGAATCGTCTGACATTTGTGATTTTGGGGGTTTTTTTTTCAGGGGGCACCCAGGTGCAGCTGGTGGTAAACGTCGAACCCCTGTTGGTCAGGGAAAGCCCGGAGCCCCGATGTCTGTGGTGCTGTAGATGCGCTGCCACTGTCCGGTGAGGAGCAGCAAGAGCTTGACTAGCTGGCACTTTCGGTGTGGGAGCAATCGTCCGACGTTCGTCATTTTTCAGGGTTTTTTTTCAGTGCGCAACCAGGTGCAGCTGGTGGTAAACTTCGAAGCCCTGATGTTCAGGGAAAGCGCAGAACCCCGATGTCTGTGGTGCTGTAGATGCACTGCCAAAGTCCGGTGAGTAGCTGCAAGAGCTTGACTGGCTGGCACTTTTGGTGTGGGAGCAATCGTTTGACGTTCGTGATTTTTCGGGGTTTTATTTCAGTTGGCGCCCAGGTTCAGCTGGTGGTAAACGTCGAAGCCCTGTTGGTCAGGGAAAGCCCGGAGCCCCGATGTCTGTGGTGCTGTAGATGCGCTGCCAATGGCCGGTAATGAGCAGCAAGAGCTTGACTGGCTGGGACTTTTGGTGTGGGAGCAATCGTTCGACGTTCGTGATTTTTCGGGGTTTTACTTTCAGTGGGCGCCCAGGTTCAGCTGGTGGTAAACGTCGAAGCCCTGTTCGTCAGGGAAAGCGCAGAACCCCAATGTCTGTGGTGCTGTAGATGCACTGCCAAAGTCCGGTGAGTAGCAGCAAGAGCTTGAGTTGCTGGCACTTTGGTTGTGGGAGCAATCGTCCGACGTTCGTGATTTTTCGGGGTTTTATTTCAGTGGGCGCCCAGGTGCAGCTGTTGGTAAATGTCGAAGCCCTGTTGTTCAGGGAAAGCGCAGAACCCCGATGTCTGTGGTGCTGTAGATGCGCTGGGAATGGGATCTGAGGAGTAGCAAGAGTCTGACATGCTGGCACTTTCGATGTGTGTGCAATCGTCTGACGTTCGTGATTTTTCGGGGTTTTTTTCACTGGGCGCCCAGGTTCAGCTGGTGGTAAACGTTGAAGCCCTGTTGGTCAGGGAAAGCTCGGAGCCCCGATGTCTGTGGTGCTGTAGATGCACTGCCAAAGTCCGGTGAGTAGCAGCATGAGCTTGAGTTGCTGGCTCTTTCGGTGTGGGAGCAATCGTCTGATCTTCGTGATTTTTCGTTTATTTTTTTCAGTGGGTGCCGAGGTTCAGCTGGTGGTAAACGTCGAAGCCCTGTTGGTCAGGGAAAGCCCCGAGCCCCGATGTCTGTGGTGCTGTAGATGCGCTGCCAATGGCCGGTGAGGAGCAGCAAGAGGCTGACATGCTGGCACTTTCGATGTGGGTGCAATTGTCCGACGTTCGTGATTTTTCGGGGTTTTTTTCAGTGGGCGCCCAGGTGCAGCTGGTGGTAAATGTCGAAGCCCTGTTGGTCAGGGAAAGCGCAGAGCCCCGATGTCTGTGGTGCTGTAGATGCGCTGCCAATGGCCGGTGAGGAGCAGCAAGAGCTTGGCTGGCTGGCACTTTCGGTGTGGGAGCAATCGTCCGACGTTCGTGATTTTTCGGGTTTTATTTCAGTGGGCGCCCAGGTTCAGCTGGTGGTAAACGTCGAAGCCCTGTTGGTCAGGGAAAGCCCGGAGCCCCGATGTCTGTGGTGCTGTAGATGCGCTGGGAATGGCCGGTGAGGAGCAGCATGAGCTTGACTGGCTGGCACTTTCGGTGTGGGAGCAATCGTCCGACGTTTTTGACTTTTCAGGGTTTTTTTTCAGTGGGCAACCAGGTGCAGCTGGTGGTAAACGTCGAAGCCCTGTTGGTCAGGGAAAGCCCGGAGCCCCGATGTCTGTGGTGCTGTAGATTCGCTGCCAGTGGCCGGTGAGGAGCAGCAACAGCTTGACTGGCTGGCACTTTTGGTGTGGGAGCAATCGTCCGACGTTCGTGATTTTTCGGGGTTATTTTCAGTGGGAGCCCAGGTTCAGCGAGTGGTAAACGTCGAAGCCCTGTTGGTCAGGGAAAGCCCGGAGCCCTGATGTCTGTGGTATTGTACATGCGCTGGGAATGGCCGGGGAGGAGCAGCAAGAGGTTGACAGGCTGGCATTTAATGTGTGGCAGGAATCGTCCGATGTTTGTGATTTCGGGGGTTTTTTTTTCAGTGGGCACCCAGGTGCAGCTGGTGGTAAATGTCGAAGCCCGGTTCGTCAGGGAAAGCCCAGAGTCCCGATGTCTGTGGTGCTGTAGATTCGCTGCCAGTGGCCGGTGAGGAGCACCAAGAGCTTGACTGGCTGGCACTTTTGCTGTGGGAGCAATTGTACGACGTTCGTGATTTTTCTTTAATTTTTTTCAGTGGGCGCCGAGGTTCAGCTGGTGGTAAACGTCGAAGCCCTGTTGGTCAGGGAAAGCGCAGAACCCCGATGTCTGTGGTGCTGTAGATGCACTGCCAAAGTCTGGTGAGTAGCAGCAAGAGCTTGAGTTGCTGGCACTTTCGGTGTGGGAGCAATCGTCCGATGTTCGTGATTTTTCGTTTATTTTGTTCAGTGGGCACGCAGGTGCAGCTGGTGGTAAATGTCGAAGCCCTGTTGGTCAGGGAAAGCCCGGAGCCCCGATGTCTGTGGTGCTGTAGATGCACTGCCAAAGTCCGGTGAGTAGCAGCAAGAGCTTGAGTTGCTGGCACTTTCGGTGTCGGAGGAATCGTCCGACGTTCGTGATATTTCGGGATTTTTTTTCAGGGGGCGCCCAGGTGCAGCTGGTGGTAAACGTCGAAGCCCTGTTGGTCAGGGAAAGCCCGGAGCCCCGATATCTGCGGTGCTGTAGATGCGCTGCCAGTGGCCGGGGAGGAGCAGCAAGAGCTTGACTGGCTGGAACGTTGGGTGTGGGAGCAATCGTCCGATGTTAGTGATTTTTCGGGGTTCTTTTCAGTGGGAGCCCAGGTTCAGCGAGTGGTAAACGTCGAAGCCCTGTTGGTCAGGGAAAGCCCGGAGCCCCGATGTCTGTGGTGCTGTAGATGCGCTGGGAATGGCCGGTGAGGAGCAGCAAGAGCTTCACAGGCTGGCACTTTCGGTGTGGGAGCAATCGTCCGACGTTCGTGATTTTTTGGGATTTTTTTTCAGTGGGCGCCCAGGTGCAGCTGGTGGTAAACGTCAAAGCCCTGTTGGTCAGGGAAAGCCCGGAGCCCCGATGTCTGTGGTGCTGTAGATGCACTGCCAAAGTCCGGTGAGTAGCAGCAAGAGCTTGAGTTGCTGGCACTTTCGGTGTGGGAGCAATCGTCCGATGTTCATGATTTTTCGTTTATTTTTTTCAGTGGGCGCCCAGGTTCAGCTGGTGGTAAATGTCGAAGCCCTGTTGGTCAGGGAAAGCCCAGAGCCCCGATGTCTGTGGTGCTGTAGATGCGCTGGGAATGGGAGGTGAGTAGCAGCAAGAGCT
The DNA here is from genome assembly GCF_036417535.1 of Chlamydotis macqueenii. Taxonomy (NCBI): domain Eukaryota; kingdom Metazoa; phylum Chordata; class Aves; order Otidiformes; family Otididae; genus Chlamydotis; species Chlamydotis macqueenii. The sequence continues at coordinate 296,276 of NW_028239071.1, forward strand.
TGAATGGCTGGAACGTTGGGTGTGGCAGCAATCGTCGGACGTTTGTGATTTTTTCAGGGTTTTTATTCACTGGGCGCCCAGGTTCACCTGGTGGTAAACGTCGAAGCCCTGTTGGGTAGGGAAAGCCCAGAGCCCCGATGTCTGTGGTGCTGTAGATGCGCTGCCAATGGCTGGTGAGGAACAGCAAGAGCTTGAGTTGCTGGCACTTTCGGTGTGGGAGGAATCGTCCGATGTTCGTGATTTTTCGGGGTTTTATTTCAGTGGGAGCCCTGGTGCAGCGGGTGGTAAACGTCGAAGCCCTGTTGGTCAGGGAAAGCCCGGAGCCCCGATATCTGTGGTGCTGTAGATGCGCTGGGAATGGCCGGTGAGGAGCAGCTAGAGCTTGACTGTCTGGCACTTTCGGTGTGGGAGTAATCGTCCGATGTTCGTGAATTTTCATTTATTTTTTTCAGTGGGCGGCCACGTGCAGCTGGTGGTAATCGTCGAAGCCCTGTTGGTCAGGGAAAGCCCGGAGCCCTGATATCTGTGGTGCTGTAGATGCGCTGCCAATGGCCGGGGAGGAGCAGCAAGAGCTTGACAGGCTGGCACTTTCGGTGTGCGAGGAATCGTCGAACGTTTCTGATTTTTCGGGATTTTTTTTTAGTGGGAGCCCAGGTTTAGCTAGTTGTAAACGTCGAAGCCCTGTTGGTCAGGGAAAGCCCGGAGCCCTGATGTCTGTGGTGCTGTAGGTGCGCTGGGAATGGCCGGTGAGGAGCAGCAAGAGCTTGACTGGCTGGCACTTTCGGTGTGGGAGCAATCGTCCGATGTTCGTGATTTTTCGTTTATTTTTTTCAGTGGGCGCCCAGGTGCAGCTGGTGGTAAACGTCGAAGCCCTGTTGTTCAGGGAAAGCGCAGAACCCCGATGTCTGTGGTGCTGTAGATGAACTGCCAATGGCCGCTTAGGAGCAGCAAGAGCTTGAGTTGCTGGCACTTTCGGTGTGGGAGGAATCGTCCGACGTTCGTGATTTTTCGGGGTTTTTTTCAGTGGGCTCCCAGGTGCAGCTGGGTGTAAACGTCGAAGCCCTGTTGGTCAGGGAAAGCCCGGAGCCCCGATATCTGTGGTGCTGTAGATGCGCTGGGAATGTGCGGTGAGGAGCAGCAAGAGCTTGACAGGCTGGCATTTAAGGTGTGGCAGGAATCGTCCGACATTTGTGATTTTTGGGGTTTTTTTTTCAGGGGGCGCACAGGTTCACCTGGTGTTAAAAGTCGAAGCCCTGTTGGTCAGGGAAAGCCCAGAGCCCCGATGTCTGTGGTGCTGTAGACGCGCTGCCATTGGCCGGTGAGGAGCAGCAAGAGCTTGAGTTGCTGGCACTTTCGGTGTGGGATCAATCGTCCGACGTTTTTGATTTTTCAGGGTTTTTTTTCAGTGGGCAATCAGGTGCAGCTGGTGGTAAACATCGAAGCCCTGTTGGTCAGGGAAAGCCCGGAGCCCCGATGTCTGTGGTGCTGTAGATGCACTGCCAAAGTCCGGTGAGTAGCAGCAAGAGCTTGAGTTGCTGGCACTTTCGGTGTGGGAGGAATCGTCCGACGTTTGTTATTTTTCGGGGTTTTATTTCAGTGGGCGCCCAGGTTCAGCTGGTGGTAAACGTCGAAGCCCTGTTGGTCAGGGAAAGCTTGGAGCCCCGATATCTGTGGTGCTGTAGATGCGCTGCCAATGGCCGGGGAGGAGCAGCAAGGGCTTGAGTTGCTGGCACTTTTGGTGTTGGAGCAATCGTTCGACGTTCGTGATTTTTCGGGGTTTTATTTCAGTGGGCGCCCAGGTGCAGCTGGTGGTAAACTTCGAAGCCCTGTTGGTCAGGGAAAGCCCGGAGCCCCGATATCTGTGGTGCTGTAGATGCGCTGCCAATGGCCGGGGAGGAGCAGCAAGGGCTTGAGTTGCTGGCACTTTTGGTGTTGGAGCAATCGTTCGACGTTCGTGATTTTTCGGGGTTTTATTTCAGTGGGCGCCCAGGTGCAGCTGGTGGTAAACGTCGAAGCCCTGTTGGTCAGGGAAAGCCCGGAGCCCCGATGTCTGTGGTGTTGTAGATGCGCTGGGAATGGCCGGTGAGGAGCAGCAAGAGCTTGACTGACTGGCACTTTCAGTGTGGGAGCAATTGTCCGATGTTCGTGATTTTTCTTTTATTTTTCTCAGCGGGTGCCCAGGTTCAGCTGGTGGTAAACGTCGAAGCCCTGTTGGTCAGAGAAAGCCCGGAGCCCCGATGTCTGTGGTGCTGTAGATGCACTGCCAAAGTCTGGTGACAGGCAGCAAGAGCTTGAGTTGCTGGCACTTTCGGTGTGGGAGGAATCGTCCGACGTTTGTTATTTTTCGGGGTTTTATTTCAGTGGGCGCCCAGGTTCAGCTGGTGGTAAACGTCGAAGCCCTGTTGGTCAGGGAAAGCCCGGAGCCTCGATATCTGTGGTGCTGTAGATGCGCTGGGAATGGCCGGTGAGGAGCAGCAAGAGCTTGAGTTGCTGGCACTTTGGGTGTGGGAGCAATCGTCCGACGTTCGTGATTTTTCGGGGTTTTATTTCAGTGGGCGCCCAGGTGCAGCTGGTGGTAAACTTCTAAGCCCTGTTGGTCAGGGAACACCCGGAGCCCCGATGTCTGTGGTGCTGTAGATGCGCTGGCAACGGCCGGGGAGGAGCAGCAAGAGCTTGACTGGCTGGCACTTTTGGTGTGGGAGCAATCGTCTGATGTTCGTGATTTTTCGTTTATTTTTTCAGTGGGCGCCCAGGTGCTGCTGGTGGTAATCGTCGAAGCCCTGTTCATCAGGGAAAGCCCGGAGCCCCGATGTCTGTGGTGCTGTAGATGCCCTGGGAATGGCCGGTGAGGAGCAGCAAGAGCTTCACAGGCTGGCACTTTCGGTGTGGGAGCAATCGTCCGACGTTCGTGATTTTTCGGGATTTTTTTTCAGTGGGCGCCCAGGTGCAGCTGGTGGTAAACGTCAAAGCCCTGTTGGTCAGGGAAAGCCCGGAGCCCCGATGTCTGTGGTGCTGTAGATGCACTGCCAAAGTCCGGTGAGTAGCAGCAAGAGCTTGAGTTGCTGGCACTTTCGGTGTGGGAGCAATCGTCCGATGTTCATGATTTTTCGTTTATTTTTTTCAGTGGGCGCCCAGGTTCAGCTGGTGGTAAATGTCGAAGCCCTGTTTGTCAGGGAAAGCTCGGAGCACCGATATCTGTGGTGCTGTAGATGCGCTGGGAATGGCCGGTGAGGAGCAGCAAGAGCTTGAGTTGCTGGCACTTTTGGTGTGGGAGCAATCGTCCGACGTTCGTGATTTTTCGGGGTTTTATTTCAGTGGGCGCCCAGGTGCAGCTGGTGGTAAACTTCTAAGCCCTGTTGGTCAGGGAAAGCCCGGAGCCCCGATGTCTGTGGTGCTGTAGATGCGCTGGCAACGGCCGCTGAGAAGCAGCAAGAGCTTGACTGGCTGGCACTTTTGGTGTGGAACAATCGTCTGATGTTCGTGATTTTTCGTTTATTTTTTTCAGTGGGCGCCCAGGTGCAGCTGATGGTAAATGTCGAAGCCCTGTTGGTCAGGGAAAGCCCGGAGCCCCGATGTCTGTGGTTCTGTAGATGTGCTGGGAATGCCCGGGGAGGAGCAACAAGAGCTTGACTGGCTGGCACTTTCGGTGTGGGAGCAATCGTCTGATGTTCGTGATATTTCGTTTATTTTTTTCAGTGGGCGCCCAGGTGCAGCTGGTGGTAATCGTCGAAGCCCTGTTCGTCAGGGAAAGCCCGGAGCCCCGATGTCTGTGGTGCTGTAGATGCGCTGGGAATGGCTGGTGAGGAGCAGCAAGAGCTTCACAGGCTGACACTTTCGGTGTGGGAGCAATCGTCCGACGTTCGTGATTTTTCGGGATTTTTTTTCAGTGGGCGCCCAGGTGCAGCTGGTGGTAAACGTCAAAGCCCTGTTGGTCAGGGAAAGCCCGGAGCCCCGATGTCTGTGGTGCTGTAGATGCGCTGGGAATGGCCGGTGAGGAGCAGCATGAGCTTGAGTTGCTGGCACTTTCGGTGTGGGTGCAATCGTCCGATGTTCGTGATTTTTCGTTTATTTTTTTCAGTGGGCGCCCCGGTGCAGCTGGTGGTAAACGTCGAAGCCCTGTTGGTCAGGGAAAGCGCAGAACCCCGATGTCTGTGGTGCTGTAGATGCACTGCCAAAGTCCGGTGAGTAGCAGCAAGAGCTTGAGTTGCTGGCACTTTCGGTGTGGGAGCAATCGTCCGATGTTCATGATTTTTCGTTTATTTTTTTCAGTGGGCGCCCAGGTTCAGCTGGTGGTAAATGTCGAAGCCCTGTTGGTCAGGGAAAGCCCAGAGCCCCGATGTCTGTGGTGCTGTAGATGCGCTGGGAATGGGAGGTGAGTAGCAGCAAGAGCTTGAATGGCTGGAACGTTGGGTGTGGGAGCAATCGTCGGACGTTTGTGATTTTTTCAGGGTTTTTATTCACTGGGCGCCCAGGTTCAGCTGGTGGTAAACGTCGAAGCCCTGTTGGTCAGGGAAAGCTTGGAGCCCCGATATCTGTGGTGCTGTAGATGCGCTGCCAATGGCCGGGGAGGAGCAGCAAGGGCTTGAGTTGCTGGCACTTTTGGTGTTGGAGCAATCGTTCGACGTTCGTGATTTTTCGGGGTTTTATTTCAGTGGGCGCCCAGGTGCAGCTGGTGGTAAACTTCGAAGCCCTGTTGGTCAGGGAAAGCCCGGAGCCCCGATATCTGTGGTGCTGTAGATGCGCTGCCAATGGCCGGGGAGGAGCAGCAAGGGCTTGAGTTGCTGGCACTTTTGGTGTTGGAGCAATCGTTCGACGTTCGTGATTTTTCGGGGTTTTATTTCAGTGGGCGCCCAGGTGCAGCTGGTGGTAAACGTCGAAGCCCTGTTGGTCAGGGAAAGCCCGGAGCCCCGATGTCTGTGGTGTTGTAGATGCGCTGGGAATGGCCGGTGAGGACCAGCAAGAGCTTGACTGACTGGCACTTTCAGTGTGGGAGCAATTGTCCGATGTTCGTGATTTTTCTTTTATTTTTCTCAGCGGGTGCCCAGGTTCAGCTGGTGGTAAACGTCGAAGCCCTGTTGGTCAAAGAAAGCTCAGAACCCCGATGTCTGTGGTGCTGTAGATGCACTGCCAAAGTCTGGTGACAGGCAGCAAGAGCTTGAGTTGCTGGCACTTTCGGTGTGGGAGGAATCGTCCGACGTTTGTTATTTTTCGGGGTTTTATTTCAGTGGGCGCCCAGGTGCAGCTGGTGGTAAACTTCTAAGCCCTGTTGGTCAGGGAACACCCGGAGCCCCGATGTCTGTGGTGCTGTAGATGCGCTGGCAACGGCCGGGGAGGAGCAGCAAGAGCTTGACTGGCTGGCACTTTTGGTGTGGGAGCAATCGTCTGATGTTCGTGATTTTTCGTTTATTTTTTCAGTGGGCGCCCAGGTGCTGCTGGTGGTAATCGTCGAAGCCCTGTTCATCAGGGAAAGCCCGGAGCCCCGATGTCTGTGGTGCTGTAGATGCCCTGGGAATGGCCGGTGAGGAGCAGCAAGAGCTTCACAGGCTGGCACTTTCGGTGTGGGAGCAATCGTCCGACGTTCGTGATTTTTCGGGATTTTTTTTCAGTGGGCGCCCAGGTGCAGCTGGTGGTAAACGTCAAAGCCCTGTTGGTCAGGGAAAGCCCGGAGCCCCGATGTCTGTGGTGCTGTAGATGCACTGCCAAAGTCCGGTGAGTAGCAGCAAGAGCTTGAGTTGCTGGCACTTTCGGTGTGGGAGCAATCGTCCGATGTTCATGATTTTTCGTTTATTTTTTTCAGTGGGCGCCCAGGTTCAGCTGGTGGTAAATGTCGAAGCCCTGTTTGTCAGGGAAAGCTCGGAGCACCGATATCTGTGGTGCTGTAGATGCGCTGGGAATGGCCGGTGAGGAGCAGCAAGAGCTTGAGTTGCTGGCACTTTTGGTGTGGGAGCAATCGTCCGACGTTCGTGATTTTTCGGGGTTTTATTTCAGTGGGCGCCCAGGTGCAGCTGGTGGTAAACTTCTAAGCCCTGTTGGTCAGGGAAAGCCCGGAGCCCCGATGTCTGTGGTGCTGTAGATGCGCTGGCAACGGCCGCTGAGAAGCAGCAAGAGCTTGACTGGCTGGCACTTTTGGTGTGGGAGCAATCGTCTGATGTTCGTGATTTTTCGTTTATTTTTTTCAGTGGGCGCCCAGGTGCAGCTGATGGTAAATGTCGAAGCCCTGTTGGTCAGGGAAAGCCCGGAGCCCCGACGTCTGTGGTTCTGTAGATGTGCTGGGAATGCCCGGGGAGGAGCAACAAGAGCTTGACTGGCTGGCACTTTCGGTGTGGGAGCAATCGTCTGATGTTCGTGATATTTCGTTTATTTTTTTCAGTGGGCGCCCAGGTGCAGCTGGTGGTAATCGTCGAAGCCCTGTTCGTCAGGGAAAGCCCGGAGCCCCGATGTCTGTGGTGCTGTAGATGCGCTGGGAATGGCTGGTGAGGAGCAGCAAGAGCTTCACAGGCTGACACTTTCGGTGTGGGAGCAATCGTCCGACGTTTGTGATTTTTCGGGATTTTTTTTCAGTGGGCGCCCAGGTGCAGCTGGTGGTAAACGTCAAAGCCCTGTTGGTCAGGGAAAGCCCGGAGCCCCGATGTCTGTGGTGCTGTAGATGCGCTGGGAAAGGCCGGTGAGGAGCAGCAAGAGCTTGAGTTGCTGGCACTTTCGGTGTGGGTGCAATCGTCCGATGTTCGTGATTTTTCGTTTATTTTTTTCAGTGGGCGCCCCGGTGCAGCTGGTGGTAAACGTCGAAGCCCTGTTGGTCAGGGAAAGCGCAGAACCCCGATGTCTGTGGTGCTGTAGATGCACTGCCAAAGTCCGGTGAGTAGCAGCAAGAGCTTGAGTTGCTGGCACTTTCGGTGTGGGAGCAATCGTCCGATGTTCATGATTTTTCGTTTATTTTTTTCAGTGGGCGCCCAGGTTCAGCTGGTGGTAAATGTCGAAGCCCTGTTGGTCAGGGAAAGCCCAGAGCCCCGATGTCTGTGGTGCTGTAGATGCGCTGGGAATGGGAGGTGAGTAGCAGCAAGAGCTTGAATGGCTGGAACGTTGGGTGTGGGAGCAATCGTCGGACGTTTGTGATTTTTTCAGGGTTTTTATTCACTGGGCGCCCAGGTTCAGCTGGTGGTAAACGTCGAAGCCCTGTTGGGTAGGGAAAGCCCAGAGCCCCGATGTCTGTGGTGCTGTAGATGCGCTGCCAATGGCTGGTGAGGAGCAGCAAGAGCTTGAGTTGCTGGCACTTTCGGTGTGGGAGGAATCGTCCGATGTTCGTGATTTTTCGGGGTTTTATTTCAGTGGGAGCCCTGGTGCAGCGGGTGGTAAACGTCGAAGCCCTGTTGGTCAGGGAAAGCCCGGAGCCCCGATATCTGTGGTGCTGTAGATGCGCTGGGAATGGCCGGTGAGGAGCAGCTAGAGCTTGACTGTCTGGCACTTTCGGTGTGGGAGTAATCGTCCGATGTTCGTGATTTTTCGTTTATTTTTTTCAGTGGGCGGCCACGTGCAGCTGGTGGTAATCATCGAAGCCCTGTTGGTCAGGGAAAGCCCGGAGCCCTGATATCTGTGGTGCTGTAGATGCGCTGCCAATGGCCGGGGAGGAGCAGCAAGAGCTTGACAGGCTGGCACTTTCGTTGTGCGAGGAATCGTCGAACGTTTCTGATTTTTCGGGAATTTTTTTTAGTGGGAGCCCAGGTTTAGCTAGTTGTAAACGTCGAAGCCCTGTTGGTCAGGGAAAGCCCGGAGCCCTGATGTCTGTGGTGCTGTAGGTGCGCTGGGAATGGCCGGTGAGGAGCAGCAAGAGCTTGACTGGCTGGCACTTTTGGTGTGCGAGCAATCGTCCGACGTTCGTGATTTTTCGGGGTTCTTTTCAGTGGGAGCCCAGGTTCAGCGAGTGGTAAACGTCGAAGCCCTGTTGGTCAGGGAAAGCCCGGAGCCCCGATGTCTGTGGTGCTGTAGATGCACTGCTACTGTCCGGTGAGGAACAGCAAGAGCTTGACTGGCTGGCACTTTCGGTGTGCGAGCAATCGTCCGACGTTCGTGATTTTTCGGGGTTTTATTTCAGTGGGAGCCCAGGTGCAGCTGGTGGTAAATGTCGAAGCCCTGTTGGTCAGGGAAAGCTCGGAGCCCCGATGTCTGTGGTGTTGTAGATGCGCTGGGAATGGCTGGTGAGGAGCACCTACACCTTGACGGGCTGGCAATTTCGGTGTGGGAGCAATCGTCCGACGTTTTTGATTTTTCGTTTATTTTTTTCAGTGGACGCCCAGGTGCAGCGGGTGGTAAACGTCGAAGCCCTGTTGGTCAGGGAAAGCCCGGAGCCCCGATGTCTGTGGTGCTGTAGATGCGCTGCCAATGGCCAAGGAGGAGCAGCAAGAGCTTGAGTTTCTGGCACTTTCGGTGTGGGAGCAATCGTCCGACGTTCGTGATTTTTCGGGGTTCTTTTCAGTGGGCGCCCAGGTTCAACTGGTGGTAAACGTCAAAGCCCTGTTGGTCAGGGAAAGCCCGGAGCCGCGATGTCTGTGGTGTTGTAGATGCGCTGCCAATGGCCGGTGAGGAACAGCAAGAGCTTGACTGGCTGGCACTTTCGGTGTGGGAGCAATCGTCCGACGTTTGTTATATTTCGGGGTTTTATTTCAGAGGTCGCCCAGGTGCAGCTGGTGGTAATCGTCGAAGCCCTGTTGGTCAGGGAAAGCGCAGAACCCCGATGTCTGTGGTGCTGTAGATGCGCTGGGAATGGCCGGTGAGGAGCAGCAAGAGCTTGAGTTGCTGGCACTTTCGGTGTGGGAGCAATCGTCCGATGTTCGTGATTTTTCGTTTATTTTTTTCAGTGGGCGCCCAGGTGCAGCTGGTGGTAAACGTCGAAGCCCTGTTGTTCAGGGAAAGCGCAGAACCCCGATGTCTGTGGTGCTGTAGATGAACTGCAAAAGTCCGGTGAGTAGCAGCAAGAGCTTGAGTTGCTGGCACTTTCGGTGTGGGAGGAATCGTCCGACGTTCGTGATTTTTCGGGGTTTTTTTCAGTGGGCTCCCAGGTGCAGCTGGTGGTAAACGTCGAAGCCCTGTTGGTCAGGGAAAGCCCGGAGCCCCGATATCTGTGGTGCTGTAGATGCACTGGGAATGTGCGGTGAGGAGCAGCAAGAGCTTGACAGGCTGGCATTTAAGGTGTGGCAGGAATCGTCCGACATTTGTGATTTTTGGGGTTTTTTTTTCAGGGGGCGCACAGGTTCACCTGGTGTTAAAAGTCGAAGCCCTGTTGGTCAGGGAAAGCCCAGAGCCCCGATGTCTGTGGTGCTGTAGATGCGCTGCCATTGGCCGGTGAGGAGCAGCAAGAGCTTGAGTTCCTGGCACTTTCGGTGTGGGATCAATCGTCCGACGTTTTTGATTTTTCAGGGGTTTTTTTCAGTGGGCAATCAGGTGCAGCTGGTGGTAAACGTCGAAGCCCTGTTGGTCAGGGAAAGCCCGGAGCCCCGATGTCTGTGGTGCTGTAGATGCACTGCCAAAGTCCGGTGAGTAGCAGCAAGAGCTTGAGTTGCTGGCACTTTCGGTGTGGGAGGAATCGTCCGACGTTTTTTATTTTTCGGGGTTTTATTTCAGTGGGCGCCCAGGTTCAGCTGGTGGTAAACGTCGAAGCCCTGTTGGTCAGGGAAAGCTTGGAGCCCCGATATCTGTGGTGCTGTAGATGCGCTGCCAATGGCCGGGGAGGAGCAACAAGGGCTTGAGTTGCTGGCACTTTTGGTGTTGGAGCAATCGTTCGACGTTCGTGATTTTTCGGGGTTTTATTTCAGTGGGCGCCCAGGTGCAGCTGGTGGTAAACTTCGAAGCCCTGTTGGTCAGGGAAAGCCCGGAGCCCCGATATCTGTGGTGCTGTAGATGCGCTGGGAACGGCCGGTGCGGAGCAGCAAGAGCTTGACTGGCTGGCACTTTTGGTGTGGGAGCAATCGTCCGACGTTCGTGATTTTTCGGGATTTTTTTTCAGTGGGCGCCCAGGTGCAGCTGGTGGTAAACGTCGAAGCCCTGTTGGTCAGGGAAAGCTCGGAGCCCCGATGTCTGTGGTGCTGTAGATGCGCTGGGAATGGCCGGTGAGGAGCAGCAAGAGCTTGAGTTCCTGGCATTTTCGGTGTGGGAGCAATCGTCCGACGTTCGTGATTTTTCGTTTATTTTTTTCAGTGGGCGCCCAGGTGCAGCTGGTGGTAAACGTCGAAGCCCTGTTGGTCAGGGAAAGCGCAGAACCCCAATGTCTGTGGTGCTGTAGATTCGCTGCCAAAGTCCGGTGAGTAGCAGCAAGAGCTTGACTTGCTGGCACTTTTGGTGTGGGAGGAATCGTTCGACGTTCGTGATTTTTCGGGGTTTTATTTCAGTGGGCGCCCAGGTGCAGCTGGTGGTAAACTTCGAAGCCCTGTTGGTCAGGGAAAGCTCGGAGCCCCGATGTCTGTGGTGCTGTAGATGCGCCTCCAATGGCTGGTGAGGAGCAGCAAGAGCTTGACTGTCTGGCACGTTGGGTGTGGGAGCAATCGTCGGACGTTTGTGATTTTTGGGGATTTTTATTCACTGGGCGCCCAGGTGCAGCTGGTGGTAAACGTCGAAGCCCTGTTGGTCAGGGAAAGCCCGGAGCCCCGATGTCTGTGGTGCTGTAGATGCGCTGGCAATGGCCGGTGAGGAGCAGCAAGAGCTTGAGTTCCTGGCACTTTTGGTGTGGGAGCAATCGTCCGACGTTCGTGATTTTTCAGGGTTTTACTTTCAGTGGGCGCCCAGGTTCAGCTGGTGGTAAACGTCGAAGCTGTGTTGGTCAGGGAAAGCCCGTAGCCCCGATGTCTGCAGTGCTGTAGATGCGCGGCCAATGGCCGGGGAGGAGCAGCAAGAGGCTGACGTGCTGGCACTTTCGATGTGGGTGCAATCGTCCGACGTTCGTGATTTTTGGGGGTTATTTTCAGTGGGCGCCCAGGTTCAGCTGGTGGTAAACGTCGAAGCCCTGTTGGTCAGGGAAAGCCCAGAGCCCCGATGTCTGTGGTGCTGTAGATGCACTGGGAATGGGAGGGGAGTAGCAGCATGAGCTTGACTGGCTGGCACTTTCGGTGTGGCAGCAATCGTCCGACGTTCGTGATTTTTCGGGGTTTTATTTCAGTGGGCGCCCAGGTGCAGCTGGTTGTAAGCGTCGAAGCCCTGTTGGTCAGGGAAAGCCCGGAGCCCCGATGTCTGTGGCGCTGTAGATGCGCCTCCAATGGCCGGGGAGGAGCAGCAAGAGCTTCACTGGCGGGCACTTTTGGTGTGGGAGCAATCGTCCGATGTTCGTGATTTTTCGGGGGTTCTTTTCAGTGGGAGCCCAGGTGCAGCGGGTGGTAAACGTTGAAGCACTGTTCGTCAGGGAAAGTCCAGAGCCCTGATGTCTGTGGTGCTGTAGATGCGCTGGGAATGGCCGGTGAGGCGCAGCAAGAGCTTGACTGGCTGGCACTTTCGGTGTGGGAGCAATTGTCCGACGTTTTTGATTTTTTAGGGTTTTTTTTTCAGTGGGTAACCAGGTGCAGCTGGTGGTAAATGTCGAAGCTCTGTTGGTCAGGGAAAGCCCGGAGCCCCGATGTCTGTGGTGCTGTAGATGCGCTGGGAATGCCCGGTGAGGAGCAGCTAGAGGTTGACTGTCTGGCACTTTCGGTGTGGGAGCAATTGTCCGCCGTTCGTGATTTTTCGGGGTTTTATTTCAGTGGGCGCCCAGGTGCAGCTGGTTGTAAACTTCGAAGCCCTGTTGGTCAGGGAAAGCCCGGAGCCCCGATGTCTGTGGTGCTGTAGATGCGCTGGGAATGGCTGGTGAGAAGCAGCATGAGCTTGACTGGCTGGCATTTAAGGTGTGGCAGGAATCGTCTCATGTTTGTGATATTTCGTTTATTTTTTTTAGTGGGCGCCCATGTGCAGCGGGTGGTAAACGTCGAAGCCCTGTTGGTCAGGGAAAGCCCGGAGCCCCGATGTCTGTGGTGCTGTAGATGTGCTGGGAATGGCCGGTGAGGAGCAGCAAGAGCTTGACTGGCTGGCACTTTCGTTGTGGGAGCAATCGTCCGACGTTCGTGATTTTTCGGGGTTTTATTTCAGTGGGCGCCCAGCTGCAGCGGGTGGTAAACGTCGAAGCCCTGTTGGTCAGGGAAAGCCCGGAGCCCCGATGTCTGTGGCGCTGTAGATGCGCTGGGAATTGCTGGTTAGAAGCAGCATGAGCTTGACTGGCTGGCACTTTCGGTGTGGGAGCAATCGTCTGATGTTCGTGATATTTTGTTTATTTTTTCCAGTGGGCGCCCAGGTGCAGCTGGTGGTAAACGTCGAAGCCCTGTTGGTCAGGGAAAGCCCGGAGCTGTGATGTCTGTGGTGCTGTAGATGCACTGCCAAAGTCCTGTGAGGAACAGCAAGAGCTTGAGTTGCTGGCACTTTTTGTGTGGGAGGAATCGTCCGACGTTTGTGATTTTTCGGGGTTTTATTTCAGGGGGCGCCCAGGTGCAGCTGGTGGTAAACGTCGAAGCCCTGTTGGTCAGGGAAAGCCCGGAGCCCCGATATCTGCGGTGCTGTAGATGCGCTGCCAGTGGCCGGGGAGGAGCAGCAAGAGCTTGACTGGCTGGAACGTTGGGTGTGGGAGCAATCGTCCGATGTTCGTGATTTTTCGGGGTTCTTTTCAGTGGGAGCCCAGGTACAGCGAGTGGTAAACGTCGAAGCCCTGTTCGTCAGGGAAAGCTCGGAGCCCCGATGTCTGCGGTGTTGTAGATGCGCTGCCAGTGGCCGGGGAGGAGCAGCAAGAGCTTGACTGGCTGCAACTTTCGGTGTGGGAGCAATCGTCCGATGTTCGTGATTTTTCGGGGTTCTTTTCAGTGGGAGCCCAGGTTCAGCGAGTGGTAAACGTCGAAGCCCTGTTGGTCAGGGAAAGCCCGGAGCCCCAATGTCTGCGGTGTTGTAGATGCGCTGGGAATGGCCGGTGAGGAGCAGCAAGAGGTTGACAGGCTGGCATTTAAGGTGTGGCAGGAATCGTCCGGCGTTTGTGATTTTTGGGGTTTTTTTTTCAGGGGGCACCCAGGTGCAGCTGGTGGTAAATGTCGAAGCCCGGTTCGTCAGGGAAAGCCCGGAGCCCCGATGTCTGTGGTGCTGTAGATGCGCTGCCAGTGGCCGGTGAGGAGCAGCAAGAGCTTGAGTTGCTGGCACTTTCGGTGTGGGAGCAATCGTCCGATGTTCGTGATTTTTCGGGGTTCTTTTCAGTGGGCGCCCAGGTGCAGCTGATGGTAAACGTCGAAGCCCTGTTGGTCCGGGAAAGCCCAGAGCCCCGATGTCTGTGGTGCTGTAGATGCGCTGGGAATGGCCGGTGAGGAGCAGCAAGAGCTTGTGTTGCTGGCACTTTTGGTGTGGGAGCAATCGTCCGATGTTCGTGATTTTTCAGGGTTTTTTTTTCAGTGGGCGCCCAGGTGCAGCTGGTGGTAAACGTCGAAGCCCTGTTGGTCAGGGAAAGCCCGGAGCCCCGATGTCTGTGGTGCTGTAGATGCGCTGCCAGTGGCCGGTGAGGAGCAGCAAGAGCTTGTGTTGCTGGCACTTTTGGTGTGGGATCAATCGTCCGACGTTTTTGATTTTTCAGGGTTTTTTTTCAGTGGGTAACCAGGTGCAGCTGGTGGTAAATGTCGAAGCCCTGTTGGTCAGGGAAAGCCCGGAGCCGCGATCTCTGTGGTGCTGTAGATGCGCTGCCAATGGCCAGTGAGGAACAGCAAGAGCTTGACTGGCTGGCACTTTCGCTGTGGGAGCAATCGTGCGATGTTCGTGATTTTTCGTTTATTTTCTTCAGTGGGCGCCCAGGTTCAGCTGGTGGTAAACGTCGAAGCCCTGTTGGTCAGGGAAAGCCCGGAGCCCTGATGTCTGTGGTGCTGTAGATGCGCTGCCAATGGCCGGGGACAAGCAGCAAGAGCTTGACAGGCTGGCACTTTCGGTGTGGGAGGAATCGTCGGACGTTTGTGATTTTTGGGTTTTTTTTTTCAGGGGGCACCCAGGTGCAGCTGGTGGTAAATGTCGAAGCCCTGTTGGTCAGGGAAGGCGCAGAACCCCAATGTCTGTGGTGCTGTAGATGCGCTGCCAATGGCTGGTGAGGAGCAGCAAGAGCTTGAGTTGCTGGCACTTTCGGTGTGGGAGCAATCGTCCGATGTTCATGATTTTTCGGGTTTTTTTTCAGTGGGCGCCCAGCTGCAGCTGGTGGTAAATGTCGAAGCCCTGTTGGTCAGGGAAAGCCCGGAGCCCCGATGTCTGTGGTGCTGTAGATGCGCTGGGAATGGGCGGTGAGGAGCAGCTAGAGCTTGACAGGCTGGCACTTTCGGTGTGGGAGCAATCGTCCGACGTTCGTGATTCTTCGGGGTTTTACTTTCAGTGGGAACCCAGGTGCAGCTGGTGGTAAACGTCGAAGCCCTGTTGGTCAGGGAAAGCCCGGAGCCCCGATGTCTGTGGTGCTGTAGATGCGCTGCCAATGGCCGGTGAGGAGCAGCAAGAGCTTGTGTTGCTGGCACTTTTGGTGTGGGAGCAATCATCCGACGTTTGTGATTTTTCGGGGTTCTTTTCAGTGGGAGCCCAGGTGCAGCGGGTGCTAAACGTCGAAGCCCTGTTGGTCAGGGAAAGCCCGGAGCCCCGATGTCTGTGGTGCTGTAGATGCGCTGCCAATGGCCGGTGAGGAGCAGCAGGAGCTTGAGTTGCTGGCACTTTCACTGTGGGAGCAATCGTCCGATGTTCGTGATTTTTCGTTTATTTTTTTCAGTGGGCGCCCAGGTGCAGCTGATGGTAAATGTCGAAGCCCTGTTGTTCAGGGAAAGCGCAGAACCCCGATGTCTGTGGTGCTGTAGATGCACTGCCAAAGTCCGGTGAGTAGCAGCAGGAGCTTGAGTTGCTGGCACTTTCGGTGTGGGAGCAATCGTCCGACTGTCGTGATTTTTCGGGGTTTTACTTTCAATGGGCGCCCAGGTTGAGCTGGTGGTAAACGTCGAAGCCCTGTTGGTCAGGGAAAGCCCAGAGCCCCGATGTCTTTGGTGCTGTAGATGCGCTGGGAATGGCCGGTGAGGAGCAGCAAGAGCTTGAGTTGCTGGCACTTTTGGTGTGGGAGCAATCGTCCGACGTTCGTGATTTTTCGGGGTTTTATTTCAGTGGGCGCCCAGGTGCAGCTGGTGGTAAACTTCTAAGCCCTGTTGGTCAGGGAAAGCCCGGAGCCCCGATGTCTGTGGTGCTGTAGATGCGCTGGCAACGGCCGGTGAGAAGCAGCAAGAGCTTGACTGGCTGGCATTTTTGGTGTGGGAGCAATCGTCTGATGTTCATGATTTTTCGTTTATTTTTTTCAGTGGGCGCCCAGGTGCAGCTGATGGTAAATGTCGAAGCCCTGTTGGTCAGGGAAAGCCCGGAGCCCCGATGTCTGTGGTGCTCTAGATGCGCTGGGAATGGCCGGTGAGGAGCAGCAAGAGCTTCACAGGCTGGCACTTTCGGTGTGGGAGCAATCGTCCGACGTTCGTGATTTTTCGGGATTTTTTTTCAGTGGGCGCCCAGGTGCAGCTGGTGGTAAACGTCAAAGCCCTGTTGGTCAGGGAAAGCCCGGAGCCCCGATGTCTGTGGTGCTGTAGATGCGCTGGGAATGGCCGGTGAGGAGCAGCAAGAGCTTGAGTTGCTGGCACTTTCGGTGTGGTAGCAATCGTCCGATGTTCGTGATTTTTCGTTTATTTTTTTCAGTGGGCGCCCCGGTGCAGCTGGTGGTAAACGTCGAAGCCCTGTTGGTCAGGGAAAGCGCAGAACCCCGATGTCTGTGGTGCTGTAGATGCACTGCCAAAGTCCGGTGAGTAGCAGCAAGAGCTTGAGTTGCTGGCACTTTCGGTGTGGGAGCAATCGTCCGATGTTCATGATTTTTCGTTTATTTTTTTCAGTGGGCGCCCAGGTTCAGCTGGTGGTAAATGTCGAAGCCCTGTTGGTCAGGGAAAGCCCAGAGCCCCGATGTCTGTGGTGCTGTAGATGCGCTGGGAATGGGAGGTGAGTAGCAGCAAGAGCTTGAATGGCTGGAACGTTGGGTGTGGCAGCAATCGTCGGACGTTTGTGATTTTTTCAGGGTTTTTATTCACTGGGCGCCCAGGTTCACCTGGTGGTAAACGTCGAAGCCCTGTTGGGTAGGGAAAGCCCAGAGCCCCGATGTCTGTGGTGCTGTAGATGCGCTGCCAATGGCTGGTGAGGAACAGCAAGAGCTTGAGTTGCTGGCACTTTCGGTGTGGGAGGAATCGTCCGATGTTCGTGATTTTTCGGGGTTTTATTTCAGTGGGAGCCCTGGTGCAGCGGGTGGTAAACGTCGAAGCCCTGTTGGTCAGGGAAAGCCCGGAGCCCCGATATCTGTGGTGCTGTAGATGCGCTGGGAATGGCCGGTGAGGAGCAGCTAGAGCTTGACTATCTGGCAATTTCGGTGTGGGAGTAATCGTCCGATGTTCGTGATTTTTCGTTTATTTTTTTCAGTGGGCGGCCACGTGCAGCTGGTTGTAATCATCGAAGCCCTGTTGGTCAGGGAAAGCCCGGAGCCCTGATATCTGTGGTGCTGTAGATGCGCTGCCAATGGCCGGGGAGGAGCAGCAAGAGCTTGAGTTGCTGGCACTTTCGGTGTGCGAGGAATCGTCGAACGTTTCTGATTTTTCGGGATTTTTTTTTAGTGGGAGCCCAGGTTTAGCTAGTTGTAAACGTCGAAGCCCTGTTGGTCAGGGAAAGCCCGGAGCCCTGATGTCTGTGGTGCTGTAGGTGCGCTGGGAATGGCCGGTGAGGAGCAGCAAGAGCTTGACTGGCTGGCACTTTTGGTGTGGGAGCAATCGTCCGACGTTCGTGATTTTTCGGGGTTTTATTTCAGTGGGCGCCCAGGTGCAGCTGGTGGTAAACGTCGAAGCCCTGTTGGTCAGGGAAAGCCTGGAGCCCCGATGTCTGTGGTGTTGTAGATGCGCTGGGAATGGCCGGTGAGGAGCAGCAAGAGCTTGACTGACTGGCACTTTCAGTGTGGGAGCAATTGTCCGATGTTCGTGATTTTTCTTTTATTTTTCTCAGCGGGTGCCCAGGTTCAGCTGGTGGTAAACGTCGAAGCCCTGTTGGTCAAAGAAAGCTCAGAACCCCGATGTCTGTGGTGCTGTAGATGCACTGCCAAAGTCTGGTGACAGGCAGCAAGAGCTTGAATTGCTGGCACTTTCGGTGTGGGAGGAATCGTCCGACGTTTGTTATTTTTCGGGGTTTTATTTCAGTGGGCGCCCAGGTTCAGCTGGTGGTAAACGTCGAAGCCCTGTTGGTCAGGGAAAGCCCGGAGCCTCGATATCTGTGGTGCTGTAGATGCGCTGGGAATGGCCGGTGAGGAGCAGCAAGAGCTTGAGTTGCTGGCACTTTGGGTGTGGGAGCAATCGTCCGACGTTCGTGATTTTTCGGGGTTTTATTTCAGTGGGCGCCCAGGTGCAGCTGGTGGTAAACTTCTAAGCCCTGTTGGTCAGGGAACACCCGGAGCCCCGATGTCTGTGGTGCTGTAGATGCGCTGGCAACGGCCGGGGAGGAGCAGCAAGAGCTTGACTGGCTGGCACTTTTGGTGTGGGAGCAATCGTCTGATGTTCGTGATTTTTCGTTTATTTTTTCAGTGGGCGCCCAGGTGCTGCTGGTGGTAATCGTCGAAGCCCTGTTCATCAGGGAAAGCCCGGAGCCCCGATGTCTGTGGTGCTGTAGATGCCCTGGGAATGGCCGGTGAGGAGCAGCAAGAGCTTCACAGGCTGGCAATTTCGGTGTGGGAGCAATCGTCCGACGTTTGTGATTTTTCGGGATTTTTTTTCAGTGGGCGCCCAGGTGCAGCTGGTGGTAAACGTCAAAGCCCTGTTGGTCAGGGAAAGCCCGGAGCCCCGATGTCTGTGGTGCTGTAGATGCACTGCCAAAGTCCGGTGAGGAGCAGCAAGAGCTTGAGTTGCTGGCACTTTCGGTGTGGGAGCAATCGTCCGATGTTCATGATTTTTCGTTTATTTTTTTCAGTGGGCGCCCAGGTTCAGCTGGTGGTAAATGTCGAAGCCCTGTTGGTCAGGGAAAGCCCAGAGCCCCGATGTCTGTGGTGCTGTAGATGCGCTGGGAATGGGAGGTGAGTAGCAGCAAGAGCTTGACTGTCTGGCACGTTGGGTGTGGGAGCAATCGTCGGACGTTTGTGATTTTTTCGGGGTTTTTATTCACTGGGCGCCCAGGTTCAGCTGGTGGTAAATGTCGAAGCCCTGTTGGTCCGGGAAAGCCCAGAGCCCCGATGTCTGTGGTGCTGTAGATGCGCTGCCAATGGCTGGTGAGGAACAGCAAGAGCTTGAGTTGCTGGCACTTTCGGTGTGGGAGGAATCGTCCGATGTTCGTGATTTTTCGGGGTTTTATTTCAGTGGGAGCCCTGGTGCAGCGGGTGGTAAACGTCGAAGCCCTGTTGGTCAGGGAAAGCCCGGAGCCCCGATATCTGTGGTGCTGTAGATGCGCTGGGAATGGCCGGTGAGGAGCAGCTAGAGCTTGACTGTCTGGCACTTTCGGTGTGGGAGTAATCGTCCGATGTTCGTGATTTTTCGTTTATTTTTTTCAGTGGGCGGCCACGTGCAGCTGGTGGTAATCGTCGAAGCCCTGTTGGTCAGGGAAAGCCCGGAGCCCTGATATCTGTGGTGCTGTAGATGCGCTGCCAATGGCCGGGGAGGAGCAGCAAGAGCTTGACAGTCTGGCACTTTCGGTGTGCGAGGAATCGTCGGACGTTTCTGATTTTTCGGGATTTTTTTTTAGTGGGAGCCCAGGTTTAGCTAGTTGTAAACGTCGAAGCCCTGTTAGTTAGGGAAAGCGCAGAACCCCAATGTCTGTGGTGCTGTAGATGCACTGCCAAAGTCCGGTGAGTAGCAGCAAGAGCTTGAGTTCCTGGCACTTTCGTTGTGGGAGCAATCGTCCGACGTTCGTGATTTTTCGGGGTTTTATTTCAGTGGGCGCCCAGGTGCAGCTGGTGGTAAATGTCGAAGCCCTGTTGGTCAGGGAAAGCCCGGAGCCCCGATGTCTGTGGTGCTGTAGATGCGCTGGCAATGGCCGGTGAGGAGCAGCAAGAGCTTGAGTTGCTGGCACTTTTGGTGTCGGAGCAATCGTCCGACGTTTGTGATTTTTCGGGGTTCTTTTCAGTGGGAGCCCAGGTGCAGCTGGTGGTAAATGTCGAAGCCCTGTTGGTCAGGGAAAGCCCGGAGCCCCGATGTCTGTGGTGTTGTAGATGCGCTGCCACTGTCCGGTGAGGAGCAGCAAGAGCTTGACTGGCTGGCACTTTGGGTGTGGGAGCAATCGTCGGACGTTCGTAATTTTTCGGGGTTTTATTTCAGTGGGCGCCCAGGTTCAGCTGGTGGTAAACTTCTAAGCCTTGTTGGTCAGGGAAAGCCCGGAGCCCCGATGTCTGTGGTGCTGTAGATGGGCTGGGAGTGGCCGGTGAGGAGCAGCAAGAGCTTGACTGGCTGGCACTTTTCCTGTGGGAGCAATCGTCCGATGTTCGTGATTTTTCTTTTATTTTTCTCAGCGGGTGCCCAGGTTCAGCTGGTGGTAAACGTCGAAGCCCTGTTGGTCAAAGAAAGTGCAGAACCCTGATGTCTGTGGTGCTGTAGATGCACTGCCAAAGTCTGGTGAGTAGCAGCAAGAGCTTGAGTTGCTGGCACTTTCGGTGTGGGAGGAATCGTCCGACGTTTGTTATTTTTCGGGGTTCTATTTCAGTGGGCGCCCAGGTTCAGCTGGTGGTAAACGTCGAAGCCCTGTTTGTCACGGAAAGCTCGGAGCCCCGATGTCTGTGGTGTTGTAGATGCACTGGGAATGGCTGGTGAGGAGCACCTACACCTAGACGGGCTGGCAATTTCGGTGTGGGAGCAATCGTCCGACGTTTTTGATTTTTCGTTTATTTTTTTCAGTGGGCGCCCAGGTGCAGTGGGTGGTAAACGTCGAAGCCCTGTTGGTCAGGGAAAGCCCGGAGCCCCGATGTCTGTGGTGCTGTAGATGCGCTGCCAATGGCCGGTGAGGAGCAGCAGGAGCTTGAGTTTCTGGCACTTTCGGTGTGGGAGCAATCGTCCGACGTTCGTGATTTTTCGGGGTTCTTTTCAGTGGGCGCCCAGGTTCAACTGGTGGTAAACGTCAAAGCCCTGTTGGTCAGGGAAAGCCCGGAGCCGCGATGTCTGTGGTGTTGTAGATGCGCTGCCAATGGCCGGTGAGGAACAGCAAGAGCTTGACTGGCTGGCACTTTCGGTGTGGGAGCAATCGTCCGACGTTTGTTATATTTCGGGGTTTTATTTCAGAGGTCGCCCAGGTGCAGCTGGTGGTAATCGTCGAAGCCCTGTTGGTCAGGGAAAGCGCAGAACCCCGATGTCTGTGGTGCTGTAGATGCGCTGGGAATGGCCGGTGAGGAGCAGCAAGAGCTTGAGTTGCTGGCACTTTCGGTGTGGGAGCAATCGTCCGATGTTCGTGATTTTTCGTTTAGTTTTTTCAGTGGGCGCCCAGGTGCAGCTGGTGGTAAACGTCGAAGCCCTGTTGTTCAGGGAAAGCGCAGAACCCCGATGTCTGTGGTGCTGTAGATGAACTGCCAAAGTCCGGTGAGTAGCAGCAAGAGCTTGAGTTGCTGGCACTTTCGGTGTGGGAGGAATCGTCCGACGTTCGTGATTTTTCGGGGTTTTTTTCAGTGGGCTCCCAGGTGCAGCTGGGTGTAAACGTCGAAGCCCTGTTGGTCAGGGAAAGCCCGGAGCCCCGATATCTGTGGTGCTGTAGATGCACTGGGAATGTGCGGTGAGGAGCAGCAAGAGCTTGACAGGCTGGCATTTAAGGTGTGGCAGGAATCGTCCGACATTTGTGATTTTTGGGGTTTTTTTTTCAGGGGGCGCACAGGTTCACCTGGTGTTAAAAGTCGAAGCCCTGTTGGTCAGGGAAAGCCCAGAGCCCCGATGTCTGTGGTGCTGTAGATGCGCTGCCATTGGCCGGTGAGGAGCAGCAAGAGCTTGAGTTGCTGGCACTTTTGGTGTTGGAGCAATCGTTCGACGTTCGTGATTTTTCGGGGTTTTATTTCAGTGGGCGCCCAGGTGCAGCTGGTGGTAAACTTCGAAGCCCTGTTGGTCAGGGAAAGCCCGGAGCCCCGATATCTGTGGTGCTGTAGATGCGCTGGGAACGGCCGGTGCGGAGCAGCAAGAGCTTGACTGGCTGGCACTTTCGGTGTGGGAGCAATCGTCCGACGTTCGTGATTTTTCGGGATTTTTTTTCAGTGGGCGCCCAGGTGCAGCTGGTGGTAAACGTCGAAGCCCTGTTGGTCAGGGAAAGCTCGGAGCCCCGATGTCTGTGGTGCTGTAGATGCGCTGGGAATGGCCGGTGAGGAGCAGCAAGAGCTTGAGTTACTGGCATTTTCGGTGTGGGAGCAATCGTCCGACGTTCGTGATTTTTCGTTTATTTTTTTCAGTGGGCGCCCAGGTGCAGCTGGTGGTAAACGTCAAAGCCCTGTTGGTCAGGGAAAGCGCAGAACCCCAATGTCTGTGGTGCTGTAGATTCGCTGCCAAAGTCCGGTGAGTAGCAGCAAGAGCTTGAGTTGCTGGCACTTTTGGTGTGGGAGGAATCGTTCGACGTTCGTGATTTTTCGGGGTTTTATTTCAGTGGGCGCCCAGGTGCAGCTGGTGGTAAACGTCGAAGCCCTGTTGGTCAGGGAAAGCTCGGAGCCCCGATGTCTGTGGTGCTGTAGATGCGCCTCCAATGGCTGGTGAGGAGCAGCAAGAGCTTGACTGTCTGGCACGTTGGGTGTGGGAGCAATCGTCGGACGTTTGTGATTTTTGGGGATTTTTATTCACTGGGCGCCCAGGTGCAGCTGGTGGTAAACGTCGAAGCCCTGTTGGTCAGGGAAAGCCCGGAGCCCCGATGTCTGTGGTGCTGTAGATGCGCTGGCAATGGCCGGTGAGGAGCAGCAAGAGCTTGAGTTCCTGGCACTTTTGGTGTGGGAGCAATCGTCCAACGTTCGTGATTTTTCAGGGTTTTACTTTCAGTGGGCGCCCAGGTTCAGCTGGTGGTAAACGTCGAAGCTGTGTTGGTCAGGGAAAGCCCGTAGCCCCGATGTCTGCAGTGCTGTAGATGCGCGGCCAATGGCCGGGGAGGAGCAGCAAGAGGCTGACGTGCTGGCACTTTCGATGTGGGTTAAATCGTCCGACGTTCGTGATTTTTGGGGGTTATTTTCAGTGGGCGCCCAGGTTCAGCTGGTGGTAAACGTCGAAGCCCTGTTGGTCAGGGAAAGCCCAGAGCCCCGATGTCTGTGGTGCTGTAGATGCACTGGGAATGGGAGGGGAGTAGCAGCATGAGCTTGACTGGCTGGCACTTTCGGTGTGGCAGCAATCGTCCGACGTTCGTGATTTTTCGGGGTTTTATTTCAGTGGGCGCCCAGGTGCAGCTGGTTGTAAACGTCGAAGCCCTGTTGGTCAGGGAAAGCCCGGAGCCCCGATGTCTGTGGCGCTGTAAATGCGCCTCCAATGGCCGGGGAGGAGCAGCAAGAGCTTGACTGGCGGGCACTTTTGGTGTGGGAGCAATCGTCCGATGTTCGTGATTTTTCGGGGGTTCTTTTCAGTGGGAGCCCAGGTGCAGCGGGTGGTAAACGTCGAAGCACTGTTCGTCAGGGAAAGTCCAGAGCCCTGATGTCTGTGCTGCTGTAGATGCGCTGGGAATGGCCGGTGAGGCGCAGCAAGAGCTTGACTGGCTGGCACTTTCGGTGTGGGAGCAATTGTCCGACGTTTTTGATTTTTTAGGGTTTTTTTTTCAGTGGGTAACCAGGTGCAGCTGGTGGTAAATGTCGAAGCTCTGTTGGTCAGGGAAAGCCCGGAGCCCCGATGTCTGTGGTGCTGTAGATGCGCTGGGAATGCCCGGTGAGGAGCAGCTAGAGGTTGACTGTCTGGCACTTTCAGTGTGGGAGCAATTGTCCGCCGTTCGTGATTTTTCGGGGTTTTATTTCAGTGGGCGCCCAGGTGCAGCTGGTGGTAAACTTCGAAGTCCTGTTGGTCAGGGAAAGCCCGGAGCCCCGATGTCTGTGGTGCTGTAGATGCGCTGGGAATGGCTGGTGAGAAGCAGCATGAGCTTGACTGGCTGGCATTTAAGCTGTGGCAGGAATCGTCTCATGTTTGTGATATTTCGTTTATTTTTTTTAGTGGGCGCCCATGTGCAGCGGGTGGTAAACGTCGAAGCCCTGTTGGTCAGGGAAAGCCAGGAGCCCCGATGTCTGTGGTGCTGTAGATGTGCTGGGAATGGCCGGTGAGGAGCAGCAAGAGCTTGACTGGCTGGCACTTTCGTTGTGGGAGCAATCGTCCGACGTTCGTGATTTTTCGGGGTTTTATTTCAGTGGGCGCCCAGCTGCAGCGGGTGGTAAACGTCGAAGCCCTGTTGGTCAGGGAAAGCCCGGAGCCCCGATGTCTGTGGCGCTGTAGATGCGCTGGGAATTGCTGGTTAGAAGCAGCATGAGCTTGACTGGCTGGCACTTTCGGTGTGGGAGCAATCGTCTGATGTTCGTGATATTTTGTTTATTTTTTCCAGTGGGCGCCCAGGTGCAGCTGGTGGTAAACGTCGAAGCCCTGTTGGTCAGGGAAAGCCCGGAGCTGTGATGTCTGTGGTGCTGTAGATGCACTGCCAAAGTCCGGTGAGGAACAGCAAGAGCTTGAGTTGCTGGCACTTTTTGTGTGGGAGGAATCGTCCAACGTTTGTGATTTTTCGGGGTTTTATTTCAGTGGGCGCCCAGGTGCAGCTGGTGGTAAACGTCGAAGCCCTGTTGGTCAGGGAAAGCCCGGAGCCCCGATGTCTGCGGTGTTGTAGATGCGCTGCCAGTGGCCGGGGAGGAGCAGCAAGAGCTTGACTGGCTGGAACGTTGGGTGTGGGAGCAATCGTCCGATGTTCGTGATTTTTCGGGGTTCTTTTCAGTGGGAGCCCAGGTACAGCGAGTGGTAAACGTCGAAGCCCTGTTCGTCAGGGAAAGCTCGGAGCCCCGATGTCTGCGGTGTTGTAGATGCGCTGCCAGTGGCCGGGGAGGAGCAGCAAGAGCTTGACTGGCTGGAACTTTCGGTGTGGGAGCAATCGTCCGATGTTCGTGATTTTTCGGGGTTCTTTTCAGTGGGAGCCCAGGTTCAGCGAGTGGTAAACGTCGAAGCCCTGTTGGTCAGGGAAAGCCCGGAGCCCCGATGTCTGCGGTGTTGTAGATGCGCTGGGAATGGCCGGTGAGGAGCAGCAAGAGGTTGACAGGCTGGCATTTAAGGTGTGGCAGGAATCGTCCGACGTTTGTGATTTTTGGGGTTTTTTTTTCAGGGGGCACCCAGGTGCAGCTGGTGGTAAATGTCGAAGCCCGGTTCGTCAGGGAAAGCCCGGAGCCCCGATGTCTGTGGTGCTGTAGATGCGCTGCCAGTGGCCGGTGAGGAGCAGCAAGAGCTTGAGTTGCTGGCACTTTCGGTGTGGGAGCAATCGTCCGATGTTCGTGATTTTTCGTTTATTTTTTTCAGTGGGCGCCCAGGTGCAGCGGGTGCTAAACGTCGAAGCCCTGTTGGTCATGGAAAGCCCGGAGCCCCGATGTCTGTGGTGCTGTAGATGCGCTGCCAGTGGCCGGTGAGGAGCAGCAAGAGCTTGTGTTGCTGGCACTTTTGGTGTGGGATCAATCGTCCGACGTTTTTGATTTTTCAGGGTTTTTTTTCAGTGGGTAACCAGGTGCAGCTGGTGGTAAATGTCGAAGCCCTGTTGGTCAGGGAAAGCCCGGAGCCGCGATCTCTGTGGTGTGTAGATGCGCTGCCAATGGCCAGTGAGGAACAGCAAGAGCTTGACTGGCTGGCACTTTCGCTGTGGGAGCAATCGTGCGATGTTCGTGATTTTTCGTTTATTTTCTTCAGTGGGCGCCCAGGTTCAGCTGGTGGTAAACGTCGAAGCCCTGTTGGTCAGGGAAAGCCCGGAGCCCCTATGTCTGTGGTGCTGTAGATGCGCTGCCAATGGCCGGTGAGTAGCAGCAAGAGCTTGAGTTGCTGGCACTTTCGGTGTGGGAGGAATCGTCCGACGTTTTTTATTTTTCGGGGTTTTATTTCAGTGGGCGCCCAGGTGCAGCTGGTGGTAAACGTCGAAGCCCTGTTGGTCAGGGAAAGCTCGGAGCCCCGATGTCTGTGGTGTTGTAGATGCGCTGGGAATGGGAGGTGAGTAGCAGGAAGAGCTTGAGTTGCTGGCACTTGCAGTGTGGGAGCAATCGTTTGACGTTTTTGATTTTTCAGGGTTTTATTTCAGTGGGTAACCAGGTGCAGCTGGTGGTAAATGTCGAAGCCCTGTTGTTCACGGAAAGCTCGGAGCCCTGATGTCTGTGGTGCTGTAGATGCGCTGCCAATGGCTGGTGAGGAGCAGCAAGAGCTTGACTGGCTGGCACTTTTGGTGTGGGAGCAATCGTCCGATGTTCGTGATTTTTCTTTTATTTTTTTCAGTGGGCGCCCAGGTTCAGCTGGTGGTAAACGTCGAAGCCCTGTTGGTCAGGGAAAGCGCAGAACCCCGATGTCTGTGGTGCTGTAGATGCACTGCCAAAGTCCGGTGAGGAGCAGCAAGAGCTTGAGTTGCTGGCACTTTCGCTGTGGGAGCAATCGTCCGACGTTCGTGATTTTTCGGGGTTTTATTTCAGTGGGCGCCCAGGTGCAGCGGGTGGTAATCGTCGAAGCCCTGTTTGTCAGGGAAAGCCCGGAGCCCCGATGTCTGTGGTGCTGTAGATGCGCTGGGAATGGCTGGTGAGGAGCAGCAAGAGCTTGACAGGCTGACACTTTCGGTGTGGGAGCAATCGTCCGATGTTCGTGATTTTTCGTGGATTTTTTTTCAGAGGTCGCCCAGGTTCAGCTGGTGGTAAACGTCGAAGCCCTGTTGGTCATGGAAAGCCCGGAGCCCCGATGTCTTTGGTGCTGTAGATGCGCTGCCAATGGCCGCTTAGGAGCAGCAAGAGCTTGACTGGGTGGCACTTTCGGTGTGGGAGCAATCGTCCGACGTTCGTGATTTTTCCGGGTTTTACTTCCAGTGCGCGCCCATTTGCAGCTGGTGGTAAACATCGAAGCCCTGTTGGTCAGGGAAAGCCCAGAGCCCCGATGTCTGTGGTGCTGTAGATGCGCTGCCAATGGCCGGGGACAAGCAGCAAGAGCTTGACAGGCTGGCACTTTCGGTGTCGGAGGAATCGTCGGACGTTTGTGATTTTTGGGTTTTTTTTTTCAGGGGGCACCCAGGTGCAGCTGGTGGTAAATGTCGAAGCCCTGTTGGTCAGGGAAGGCGCAGAAGCCCAATGTCTGTGGTGCTGTAGATTCGCTGCCAATGGCTGGTGAGGAGCAGCAAGAGCTTGAGTTGCTGGCACTTTCGGTGTGGGAGCAATCGTCCGATGTTCATGATTTTTCGGGTTTTTTTTCAGTGGGCGCCCAGCTGCAGCTGGTGGTAAGTGTCGAAGCCCTGTTGGTCAGGGAAAGCCCGGAGCCCCGATGTCTGTGGTGCTGTAGATGCGCTGGGAATGGGCGGTGAGGAGCAGCTAGAGCTTGACAGGCTGGCACTTTCGGTGTGGGAGCAATCGTCCGACGTTCGTGATTCTTCGGGGTTTTACTTTCAGTGGGCACCCAGGTGCAGCTGGTGGTAAACGTAGAAGCCCTGTTGGTCAGGGAAAGCCCGGAGCCCCGATGTCTGTGGTGCTGTAGATGCGCTGGGAATGGGAGGTGAGGAGCAGCATGAGCTTGACTGGCTGGCACTTTCTGTGTGGGTGCAATCGTCCGACGTTCGTGATTTTTCGGGGTTTTATTTCAGTGGGCGCCCAGGTGCAGCTGGTGGTAAATGTTGAAGCCCTGTTGGTCAGGGAAAGCCCGGAGCCCCGATGTCTGTGGTGCTGTAGATGCGCTGGGAATGGCCGGGGAGGAGCAGCAAGAGCTTGTGTTGCTGGCACTTTTGGTGTGGGATCAATCGTCCGACGTTTTTGATTTTTCAGGGTTTTTTTTCAGTGGGTAACCAGGTGCAGCTGGTGGTAAATGTCGAAGCCCTGTTGGTCAGGGAAAGCCCGGAGCCGCGATCTCTGTGGTGCTGTAGATGCGCTGCCAATGGCCAGTGAGGAACAGCAAGAGCTTGACTGGCTGGCACTTTCGCTGTGGGAGCAATCGTGCGATGTTCGTGATTTTTCGTTTATTTTCTTCAGTGGGCGCCCAGGTTCAGCTGGTGGTAAACGTCGAAGCCCTGTTGGTCAGGGAAAGCCCGGAGCCCCGATGTCTGTGGTGCTGTAGATGCGCTGCCAATGGCCCGTGAGTAGCAGCAAGAGCTTGAGTTGCTGGCACTTTCGGTGTGGGAGGAATCGTCCGACGTTTTTTATTTTTCGGGGTTTTATTTCAGTGGGCGCCCAGGTGCAGCTGGTGGTAAACGTCGAAGCCCTGTTGGTCAGGGAAAGCTCGGAGCCCCGATGTCTGTGGTGTTGTAGATGCGCTGGGAATGGGAGGTGAGTAGCAGGAAGAGCTTGAGTTGCTGGCACTTGCAGTGTGGGAGCAATCGTTTGACGTTTTTGATTTTTCAGGGTTTTATTTCAGTGGGTAACCAGGTGCAGCTGGTGGTAAATGTCGAAGCCCTGTTGTTCAGGGAAAGCTCGGAGCCCCGATGTCTGTGGTGCTGTAGATGCGCTGCCAATGGCCGGTGAGGAGCAGCAAGAGCTTGACTGGCTGGCACTTTCGGTGTGGGAGCAATCGTCCGATGTTCATGATTTTTCGGGGTTTTATTTCAGTGGGCGCCCAGGTGCAGCTGGTGGTAAACGTCGAAGCCCTGTTGGTCAGGGAAAGCGCAGAACCCCGATGTCTGTGGTGCTGTAGATGCACTGCCAAAGTCCGGTGAGGAGCAGCAAGAGCTTGAGTTGCTGGCACTTTCGCTGTGGGAGCAATCGTCCGACGTTCGTGATTTTTCGGGGTTTTATTTCAGTGGGCGCCCAGGTGCAGCTGGTGGTAAACGTCGAAGCCCTGTTTGTCAGGGAAAGCCCGGAGCCCCGATGTCTGTGGTGCTGTAGATGCGCTGGGAATGGCTGGTGAGGAGCAGCAAGAGCTTGACAGGCTGGCACTTTCGGTGTGGGAGCAATCGTCCGATGTTCGTAATTTTTCGTGGATTTTTTTTCAGAGGTCGCCCAGGTTCAGCTGGTGGTAAACGTCGAAGCCCTGTTGGTCAGGGAAAGCCCGGAGCCCCGATGTCTGTGGTGCTGTAGATGCGCTGCCAATGGCCGGTGAGGAGCAGCAAGAGCTTGTGTTGCTGGCACTTTTGGTGTGGGAGCAATCATCCGACGTTTGTGATTTTTCGGGGTTCTTTTCAGTGGGAGCCCAGGTGCAGCGGGTGCTAAACGTCGAAGCCCTGTTGGTCAGGGAAAGCCCGGAGCCCCGATGTCTGTGGTGCTGTAGATGCGCTGCCAATGGCCGGTGAGGAGCAGCAGGAGCTTGAGTTGCTGGCACTTTCACTGTGGGAGCAATCGTCCGATGTTCGTGATTTTTAGTTTATTTTTTTCAGTGGGCGCCCAGGTGCAGCTGATGGTAAATGTCGAAGCCCTGTTGTTCAGGGAAAGCGCAGAACCCCGATGTCTGTGGTGCTGTAGATGCACTGCCAAAGTCCGGTGAGTAGCAGCAGGAGCTTGAGTTGCTGGCACTTTCGGTGTGGGAGCAATCGTCCGACTGTCGTGATTTTTCGGGGTTTTACTTTCAATGGGCGCCCAGGTTGAGCTGGTGGTAAACGTCGAAGCCCTGTTGGTCAGGGAAAGCCCGGAGCCCCGATGTCTGTGGTGCTGTAGATGGGCTGGGAATGGCCGGTGAGGAGCAGCAAGAGCTTGACTGGCTGGCACTTTTGCTATGGGAGCAATCGTCCGATGTTCGTGATTTTTCATTTATTTTTTTCAGTGGGCGCCCAGGTGCAGCTGATGGTAAATGTCGAAGCCCTGTTGTTCTGGGAAAGCGCAGAACCCCGATGTCTGTGGTGCTGTAGATGCACTGCCAAAGTCCGGTGAGGAGCAG
This sequence comes from Chlamydotis macqueenii, assembly GCF_036417535.1. Taxonomy (NCBI): domain Eukaryota; kingdom Metazoa; phylum Chordata; class Aves; order Otidiformes; family Otididae; genus Chlamydotis; species Chlamydotis macqueenii. The sequence continues at coordinate 325,294 of NW_028239071.1, forward strand.
CAAGAGCTTGAGTTGCTGGCACTTTCGGTGTGGGAGCAATCGTCCGACTGTCGTGATTTTTCGGGGTTTTACTTTCAATGGGCGCCCAGGTTGAGCTGGTGGTAAACGTCGAAGCCCTGTTGGTCAGGGAAAACCCGGAGCCCCGATGTCTGTGGTGCTGTAGATGCGCTGTCAATGGCCGGTGAGGAGCAGCAAGAGCTTGACTGTCTGGCACTTTGGGTGTGGGAGCAATCGTCGGACGTTTGTGATTTTTGGGGATTTTTATTCACTGGGCGCCCAGGTTCAGCTGGTGGTAAACGTCGAAGTCCTGTTGGTCAGGGAAAGCCCGGAGCCCCGATGTCTGTGGTGCTGTAGATGGGCTGGGAATGGCCGGTGAGGAGCAGCAAGAGCTTGACTGGCTGGCACTTTTGCTATGGGAGCAATCGTCCGATGTTCGTGATTTTTCTTTTATTTTTCTCAGCGGGTGCCCAGGTTCAGCTGGTGGTAAACGTCGAAGCCCTGTTGGTCAAAGAAAGCGCAGAACCCCGATGTCTGTGGTGCTGTAGATGCACTGCCAAAGTCCGGTGAGTCGCAGCAAGAGCTTGAAAGGCTGGCACTTTCGGTGTGGGAGCAATCGTCGGACGTTTGTGATTTTTGGGGATTTTTATTCACTGGGCGCCCAGGTTCAGCTGGTGGTAAACGTCGAAGCCCTGTTGGTCAGGGAAAGCCCAGAGCCCCGATGTCTTTGGTGCTGTAGATGCGCTGCCAATGGCCGGTAAGGAGCAGCAAGAGCTTGTGTTGCTGGCACTTTCGGTGTGGGAGCAATCGTCCGATGTTCATGATTTTTCGTTTTTTTTTTAGTGAACGCCCAGCTGCAGCAGGTGCTAAACGTCGAAGCCCTGTTGGTCATGGAAAGCCCGGAGCCCCGATGTCTGTGGTGCTGTAGATGCGCTGCCAATGGCCGGTGAGGAGCAGCAAGAGCTTGACTGGCTGGCACTTTCGTTGTGGGAGCAATCGTCCGATGTTCGTGATTTTTCGGGGTTTTACTTTCAGTGGGCACACAGGTTCAGCTGGTGGTAAACGTCGAAGCCCTGTTGGTCAGGGAAAGCCCGGAGCCCCGATGTCTGTGGTGCTGTAGATGGGCTGCCAAATTCCGGTGAGGAGCAGCAAGAGCTTGACTGGCTGGCACTTTCGGTGTGGGAGCAATCGTCCGATGTTTGTGATTTTTCGTTTATTTTTATCAGTGGGTGCCCAGGTGCAACTGGTGGTAAACGTCGAAGCCCTGTTGTTCAGGGAAAGCGCAGAACCCCGATGTCTGTGGTGCTGTAGATGCGCTGGGAATGGCCGGTTAGGACCAGCAAGAGCTTGAGTTGCTGGCACTTTTGATGTGGGAGGAATCGTCCGACGTTCGTGATTTTTCGGGGTTTTATTTCAGTGGGCGCCCAGGTTCAGCTGGTGGTAAACGTCGAAGCCCTGTTGGTCAGGGAAAGCCCGGAGCCCCGATGTCTGTGGTGCTGTAGATGCGCTGGAAATGGGCGGTGATGAGCAGCAAGAGCTTGACAGGCTGGCATTTAAGGTGTGGCAGGAATCGTCTGACATTCGTGATTTTTGGGGTTTTTTTTTCAGGGGGAACCCACGTGCAGCTGGTGGTAAATGTCGAAGCCCGGTTCGTTAGGGAAAGCCCGGAGCCCCGATGTCTGTGGTGCTGTAGATGCGCTGCCAAAGTCCGGTGAGTAGCAGCAAGAGCTTGAGTTGCTGGCACTTTCGGTGTGGGAGGAATCGTCCGACGTTTTTTATTTTTCGGGGTTTTATTTCAGTGGGCGCCCAGGTGCAGCTGGTGGTAAACGTCGAAGCCCTGTTGGTCAGGGAGAGCCCGGAGCCCCGATGTCTGTGGTGCTGTAGATGCGCTGCCAGTGGCCGGTGAGGAGCAGCAAGAGCTTGAGTTGCTGGCACTTGCAGTGTGGGAGCAATCGTTTGACGTTTTTGATTTTTCAGGGTTTTATTTCAGTGGGTAACCAGGTGCAGCTGGTGGTAAATGTCGAAGCCCTGTTGTTCAGGGAAAGCTCGGAGCCCCGATGTCTGTGGTGCTGTAGATGCGCTGCCAATGGCCGGTGAGGAGCAGCAAGAGCTTGACTGGCTGGCACTTTCGGTGTGGGAGCAATCGTCCGATGTTCGTGATTTTTCTTTTATTTTTTTCAGTGGGCGCCCAGGTGCAGCTGGTGGTAAACGTCGAAGCCCTGTTGGTCAGGGATAGCACAGAACCCCGATGTCTGTGGTGCTGTAGATGCACTGCCAAAGTCCGGTGAGGAGCAGCAAGAGCTTGAGTTGCTGGCACTTTCGCTGTGGGAGCAATCGTCCGACGTTCGTGATTTTTCGGGGTTTTATTTCAGTGGGCGCCCAGGTGCAGCGGGTGGTAATCGTCGAAGCCCTGTTTGTCAGGGAAAGCCCGTAGCCCCGATGTCTGTCGTGCTGTAGATGCGCTGGGAATGGCTGGTGAGGAGCAGCAAGAGCTTGACAGGCTGGCACTTTCGGTATGGGAGCAATCGTCCGATGTTCGTGATTTTTTGTGGATTTTTTTTTCAGAGGTCGCCCAGGTTCAGCTGGTGGTAAACGTCGAAGCCCTGTTGGTCAGGGAAAGCCCGGAGCCCCGATGTCTTTGGTGCTGTAGATGCGGTGCCAATGGCCGCTTAGGAGCAGCAAGAGCTTGACTGGGTGGCACTTTCGGTGTGGGAGCAATCGTCCGACATTCGTGATTTTTCCGGGTTTTACTTCCAGTGCGCGCCCATTTGCAGCTGGTGGTAAACATCGAAGCCCTGTTGGTCAGGGAAAGCCCAGAGCCCCGATGTCTGTGGTGCTGTAGATGCGCTGCCAATGGCCGGGGACAAGCAGCAAGAGCTTGACAGGCTGGCACTTTCGGTGTGGGAGGAATCGTCGAACGTTTGTGATTTTTGGGATTTTTTTTTCAGGGGGCACCCAGGTGCAGCTGGTGGTAAACGTCGAAGCCCTGTTGGTCAGGGAAGGCGCAGAACCCCAATGTCTGTGGTGCTGTAGATGCGCTGCCAATGGCTGGTGAGGAGCAGCAAGAGCTTGAGTTGCTGGCACTTTCGGTGTGGGAGCAATCGTCCGATGTTCATGATTTTTCGGGTTTTTTTTCAGTGGGCGCCCAGCTGCAGCTGGTGGTAAATGTCGAAGCCCTGTTGGTCAGGGAAAGCCCGGAGCCCAGATGTCTGTGGTGCTGTAGATGCGCTGCCAATGGCCGGTGAGGAGCAGCAAGAGCTTGTGTTGCTGGCACTTTTGGTGTGGGAGCAATCATCCGACGTTTGTGATTTTTCGGGGTTCTTTTCACTGGGAGCCCAGGTGCAGCGAGTGGTAAACGTCGAAGCCCTGTTGGTCAGGGAAAGCCCGGAGCCCCGATGTCTGTGGTGCTGTAGATGCGCTGCCAATGGCCGGTGAGGAGCAGCAAGAGCTTGAGTTGCTGGCACTTTCACTGTGGGAGCAATCGTCCGATGTTCGTGATTTTTCGTTTATTTTTTTCAGTGGGCGCCCAGGTGCAGCTGATGGTAAATGTCGAAGCCCTGTTATTCAGGGAAAGCGCAGAACCCCGATGTCTGTGGTGCTGTAGATGCACTGCCAAAGTCCGGTGAGGAGCAGCAAGAGCTTGAGTTGCTGGCACTTTCGCTGTGGGAGCAATCGTGCGATGTTCGTGATTTTTCGTTTATTTTCTTCAGTGGGCGCCCAGGTTGAGCTGGTGGTAAACGTCGAAGCCCTGTTGGTCAGGGAAAGCCCGGAGCCCCGATGTCTGTGGTGCTGTAGATGCGCTGCCAATGGCCCGTGAGTAGCAGCAAGAGCTTGAGTTGCTGGCACTTTCGGTGTGGGAGGAATCGTCCGACGTTTTTTATTTTTCGGGGTTTTATTTCAGTGGGCGCCCAGGTGCAGCTGGTGGTAAACGTCGAAGCCCTGTTGGTCAGGGAAAGCTCGGAGCCCCGATGTCTGTGGTGTTGTAGATGCGCTGGGAATGGGAGGTGAGTAGCAGGAAGAGCTTGAGTTGCTGGCACTTGCAGTGTGGGAGCAATCGTTTGACGTTTTTGATTTTTCAGGGTTTTATTTCAGTGGGTAACCAGGTGCAGCTGGTGGTAAATGTCGAAGCCCTGTTGTTCAGGGAAAGCTCGGAGCCCCGATGTCTGTGGTGCTGTAGATGCGCTGCCAATGGCCGGTGAGGAGCAGCAAGAGCTTGACTGGCTGGCACTTTCGGTGTGGGAGCAATCGTCCGATGTTCATGATTTTTCGGGGTTTTATTTCAGTGGGCGCCCAGGTGCAGCTGGTGGTAAACGTCGAAGCCCTGTTGGTCAGGGAAAGCGCAGAACCCCGATGTCTGTGGTGCTGTAGATGCACTGCCAAAGTCCGGTGAGGAGCAGCAAGAGCTTGAGTTGCTGGCACTTTCGCTGTGGGAGCAATCGTCCGACGTTCGTGATTTTTCGGGGTTTTATTTCAGTGGGCGCCCAGGTGCAGCTGGTGGTAAACGTCGAAGCCCTGTTTGTCAGGGAAAGCCCGGAGCCCCGATGTCTGTGGTGCTGTAGATGCGCTGGGAATGGCTGGTGAGGAGCAGCAAGAGCTTGACAGGCTGGCACTTTCGGTGTGGGAGCAATCGTCCGATGTTCGTAATTTTTCGTGGATTTTTTTTCAGAGGTCGCCCAGGTTCAGCTGGTGGTAAACGTCGAAGCCCTGTTGGTCAGGGAAAGCCCGGAGCCCCGATGTCTGTGGTGCTGTAGATGCGCTGCCAATGGCCGGTGAGGAGCAGCAAGAGCTTGTGTTGCTGGCACTTTTGGTGTGGGAGCAATCATCCGACGTTTGTGATTTTTCGGGGTTCTTTTCAGTGGGAGCCCAGGTGCAGCGGGTGCTAAACGTCGAAGCCCTGTTGGTCAGGGAAAGCCCGGAGCCCCGATGTCTGTGGTGCTGTAGATGCGCTGCCAATGGCCGGTGAGGAGCAGCAGGAGCTTGAGTTGCTGGCACTTTCACTGTGGGAGCAATCGTCCGATGTTCGTGATTTTTAGTTTATTTTTTTCAGTGGGCGCCCAGGTGCAGCTGATGGTAAATGTCGAAGCCCTGTTGTTCAGGGAAAGCGCAGAACCCCGATGTCTGTGGTGCTGTAGATGCACTGCCAAAGTCCGGTGAGTAGCAGCAGGAGCTTGAGTTGCTGGCACTTTCGGTGTGGGAGCAATCGTCCGACTGTCGTGATTTTTCGGGGTTTTACTTTCAATGGGCGCCCAGGTTGAGCTGGTGGTAAACGTCGAAGCCCTGTTGGTCAGGGAAAGCCCGGAGCCCCGATGTCTGTGGTGCTGTAGATGGGCTGGGAATGGCCGGTGAGGAGCAGCAAGAGCTTGACTGGCTGGCACTTTTGCTATGGGAGCAATCGTCCGATGTTCGTGATTTTTCATTTATTTTTTTCAGTGGGCGCCCAGGTGCAGCTGATGGTAAATGTCGAAGCCCTGTTGTTCTGGGAAAGCGCAGAACCCCGATGTCTGTGGTGCTGTAGATGCACTGCCAAAGTCCGGTGAGGAGCAGCAAGAGCTTGAGTTGCTGGCACTTTCGGTGTGGGAGCAATCGTCCGACTGTCGTGATTTTTCGGGGTTTTACTTTCAATGGGCGCCCAGGTTGAGCTGGTGGTAAACGTCGAAGCCCTGTTGGTCAGGGAAAACCCGGAGCCCCGATGTCTGTGGTGCTGTAGATGCGCTGTCAATGGCCGGTGAGGAGCAGCAAGAGCTTGACTGTCTGGCACTTTGGGTGTGGGAGCAATCGTCGGACGTTTGTGATTTTTGGGGATTTTTATTCACTGGGCGCCCAGGTTCAGCTGGTGGTAAACGTCGAAGTCCTGTTGGTCAGGGAAAGCCCGGAGCCCCGATGTCTGTGGTGCTGTAGATGGGCTGGGAATGGCCGGTGAGGAGCAGCAAGAGCTTGACTGGCTGGCACTTTTGCTATGGGAGCAATCGTCCGATGTTCGTGATTTTTCTTTTATTTTTCTCAGCGGGTGCCCAGGTTCAGCTGGTGGTAAACGTCGAAGCCCTGTTGGTCAAAGAAAGCGCAGAACCCCGATGTCTGTGGTGCTGTAGATGCACTGCCAAAGTCCGGTGAGTCGCAGCAAGAGCTTGAAAGGCTGGCACTTTCGGTGTGGGAGCAATCGTCGGACGTTTGTGATTTTTGGGGATTTTTATTCACTGGGCGCCCAGGTTCAGCTGGTGGTAAACGTCGAAGCCCTGTTGGTCAGGGAAAGCCCAGAGCCCCGATGTCTTTGGTGCTGTAGATGCGCTGCCAATGGCCGGTAAGGAGCAGCAAGAGCTTGTGTTGCTGGCACTTTCGGTGTGGGAGCAATCGTCCGATGTTCATGATTTTTCGTTTTTTTTTTAGTGAACGCCCAGCTGCAGCAGGTGCTAAACGTCGAAGCCCTGTTGGTCATGGAAAGCCCGGAGCCCCGATGTCTGTGGTGCTGTAGATGCGCTGCCAATGGCCGGTGAGGAGCAGCAAGAGCTTGACTGGCTGGCACTTTCGTTGTGGGAGCAATCGTCCGATGTTCGTGATTTTTCGGGGTTTTACTTTCAGTGGGCACACAGGTTCAGCTGGTGGTAAACGTCGAAGCCCTGTTGGTCAGGGAAAGCCCGGAGCCCCGATGTCTGTGGTGCTGTAGATGGGCTGCCAAATTCCGGTGAGGAGCAGCAAGAGCTTGACTGGCTGGCACTTTCGGTGTGGGAGCAATCGTCCGATGTTTGTGATTTTTCGTTTATTTTTATCAGTGGGTGCCCAGGTGCAACTGGTGGTAAACGTCGAAGCCCTGTTGTTCAGGGAAAGCGCAGAACCCCGATGTCTGTGGTGCTGTAGATGCGCTGGGAATGGCCGGTTAGGACCAGCAAGAGCTTGAGTTGCTGGCACTTTTGATGTGGGAGGAATCGTCCGACGTTCGTGATTTTTCGGGGTTTTATTTCAGTGGGCGCCCAGGTTCAGCTGGTGGTAAACGTCGAAGCCCTGTTGGTCAGGGAAAGCCCGGAGCCCCGATGTCTGTGGTGCTGTAGATGCGCTGGAAATGGGCGGTGATGAGCAGCAAGAGCTTGACAGGCTGGCATTTAAGGTGTGGCAGGAATCGTCTGACATTCGTGATTTTTGGGGTTTTTTTTTCAGGGGGAACCCACGTGCAGCTGGTGGTAAATGTCGAAGCCCGGTTCGTTAGGGAAAGCCCGGAGCCCCGATGTCTGTGGTGCTGTAGATGCGCTGCCAAAGTCCGGTGAGTAGCAGCAAGAGCTTGAGTTGCTGGCACTTTCGGTGTGGGAGGAATCGTCCGACGTTTTTTATTTTTCGGGGTTTTATTTCAGTGGGCGCCCAGGTGCAGCTGGTGGTAAACGTCGAAGCCCTGTTGGTCAGGGAGAGCCCGGAGCCCCGATGTCTGTGGTGCTGTAGATGCGCTGCCAGTGGCCGGTGAGGAGCAGCAAGAGCTTGAGTTGCTGGCACTTGCAGTGTGGGAGCAATCGTTTGACGTTTTTGATTTTTCAGGGTTTTATTTCAGTGGGTAACCAGGTGCAGCTGGTGGTAAATGTCGAAGCCCTGTTGTTCAGGGAAAGCTCGGAGCCCCGATGTCTGTGGTGCTGTAGATGCGCTGCCAATGGCCGGTGAGGAGCAGCAAGAGCTTGACTGGCTGGCACTTTCGGTGTGGGAGCAATCGTCCGATGTTCGTGATTTTTCTTTTATTTTTTTCAGTGGGCGCCCAGGTGCAGCTGGTGGTAAACGTCGAAGCCCTGTTGGTCAGGGATAGCACAGAACCCCGATGTCTGTGGTGCTGTAGATGCACTGCCAAAGTCCGGTGAGGAGCAGCAAGAGCTTGAGTTGCTGGCACTTTCGCTGTGGGAGCAATCGTCCGACGTTCGTGATTTTTCGGGGTTTTATTTCAGTGGGCGCCCAGGTGCAGCGGGTGGTAATCGTCGAAGCCCTGTTTGTCAGGGAAAGCCCGTAGCCCCGATGTCTGTCGTGCTGTAGATGCGCTGGGAATGGCTGGTGAGGAGCAGCAAGAGCTTGACAGGCTGGCACTTTCGGTATGGGAGCAATCGTCCGATGTTCGTGATTTTTTGTGGATTTTTTTTTCAGAGGTCGCCCAGGTTCAGCTGGTGGTAAACGTCGAAGCCCTGTTGGTCAGGGAAAGCCCGGAGCCCCGATGTCTTTGGTGCTGTAGATGCGGTGCCAATGGCCGCTTAGGAGCAGCAAGAGCTTGACTGGGTGGCACTTTCGGTGTGGGAGCAATCGTCCGACATTCGTGATTTTTCCGGGTTTTACTTCCAGTGCGCGCCCATTTGCAGCTGGTGGTAAACATCGAAGCCCTGTTGGTCAGGGAAAGCCCAGAGCCCCGATGTCTGTGGTGCTGTAGATGCGCTGCCAATGGCCGGGGACAAGCAGCAAGAGCTTGACAGGCTGGCACTTTCGGTGTGGGAGGAATCGTCGAACGTTTGTGATTTTTGGGATTTTTTTTTCAGGGGGCACCCAGGTGCAGCTGGTGGTAAACGTCGAAGCCCTGTTGGTCAGGGAAGGCGCAGAACCCCAATGTCTGTGGTGCTGTAGATGCGCTGCCAATGGCTGGTGAGGAGCAGCAAGAGCTTGAGTTGCTGGCACTTTCGGTGTGGGAGCAATCGTCCGATGTTCATGATTTTTCGGGTTTTTTTTCAGTGGGCGCCCAGCTGCAGCTGGTGGTAAATGTCGAAGCCCTGTTGGTCAGGGAAAGCCCGGAGCCCAGATGTCTGTGGTGCTGTAGATGCGCTGCCAATGGCCGGTGAGGAGCAGCAAGAGCTTGTGTTGCTGGCACTTTTGGTGTGGGAGCAATCATCCGACGTTTGTGATTTTTCGGGGTTCTTTTCAGTGGGAGCCCAGGTGCAGCGAGTGGTAAACGTCGAAGCCCTGTTGGTCAGGGAAAGCCCGGAGCCCCGATGTCTGTGGTGCTGTAGATGCGCTGCCAATGGCCGGTGAGGAGCAGCAAGAGCTTGAGTTGCTGGCACTTTCACTGTGGGAGCAATCGTCCGATGTTCGTGATTTTTCGTTTATTTTTTTCAGTGGGCGCCCAGGTGCAGCTGATGGTAAATGTCGAAGCCCTGTTATTCAGGGAAAGCGCAGAACCCCGATGTCTGTGGTGCTGTAGATGCACTGCCAAAGTCCGGTGAGGAGCAGCAAGAGCTTGAGTTGCTGGCACTTTCGCTGTGGGAGCAATCGTGCGATGTTCGTGATTTTTCGTTTATTTTCTTCAGTGGGCGCCCAGGTTCAGCTGGTGGTAAACGTCGAAGCCCTGTTGGTCAGGGAAAGCCCGGAGCCCCGATGTCTGTGGTGCTGTAGATGCGCTGCCAATGGCCCGTGAGTAGCAGCAAGAGCTTGAGTTGCTGGCACTTTCGCTGTGGGAGCAATCGTGCGATGTTCGTGATTTTTCGTTTATTTTCTTCAGTGGGCGCCCAGGTGCAGCTGGTGGTAAACGTCGAAGCCCTGTTGGTCAGGGAAAGCTCGGAGCCCCGATGTCTGTGGTGTTGTAGATGCGCTGGGAATGGGAGGTGAGTAGCAGGAAGAGCTTGAGTTGCTGGCACTTGCAGTGTGGGAGCAATCGTTTGACGTTTTTGATTTTTCAGGGTTTTATTTCAGTGGGTAACCAGGTGCAGCTGGTGGTAAATGTCGAAGCCCTGTTGTTCAGGGAAAGCTCGGAGCCCCGATGTCTGTGGTGCTGTAGATGCGCTGCCAATGGCCGGTGAGGAGCAGCAAGAGCTTGACTGGCTGGCACTTTCGGTGTGGGAGCAATCGTCCGATGTTCATGATTTTTCGGGGTTTTATTTCAGTGGGCGCCCAGGTGCAGCTGGTGGTAAACGTCGAAGCCCTGTTGGTCAGGGAAAGCGCAGAACCCCGATGTCTGTGGTGCTGTAGATGCACTGCCAAAGTCCGGTGAGGAGCAGCAAGAGCTTGAGTTGCTGGCACTTTCGCTGTGGGAGCAATCGTCCGACGTTCGTGATTTTTCGGGGTTTTATTTCAGTGGGCGCCCAGGTGCAGCTGGTGGTAAACGTCGAAGCCCTGTTTGTCAGGGAAAGCCCGGAGCCCCGATGTCTGTGGTGCTGTAGATGCGCTGGGAATGGCTGGTGAGGAGCAGCAAGAGCTTGACAGGCTGGCACTTTCGGTGTGGGAGCAATCGTCCGATGTTCGTAATTTTTCGTGGATTTTTTTTCAGAGGTCGCCCAGGTTCAGCTGGTGGTAAACGTCGAAGCCCTGTTGGTCAGGGAAAGCCCGGAGCCCCGATGTCTGTGGTGCTGTAGATGCGCTGCCAATGGCCGGTGAGGAGCAGCAAGAGCTTGTGTTGCTGGCACTTTTGGTGTGGGAGCAATCATCCGACGTTTGTGATTTTTCGGGGTTCTTTTCAGTGGGAGCCCAGGTGCAGCGGGTGCTAAACGTCGAAGCCCTGTTGGTCAGGGAAAGCCCGGAGCCCCGATGTCTGTGGTGCTGTAGATGCGCTGCCAATGGCCGGTGAGGAGCAGCAGGAGCTTGAGTTGCTGGCACTTTCACTGTGGGAGCAATCGTCCGATGTTCGTGATTTTTAGTTTATTTTTTTCAGTGGGCGCCCAGGTGCAGCTGATGGTAAATGTCGAAGCCCTGTTGTTCAGGGAAAGCGCAGAACCCCGATGTCTGTGGTGCTGTAGATGCACTGCCAAAGTCCGGTGAGTAGCAGCAGGAGCTTGAGTTGCTGGCACTTTCGGTGTGGGAGCAATCGTCCGACTGTCGTGATTTTTCGGGGTTTTACTTTCAATGGGCGCCCAGGTTGAGCTGGTGGTAAACGTCGAAGCCCTGTTGGTCAGGGAAAGCCCGGAGCCCCGATGTCTGTGGTGCTGTAGATGGGCTGGGAATGGCCGGTGAGGAGCAGCAAGAGCTTGACTGGCTGGCACTTTTGCTATGGGAGCAATCGTCCGATGTTCGTGATTTTTCATTTATTTTTTTCAGTGGGCGCCCAGGTGCAGCTGATGGTAAATGTCGAAGCCCTGTTGTTCTGGGAAAGCGCAGAACCCCGATGTCTGTGGTGCTGTAGATGCACTGCCAAAGTCCGGTGAGGAGCAGCAAGAGCTTGAGTTGCTGGCACTTTCGGTGTGGGAGCAATCGTCCGACTGTCGTGATTTTTCGGGGTTTTACTTTCAATGGGCGCCCAGGTTGAGCTGGTGGTAAACGTCGAAGCCCTGTTGGTCAGGGAAAACCCGGAGCCCCGATGTCTGTGGTGCTGTAGATGCGCTGTCAATGGCCGGTGAGGAGCAGCAAGAGCTTGACTGTCTGGCACTTTGGGTGTGGGAGCAATCGTCGGACGTTTGTGATTTTTGGGGATTTTTATTCACTGGGCGCCCAGGTTCAGCTGGTGGTAAACGTCGAAGTCCTGTTGGTCAGGGAAAGCCCGGAGCCCCGATGTCTGTGGTGCTGTAGATGGGCTGGGAATGGCCGGTGAGGAGCAGCAAGAGCTTGACTGGCTGGCACTTTTGCTATGGGAGCAATCGTCCGATGTTCGTGATTTTTCTTTTATTTTTCTCAGCGGGTGCCCAGGTTCAGCTGGTGGTAAACGTCGAAGCCCTGTTGGTCAAAGAAAGCGCAGAACCCCGATGTCTGTGGTGCTGTAGATGCACTGCCAAAGTCCGGTGAGTCGCAGCAAGAGCTTGAAAGGCTGGCACTTTCGGTGTGGGAGCAATCGTCGGACGTTTGTGATTTTTGGGGATTTTTATTCACTGGGCGCCCAGGTTCAGCTGGTGGTAAACGTCGAAGCCCTGTTGGTCAGGGAAAGCCCAGAGCCCCGATGTCTTTGGTGCTGTAGATGCGCTGCCAATGGCCGGTAAGGAGCAGCAAGAGCTTGTGTTGCTGGCACTTTCGGTGTGGGAGCAATCGTCCGATGTTCATGATTTTTCGTTTTTTTTTTAGTGAACGCCCAGCTGCAGCAGGTGCTAAACGTCGAAGCCCTGTTGGTCATGGAAAGCCCGGAGCCCCGATGTCTGTGGTGCTGTAGATGCGCTGCCAATGGCCGGTGAGGAGCAGCAAGAGCTTGACTGGCTGGCACTTTCGTTGTGGGAGCAATCGTCCGATGTTCGTGATTTTTCGGGGTTTTACTTTCAGTGGGCACACAGGTTCAGCTGGTGGTAAACGTCGAAGCCCTGTTGGTCAGGGAAAGCCCGGAGCCCCGATGTCTGTGGTGCTGTAGATGGGCTGCCAAATTCCGGTGAGGAGCAGCAAGAGCTTGACTGGCTGGCACTTTCGGTGTGGGAGCAATCGTCCGATGTTTGTGATTTTTCGTTTATTTTTATCAGTGGGTGCCCAGGTGCAACTGGTGGTAAACGTCGAAGCCCTGTTGTTCAGGGAAAGCGCAGAACCCCGATGTCTGTGGTGCTGTAGATGCGCTGGGAATGGCCGGTTAGGACCAGCAAGAGCTTGAGTTGCTGGCACTTTTGATGTGGGAGGAATCGTCCGACGTTCGTGATTTTTCGGGGTTTTATTTCAGTGGGCGCCCAGGTTCAGCTGGTGGTAAACGTCGAAGCCCTGTTGGTCAGGGAAAGCCCGGAGCCCCGATGTCTGTGGTGCTGTAGATGCGCTGGAAATGGGCGGTGATGAGCAGCAAGAGCTTGACAGGCTGGCATTTAAGGTGTGGCAGGAATCGTCTGACATTCGTGATTTTTGGGGTTTTTTTTTCAGGGGGAACCCACGTGCAGCTGGTGGTAAATGTCGAAGCCCGGTTCGTTAGGGAAAGCCCGGAGCCCCGATGTCTGTGGTGCTGTAGATGCGCTGCCAAAGTCCGGTGAGTAGCAGCAAGAGCTTGAGTTGCTGGCACTTTCGGTGTGGGAGGAATCGTCCGACGTTTTTTATTTTTCGGGGTTTTATTTCAGTGGGCGCCCAGGTGCAGCTGGTGGTAAACGTCGAAGCCCTGTTGGTCAGGGAGAGCCCGGAGCCCCGATGTCTGTGGTGCTGTAGATGCGCTGCCAGTGGCCGGTGAGGAGCAGCAAGAGCTTGAGTTGCTGGCACTTGCAGTGTGGGAGCAATCGTTTGACGTTTTTGATTTTTCAGGGTTTTATTTCAGTGGGTAACCAGGTGCAGCTGGTGGTAAATGTCGAAGCCCTGTTGTTCAGGGAAAGCTCGGAGCCCCGATGTCTGTGGTGCTGTAGATGCGCTGCCAATGGCCGGTGAGGAGCAGCAAGAGCTTGACTGGCTGGCACTTTCGGTGTGGGAGCAATCGTCCGATGTTCGTGATTTTTCTTTTATTTTTTTCAGTGGGCGCCCAGGTGCAGCTGGTGGTAAACGTCGAAGCCCTGTTGGTCAGGGATAGCACAGAACCCCGATGTCTGTGGTGCTGTAGATGCACTGCCAAAGTCCGGTGAGGAGCAGCAAGAGCTTGAGTTGCTGGCACTTTCGCTGTGGGAGCAATCGTCCGACGTTCGTGATTTTTCGGGGTTTTATTTCAGTGGGCGCCCAGGTGCAGCGGGTGGTAATCGTCGAAGCCCTGTTTGTCAGGGAAAGCCCGTAGCCCCGATGTCTGTCGTGCTGTAGATGCGCTGGGAATGGCTGGTGAGGAGCAGCAAGAGCTTGACAGGCTGGCACTTTCGGTATGGGAGCAATCGTCCGATGTTCGTGATTTTTTGTGGATTTTTTTTTCAGAGGTCGCCCAGGTTCAGCTGGTGGTAAACGTCGAAGCCCTGTTGGTCAGGGAAAGCCCGGAGCCCCGATGTCTTTGGTGCTGTAGATGCGGTGCCAATGGCCGCTTAGGAGCAGCAAGAGCTTGACTGGGTGGCACTTTCGGTGTGGGAGCAATCGTCCGACATTCGTGATTTTTCCGGGTTTTACTTCCAGTGCGCGCCCATTTGCAGCTGGTGGTAAACATCGAAGCCCTGTTGGTCAGGGAAAGCCCAGAGCCCCGATGTCTGTGGTGCTGTAGATGCGCTGCCAATGGCCGGGGACAAGCAGCAAGAGCTTGACAGGCTGGCACTTTCGGTGTGGGAGGAATCGTCGGACGTTTGTGATTTTTGGGATTTTTTTTTCAGGGGGCACCCAGGTGCAGCTGGTGGTAAACGTCGAAGCCCTGTTGGTCAGGGAAGGCGCAGAACCCCAATGTCTGTGGTGCTGTAGATGCGCTGCCAATGGCTGGTGAGGAGCAGCAAGAGCTTGAGTTGCTGGCACTTTCGGTGTGGGAGCAATCGTCCGATGTTCATGATTTTTCGGGTTTTTTTTCAGTGGGCGCCCAGCTGCAGCTGGTGGTAAATGTCGAAGCCCTGTTGGTCAGGGAAAGCCCGGAGCCCAGATGTCTGTGGTGCTGTAGATGCGCTGCCAATGGCCGGTGAGGAGCAGCAAGAGCTTGTGTTGCTGGCACTTTTGGTGTGGGAGCAATCATCCGACGTTTGTGATTTTTCGGGGTTCTTTTCAGTGGGAGCCCAGGTGCAGCGAGTGGTAAACGTCGAAGCCCTGTTGGTCAGGGAAAGCCCGGAGCCCCGATGTCTGTGGTGCTGTAGATGCGCTGCCAATGGCCGGTGAGGAGCAGCAAGAGCTTGAGTTGCTGGCACTTTCACTGTGGGAGCAATCGTCCGATGTTCGTGATTTTTCGTTTATTTTTTTCAGTGGGCGCCCAGGTGCAGCTGATGGTAAATGTCGAAGCCCTGTTATTCAGGGAAAGCGCAGAACCCCGATGTCTGTGGTGCTGTAGATGCACTGCCAAAGTCCGGTGAGGAGCAGCAAGAGCTTGAGTTGCTGGCACTTTCGGTGTGGGAGCAATCGTCCGACTGTCGTGATTTTTCGGGGTTTTACTTTCAATGGGCGCCCAGGTTGAGCTGGTGGTAAACGTCAAAGCCCTGTTGGTCAGGGAAAGCCCGGAGCCCCGATGTCTGTGGTGCTGTAGATGCGCTGTCAATGGCCGGTGAGGAGCAGCAAGAGCTTGTGTTGCTGGCGCTTTCGGTGTGGGAGCAATCGTCCGATGTTCATGATTTTTCGTTTTTTTTTTAGTGAACGCCCAGCTGCAGCGGGTGCTAAACGTCGAAGCCCTGTTGGTCATGGAAAGCCCGGAGCCCCGATGTCTGTGGTGCTGTAGATGCGCTGCCAATGGCCGGTGAGGAGCAGCAAGAGCTTGACTGGCTGGCACTTTCGTTGTGGGAGCAATCGTCCGATGTTCGTGATTTTTCGGGGTTTTACTTTCAGTGGGCACACAGGTTCAGCTGGTGGTAAACGTCGAAGCCCTGTTGGTCAGGGAAAGCCCGGAGCCCCGATGTCTGTGGTGCTGTAGATGGGCTGCCAAATTCCGGTGAGGAGCAGCAAGAGCTTGACTGGCTGGCACTTTCGGTGTGGGAGCAATCGTCCGATGTTTGTGATTTTTCGTTTATTTTTATCAGTGGGTGCCCAGGTGCAACTGGTGGTAAACGTCGAAGCCCTGTTGTTCAGGGAAAGCGCAGAACCCCGATGTCTGTGGTGCTGTAGATGCGCTGGGAATGGCCGGTTAGGACCAGCAAGAGCTTGAGTTGCTGGCACTTTTGATGTGGGAGGAATCGTCCGACGTTCGTGATTTTTCGGGGTTTTATTTCAGTGGGCGCCCAGGTTCAGCTGGTGGTAAACGTCGAAGCCCTGTTGGTCAGGGAAAGCCCGGAGCCCCGATGTCTGTGGTGCTGTAGATGCGCTGGAAATGGGCGGTGATGAGCAGCAAGAGCTTGACAGGCTGGCATTTAAGGTGTGGCAGGAATCGTCTGACATTCGTGATTTTTGGGGTTTTTTTTTCAGGGGGAACCCACGTGCAGCTGGTGGTAAATGTCGAAGCCCGGTTCGTTAGGGAAAGCCCGGAGCCCCGATGTCTGTGGTGCTGTAGATGCGCTGCCAATGGCCGGTGAGTAGCAGCAAGAGCTTGAGTTGCTGGCACTTTCGGTGTGGGAGGAATCGTCCGACGTTTTTTATTTTTCGGGGTTTTATTTCAGTGGGCGCCCAGGTGCAGCTGGTGGTAAACGTCGAAGCCCTGTTGGTCAGGGAAAGCTCGGAGCCCCGATGTCTGTGGTGTTGTAGATGCGCTGGGAATGGGAGGTGAGTAGCAGGAAGAGCTTGAGTTGCTGGCACTTGCAGTGTGGGAGCAATCGTTTGACGTTTTTGATTTTTCAGGGTTTTATTTCAGTGGGTAACCAGGTGCAGCTGGTGGTAAATGTCGAAGCCCTGTTGTTCAGGGAAAGCCCGGAGCCCCGATGTCTGTGGTGCTGTAGATGCGCTGGGAATGGCCGGTGAGGAGCAGCAAGAGCTTGACTGGCTGGCACTTTCGGTGTGGGAGCAATCGTCCGATGTTCGTGATTTTTCTTTTCTTTTTTTCAGTGGGCGCCCAGGTGCAGCTGGTGGTAAACGTCGAAGCCCTGTTGTTCAGGGATAGCACAGAACCCCGATGTCTGTGGTGCTGTAGATGCACTGCCAAAGTCCGGTGAGGAGCAGCAAGAGCTTGAGTTGCTGGCACTTTCGCTGTGGGAGCAATCGTCCGACGTTCGTGATTTTTCGGGGTTTTATTTCAGTGGGTGCCCAGGTACAGCGGGTGGTAATCGTCGAAGCCCTGTTTGTCAGGGAAAGCCCGTAGCCCCGATGTCTGTCGTGCTGTAGATGCGCTGGGAATGGCTGGTGAGGAGCAGCAAGAGCTTGACAGGCTGGCACTTTCGGTATGGGAGCAATCGTCCGATGTTCGTGATTTTTTGTGGATTTTTTTTTCAGAGGTCGCCCAGGTTCAGCTGGTGGTAAACGTCGAAGCCCTGTTGGTCAGGGAAAGCCCGGAGCCCCGATGTCTTTGGTGCTGTAGATGCGGTGCCAATGGCCGCTTAGGAGCAGCAAGAGCTTGACTGGGTGGCACTTTCGGTGTGGGAGCAATCGTCCGACATTCGTGATTTTTCCGGGTTTTACTTCCAGTGCGCGCCCATTTGCAGCTGGTGGTAAACATCGAAGCCCTGTTGGTCAGGGAAAGCCCAGAGCCCCGATGTCTGTGGTGCTGTAGATGCGCTGCCAATGGCCGGGGACAAGCAGCAAGAGCTTGACAGGCTGGCACTTTCGGTGTGGGAGGAATTGTCGGACGTTTGTGATTTTTGGGATTTTTTTTTCAGGGGGCACCCAGGTGCAGCTGGTGGTAAACGTCGAAGCCCTGTTGGTCAGGGAAGGCGCAGAACCCCAATGTCTGTGGTGCTGTAGATGCGCTGCCAATGGCTGGTGAGGAGCAGCAAGAGCTTGAGTTGCTGGCACTTTCGGTGTGGGAGCAATCGTCCGATGTTCATGATTTTTCGGGTTTTTCTTCAGTGGGCGCCCAGCTGCAGCTGGTGGTAAATGTCGAAGCCCTGTTGGTCAGGGAAAGCCCGGAGCCCAGATGTCTGTGGTGCTGTAGATGCGCTGCCAATGGCCGGTGAGGAGCAGCAAGAGCTTGTGTTGCTGGCACTTTTGGTGTGGGAGCAATCATCCGACGTTTGTGATTTTTCGGGGTTCTTTTCAGTGGGAGCCCAGGTGCAGCGAGTGGTAAACGTCGAAGCCCTGTTGGTCAGGGAAAGCCCGGAGCCCCGATGTCTGTGGTGCTGTAGATGCGCTGCCAATGGCCGGTGAGGAGCAGCAAGAGCTTGAGTTGCTGGCACTTTCACTGTGGGAGCAATCGTCCGATGTTCGTGATTTTTCGTTTATTTTTTTCAGTGGGCGCCCAGGTGCAGCTGATGGTAAATGTCGAAGCCCTGTTATTCAGGGAAAGCGCAGAACCCCGATGTCTGTGGTGCTGTAGATGCACTGCCAAAGTCCGGTGAGGAGCAGCAAGAGCTTGAGTTGCTGGCACTTTCGGTGTGGGAGCAATCGTCCGACTGTCGTGATTTTTCGGGGTTTTACTTTCAATGGGCGCCCAGGTTGAGCTGGTGGTAAACGTCAAAGCCCTGTTGGTCAGGGAAAGCCCGGAGCCCCGATGTCTGTGGTGCTGTAGATGCGCTGTCAATGGCCGGTGAGGAGCAGCAAGAGCTTGACTGGCTGGCACTTTCGGTGTGGGAGCAATCGTCGGACGTTTGTGATTTTTGGGGATTTTTATTCACTGGGCGCCCAGGTTCAGCTGGTGGTAAACGTCGAAGTCCTGTTGGTCAGGGAAAGCCCGGAGCCCCGATGTCTGTGGTGCTGTAGATGGGCTGGGAATGGCCGGTGAGGAGCAGCAAGAGCTTGACTGGCTGGCACTTTTGCTATGGGAGCAATCGTCCGATGTTCGTGATTTTTCTTTTATTTTTCTCAGCGGGTGCCCAGGTTCAGCTGGTGGTAAACGTCGAAGCCCTGTTGGTCAAAGAAAGCGCAGAACCCCGATGTCTGTGGTGCTGTAGATGCACTGCCAAAGTCCGGTGAGTAGCAGCAAGAGCTTGAAAGGCTGGCACTTTCGGTGTGGGAGCAATCGTCGGACGTTTGTGATTTTTGGGGATTTTTATTCACTGGGCGCCCAGGTTCAGCTGGTGGTAAACGTCGAAGCCCTGTTGGTCAGGGAAAGCCCGGAGCCCCGATGTCTGTGGTGCTGTAGATGCGCTGGGAATGGCCGGTGAGGAGCAGCAAGAGCTTGTGTTGCTGGCACTTTCGGTGTGGGAGCAATCGTCCGATGTTCATGATTTTTCGTTTTTTTTTTAGTGAACGCCCAGCTGCAGCGGGTGCTAAACGTCGAAGCCCTGTTGGTCATGGAAAGCCCGGAGCCTTGATGTCTGTGGTGCTGTAGATGCGCTGCCAATGGCCGGTGAGGAGCAGCAAGAGCTTGACTGGCTGGCACTTTCGTTGTGGGAGCAATCGTCCGATGTTCGTGATTTTTCGGGGTTTTACTTTCAGTGGGCACACAGGTTCAGCTGGTGGTAAACGTCGAAGCCCTGTTGGTCAGGGAAAGCCCGGAGCCCCGATGTCTGTGGTGCTGTAGATGGGCTGCCAAATTCCGGTGAGGAGCAGCAAGAGCTTGACTGGCTGGCACTTTCGGTGTGGGAGCAATCGTCCGATGTTTGTGATTTTTCGTTTATTTTTATCAGTGGGTGCCCAGGTGCAACTGGTGGTAAACGTCGAAGCCCTGTTGTTCAGGGAAAGCGCAGAACCCCGATGTCTGTGGTGCTGTAGATGCGCTGGGAATGGCCGGTTAGGACCAGCAAGAGCTTGAGTTGCTGGCACTTTTGATGTGGGAGGAATCGTCCGACGTTCGTGATTTTTCGGGGTTTTATTTCAGTGGGCGCCCAGGTTCAGCTGGTGGTAAACGTCGAAGCCCTGTTGGTCAGGGAAAGCCCGGAGCCCCGATGTCTGTGGTGCTGTAGATGCGCTGGAAATGGGCGGTGATGAGCAGCAAGAGCTTGACAGGCTGGCATTTAAGGTGTGGCAGGAATCGTCTGACATTCGTGATTTTTGGGGTTTTTTTTTCAGGGGGAACCCACGTGCAGCTGGTGGTAAATGTCGAAGCCCGGTT
Source organism: Chlamydotis macqueenii (assembly GCF_036417535.1). Taxonomy (NCBI): domain Eukaryota; kingdom Metazoa; phylum Chordata; class Aves; order Otidiformes; family Otididae; genus Chlamydotis; species Chlamydotis macqueenii. The sequence continues at coordinate 344,711 of NW_028239071.1, forward strand.
CGTTAGGGAAAGCCCGGAGCCCCGATGTCTGTGGTGCTGTAGATGCGCTGCCAATGGCCGGTGAGTAGCAGCAAGAGCTTGAGTTGCTGGCACTTTCGGTGTGGGAGGAATCGTCCGACGTTTTTTATTTTTCGGGGTTTTATTTCAGTGGGCGCCCAGGTGCAGCTGGTGGTAAACGTCGAAGCCCTGTTGGTCAGGGAAAGCTCGGAGCCCCGATGTCTGTGGTGTTGTAGATGCGCTGGGAATGGGAGGTGAGTAGCAGGAAGAGCTTGAGTTGCTGGCACTTGCAGTGTGGGAGCAATCGTTTGACGTTTTTGATTTTTCAGGGTTTTATTTCAGTGGGTAACCAGGTGCAGCTGGTGGTAAATGTCGAAGCCCTGTTGTTCAGGGAAAGCTCGGAGCCCCGATGTCTGTGGTGCTGTAGATGCGCTGCCAATGGCCGGTGAGGAGCAGCAAGAGCTTGACTGGCTGGCACTTTCGGTGTGGGAGCAATCGTCCGATGTTCGTGATTTTTCTTTTATTTTTTTCAGTGGGCGCCCAGGTGCAGCTGGTGGTAAACGTCGAAGCCCTGTTGGTCAGGGATAGCACAGAACCCCGATGTCTGTGGTGCTGTAGATGCACTGCCAAAGTCCGGTGAGGAGCAGCAAGAGCTTGAGTTGCTGGCACTTTCGCTGTGGGAGCAATCGTCCGACGTTCGTGATTTTTCGGGGTTTTATTTCAGTGGGCGCCCAGGTGCAGCGGGTGGTAATCGTCGAAGCCCTGTTTGTCAGGGAAAGCCCGTAGCCCCGATGTCTGTCGTGCTGTAGATGCGCTGGGAATGGCTGGTGAGGAGCAGCAAGAGCTTGACAGGCTGGCACTTTCGGTATGGGAGCAATCGTCCGATGTTCGTGATTTTTCGTGGATTTTTTTTTCAGAGGTCGCCCAGGTTCAGCTGGTGGTAAACGTCGAAGCCCTGTTGGTCAGGGAAAGCCCGGAGCCCCGATGTCTGTGGTGCTGTAGATGCGCTGCCAATGGCCGGTGAGGAGCAGCAAGAGCTTGAGTTGCTGGCACTTTCACTGTGGGAGCAATCGTCCGATGTTCGTGATTTTTCGTTTATTTTTTTCAGTGGGCGCCCAGGTGCAGCTGATGGTAAATGTCGAAGCCCTGTTGTTCAGGGAAAGCGCAGAACCCCGATGTCTGTGGTGCTGTAGATGCACTACCAAAGTCCGGTTAGTAGCAGCAGGAGCTTGAGTTGCTGGCACTTTCGGTGTGGGAGCAATCGTCCGACTGTCGTGATTTTTCGGGGTTTTACTTTCAATGGGCGCCCAGGTTGAGCTGGTGGTAAACGTCGAAGCCCTGTTGGTCAGGGAAAGCCCGGAGCCCCGATGTCTGTGGTGCTGTAGATGCGCTGCCAATGGCCGGTGAGGAGCAGCAAGAGCTTGACGGTCTGGCACTTTGGGTGTGGGAGCAATCGTCGGACGTTTGTGATTTTTGGGGATTTTTATTCACTGGGCGCCCAGGTTCAGCTGGTGGTAAACGTCGAAGCCCTGTTGGTCAGGGAAAGCCCGGAGCCCCGATGTCTGTGGTGCTGTAGATGCGCTGGGAATGGCCGGGGAGGAGCAGCAAGAGCTTGACTGGCTGGCACTTTTGCTATGGGAGCAATCGTCCGATGTTCGTGATTTTTCTTTTATTTTTCTCAGCGGGTGCCCAGGTTCAGCTGGTGGTAAACGTCGAAGCCCTGTTGGTCAAAGAAAGCGCAGAACCCCGATGTCTGTGGTGCTGTAGATGCACTGCCAAAGTCCGGTGAGTAGCAGCAAGAGCTTGAGTTGCTGGCACTATCGGTGTGGGAGGAATCGTCCGACGTTTGTTATTCTTCGGGGTTTTATTTCAGTGGGCGCCCAGGTTCAGCTGGTGGTAAACGTCGAAGCCCTGTTGGTCAGGGAAAGCTCGGAGCCCCGATATCTGTGGTGCTGTAGATGCGCTGCCAATGGCCGGTGAGGAGCAGCAAGAGCTTGAGTTGCTGGCACTTTCGGTGTGGGAGCAATCGTGCGATGTTTGTGATTTTTCGTTTATTTTTTTCAGTGGGCACCCAGGTGCAGCTGATGGTAAATGTCGAAGCCCTGTTGGTCAGGGAAAGCCCGGACTCCCGATGTCTGTGGTGCTGTAGATGCGCTGCCAATGGCCGGTGAGGAGCAGGAAGACCTTGAGTTGCTGGCACTTTCGGTGTGGGAGCAATCGTCTGACGTTCGTGATTTTTCGGGGTTTTATTTCAGTGGGCGCCCAGGTGCAGCTGGTGGTAAACTTCGAAGCCCTGTTGGTCAGGGGAAGCCCGAAGCCCTGTTGGTCAGGGAAAGCTTGGAGCCCCGATATCTGTGATGCTGTACATGCGCTGCCAATGGCCGGGGAGGAGCAGCAAGAGCTTGACAGGCTGGCACTTTCGGTGTGGGAGTAAATGTCCGACGTTCGTGATTTTTCGGGGTTTTTTTTCAGTGGGAGCCCAGGTTCAGCTGGTGGTAAACGTTGAAGCCCTGTTGGTCAGGGAAAGCCCGGAGCCTCGATATCTGTGGTGCTGTAGATGCGCTGGGAATGGGCGGTGAGGAGCAGCAAGAGCTTGACAGGCTGGCACTTTCGGTGTGCGAGGAATCGTCGGACGTTTCTGATTTTTCAGGATTTTTTTTAGTGGGAGCCCAGGTTTAGCTAGTTGTAAACGTCGAAGCCCTGTTGGTCAGGGAAAGCCCGGAGCCGTGATGTCTGTGGTGCTGTAGATGCGCTGGGAATGGCCGGTGAGGAGCAGCAAGAGCTTGACTGTCTGGCACTTTTGGTGTGGGAGCAATCGTCCGACGTTCATGATTTTTCGGGGTTCTTTTCAGTGGGAGCCCAGGTTCAGCGAGTGGTAAACGTCGAAGCCCTGTTGGTCAGGGAAAGCCCGGAGCCCCGATGTCTGTGGTGCTGTACATGCACTGCCACTGTCCGGTGAGGAACAGCAAGAGCTTGACTGGCTGGCACTTTCGGTGTGGGAGCAATCGTCCGACGTTCGTGATTTTTCGGGGTTTTATTTCATTGGGAGCCCAGGTGCAGCTGGTGGTAAATGTCGAAGCCCTGTTGGTCAGGGAAAGCCCGGAGCCCCGATGTCTGTGGTGCTGTAGATGCGCTGGGAATGGGCGGTGAGGAGCAGCAAGAGCTTGACAGGCTGGCACTTTCGGTGTGGGAGCAATCGTCCGATGTTCGTGATTTTTCGTTTAGTTTTTTCAGTGGGCGCCCAGGTGCAGCTGGTGGTAAACGTCGAAGCCCTGTTGGTCAGGGAAAGCCCGGAGCCCCGATGTCTGTGGTGCTGTAGATGCGCCGCCAATGACCGGTGAGGAGCACAAAGAGCTTGACTGGCTGGCACTTTCGGTGTGGGAGCAATCGTCTGATGTTTGTGATTTTGGGGGTTTTTTTTTTTCAGTGGGTGCCCAGGTGCAACTGGTGGTAAACGTCGAAGCCCTGTTGGTCAGGGAAAGCCCGGAGCCCCGATGTCTGTGGCGCTGTAAATGCGCTGCCAGTGGCCGGTGAGGAGCAGCAAGAGCTTGAGTTGCTGGCACTTTTGGTGTGGGAGCAATCGTCCGACGTTCGTGATTTTTCGGGGTTTTATTTCAGTGGGAGCCCAGGTGCAGCTGGTGGTAAACGTCGAAGCCCTGTTCGTCAGGGAAAGCCCGGAGCCCCGATGTCTGTGGTGCTGTAGATGCGCTGCCAATGGCCGGTGAGGAGCAGCAAGAGCTTGACTGGCTGGCACTTTCGGTGTTGGAGCAATCGTCCGACGTTCGTGATTCTTCGCGGTTTTACTTTCAGTGGGCGCCCAGCTGCAGCTGGTGGTAAATGTCGAAGCCCTGTTGGTCAGGGAAAGCCCGGAGCCCCGATGTCTGTGGTGCTGTAGATGCGCTGGGAATGGAAGGTGATGAGCACCTACAGCTTGACTGGCTGGCACTTTCGGTGTGGGAGCAATCGTCCGACGTTCGTGATTTTTCGGGGTTTTACTTTCAGTGGGCGCACAGGTGCAGCTGGTGGTAAACGTCGAAGCCCTGTTGGTCACGGAAAGCCCGGATCCCCGATGTCTGTGGTGCTGTAGATGCGCTGGGAATGGGCGGTGAGGAGCAGCAAGAGCTTGAGTTGCTGGCACTTTCAGTGTGGGAGCAATCGTCGGACGTTTGTGATTTTTGGGGATTTTTATTCACTGGGCGCCCAGGTTCAGCTGGTGGTAAACTTCGAAGCCCTGTTGGTCAGGGAAAGCCCGGAGCCCCGATGTCTGTGGTGCTGTAGATGCGCTGGGAATGGCCGGTGAGGAGCAGCAAGAGCTTGAGTTGCTGGCACTTTCGGTGTGGGAGGAATCGTCCGACGTTCGTGATTTTTCGGGGTTTTATTTCAGTGGGCGCCCAGGTGCAGCTGGTGGTAAACGTCGAAGCCCTGTTGGTCAGGGAAAGCCCGGAGCCCCGATGTCTGTAGTGCTGTAGATGCGCTGGGAATGGGAGGTGAGTCGCAGCAAGAGCTTGACTGGCTGGCACTTTCGGTGTGGGAGGAATCGTCCGACGTTCGTGATTTTTCGGAATTTTATTTCAGTGGGCGCCCAGGTGCAGCTGGTGGTAAATGTCGAAGCCCTGTTGGTCAGGGAATGCCCGGAGCCCCGATGTCTGTGGTGCTGTAGATGCGCCTCCAATGGCTGGTGAGGAGCAGCAAGAGCTTGACTGGCTGGCACTTTTGTTGTGGGAGCAATCGTCCGACGTTCATGATTTTTCGGGGTTTTATTTCAGTGGGCGCCCAGCTGCAGCGGGTGGTAAACGTCGAAGCCCTGTTGGTCAGGGAAAGCCCGGAGCCCCGATGTCTGTGGTGCTGTAGATGCGCTGGGAATTGCTGGTAGAGAAGCAGCATGAGCTTGACTGGCTGGCACTTTCGGTGTGGGAGCACTCGTCTGATGTTCGTGATATTTCGTTTATTTTTTCCAGTGGGCGCCCAGGTGCAGCTGGTGGTAAACGTCGAAGCCCTGTTCGTCAGGGAAAGCCCGGAGCCCCGATGTCTGTCGTGCTGTAGATGGGCTGGCAATGGCCGGTGAGCAGCAGCAAGAGCTTGACTGTCTGGCACTTTTGGTGTGAGAGCAATCGTCCGACGTTCGTGATTTTTCGGTGTTCTTTTCAGTGGGAGCCCAGGTGCAGCGAGTGGTAAACGTCGAAGCCCTGTTCGTCAGGGAATGCCCGGAGCCCCGATGTCTGTGGTGTTGTAGATGCACTGCCACTGTCCGGTGAGGAGCAGCATGAGCTTGACTGGCTGGCACTTTTGGTGTGGGAGCAATCGTCCGACGTTCGTCATTTTTCAGGGTTTATTTTCACTGGGCAACCAGGTGCAGCTGGTGGTAAATATCAAAGGCCTGTTGGTCAGGGAAAGCCCGGAGCCACAATGTCTGTGGTGCTGTAGATGCACTGCCAAAGTCCGGTGAGGAACAGCAAGAGCTTGAGTTACTGGCACTTTCTGTGGGGGAGGAATCGTCCGACGTTTGTGATTTTTCGGGGTTTTATTTCAGTGGGCGCCCAGGTGCAGCTGGTGGTAAACGTCGAAGCCCTGTTGGTCAGGGAAAGCTCGGAGCCCCGATGTCTGTGGTGCTGTAGATGCGCTGCCAGTGGCCGGGGAGGAGCAGCAAGAGCTTGACTGGCTGGCACTTTTGCTGTGGGAGCAATCGTCCGACGTTCGTGATTTTTCTTTTATTTTTTTCAGCGGGCGCCCAGGTTCAGCTGGTGGTAAACGTCGAAGCCCTGTTGGTCAGGGAAAGCGCAGAACCCCGATGTCTGTGGTGCTGTAGATGCACTGCCAAACTCCGGTGAGGAGCAGCAAGAGTTTGAGTTGCTGGCACTTTTGGTGTGGGAGCAATCGTCCGATGTTCGTGATTTTTCGAGGTTTTATTTCAGTGGGCGCCCAGGTGCAGCTGGTGGTAAACGTCGAAGCCCTGTTTGTCAGGGAAAGCCCAGAGCCCCGATGTCTGTGGTGCTGTAGATGCGCTGGGAATGGGAGGTGAGGAGCAGCAAGAGCTTGAGTTGCTGGCACTTTTGGTGTGAGAGCAATCATCCGACATTCGTGATTTTTCGGGGTTTTATTTCAGTGGGAGCCCAGGTGCAGCTGGTGGTAAACGTCGAAGCCCTGTTGGTCAGGGAATGCCTGGAGCCCCGATCTCTGTGGTGCTGTAGATGCGCTGGCAATGGCTGGTGAGGAGCAGCAAGAGCTTGACTGTCTGGCACGTTGGGTGTGGGAGCAATCGTCGGACGTTTGTGATTTTTGGGGATTTTTATTCACTGGGCGCCCAGGTTCAGCTGGTGGTAAACGTCGAAGCCCTGTTGGTCAGGGAAAGCCCGGAGCCCCGATGTCTGTGGTGCTGTAGATGCGCTGGCAATGGCCGGTGAGGAGCAGCCAGAGCTTGAGTTGCTGGCACTTTTGGTGTGGGAGCAATCGTCCGACGTTCGTGATTTTTCGGGGTTTTACTTTCAGTGGGCGCCCAGGTTCAGCTGGTGGTAAACGTCGAAGCCCTGTTCGTCAGGGAAAGCCCGGAGCCCCAATGTCTGTGGTGCTGTAGATGCGCTGGGAATGGGAGGTGAGGAGCAGCATGAGCTTGACTGGCTGGCACTTTCTGTGTGGGTGCAATCGTCCGACGTTCGTGATTTTTCGGGGTTTTATTTCAGTGGGCGCCCAGGTGCAGCTGGTGGTAAATGTTGAAGCCCTGTTGGTCAGGGAATGCCCGGAGCCCCGATGTCTGTGGTGCTGTAGATGCGCTGGGAATGGCTGGTGAGGAGCAGCAAGAGCTTGACTGTCTGGCACGTTGGGTGTGGGAGCAATCGTCGGACGTTTGTGATTTTTGGGGATTTTTATTCACTGGGCGCCCAGGTTCAGCTGGTGGTAAACGTCGAAGCCCTCTTGGTCAGGGAAAGCTCGGAGCCCCGATATCTGTGGTGCTGTAGATGCGCTGCCAATGGCCGGGGAGGAGCAGCAAGAGCTTGACTGGCTGGCACTTTTGGTGTGGGAGCAATCGTCCGATGTTCGTGATTTTTCGGGGGTTCTTTTCAGTGGGAGCCCAGGTTCAGCTGGTGGTAAACGTCGAAGCCCTGTTCGTCAGGGAAAGTCCAGAGCCCTGATGTCTGTGGTGCTGTAGATGCGCTGGGAATGGCCGGTGAGGAGCAGCAAGAGCTTGACTGGCTGGCACTTTTGGTGTGGGAGCAATTGTCCGACGTTTTTGATTTTTTAGGGTTTTTTTTTCAGTGGATAACCAGGTGCAGCTGGTGGTAAATGTCGAAGCCCTGTTGGTCAGGGAAAGCCCGGAGCCCCGATGTCTGTGGTGCTGTAGATGCGCTGGGAATGCCCGGTGAGGAGCAGCTAGAGGTTGACTGTCTGGCACTTTTGGTGTGGGAGCAATCGTCCGACTGTCGTGATTTTTCGGGGTTTTATTTCAGTTGGCGCCCAGGTGCAGCTGGTGGTAAACTTCGAAGCCCTGTTGGTCAGGGAAAGCCCGGAGCCCCGATGTCTGTGGTGCTGTAGATGCGCTGGGAATGGCTGGTGAGAAGCAGCATGAGCTTGACTGGCTGGCATTTAAGGTGTGGCAGGAATACTCTGATGTTCGTGATATTTCGTTTATTTTTTTTAGTGGGCGCCCATGTGCAGCGGGTGGTAAACGTCGAAGCCCTGTTGGTCAGGGAAAGCCCGGAGCCCCGATGTCTGTGGTGCTGTAGATGGGCTGCCAAATTCCGGTGAGGAGCAGCAAGAGCTTGACTGGCTGGCACTTTTGGTGTGGGAGCAATCGTCCGACGTTCGTGATTTTTCGGGGTTTTTTTTTCAGTGGGCACCCAGGTGCAGCTGGTGGTAAATGTCGAAGCCCGGTTCGTCAGGGAAAGCCCGGAGCCCCGATGTCTGTGGCGCTGTAGATGCGCTGGGAATGGCTGGTTGGAAGCAGCATGAGCTTGACTGGCTGGCACTTTTGGTGTGGGAGCAATCGTCCGACGTTCGTGATTTTTCGGGGTTTTTTTTTCAGTGGGCACCCAGGTGCAGCTGGTGGTAAATGTCGAAGCCCGGTTCGTCAGGGAAAGCCCAGAGCCCCGATGTCTGTGGTGCTGTAGATGCGCTTCCAGTGGCCGGTGAGGAGCAGCAAGAGCTTGAGTTGCTGGCACTTTCGGTGTGGGAGCAATCGTCCGATGTTCGTGATTTTTCGGGGTTCTTTTCAGTGGGCGCCCAGGTGCAGCTGATGGTAAAAGTCGAAGCCCTGTTGGTCAGGGAAAGCCCGGAGCCCCGATGTCTGTGGTGCTGTAGATGCACTGCCAATGGCCGGTGAGGAACAGCAAGAGCTTGACTGGCTGGCACTTTCGGTGTGGGATCAATCGTCCGACGTTTTTGATTTTTCAGGGTTTTTTTTTCAGTGGGCAACCAGGTGCAGCTGGTGGTAAACGTCGAAGCCCTGTTGGTCAGGGAAAGCCCGGAGCCGCGATGTCTGTGGCGCTGTAGATGCGCTGGGAATGGCTGGTGAGGAGCAGCAAGAGCTTGACTGGCTGGCACTTTTGCTGTGGGAGGAATCGTCCGACGTTCGTGATTTTTCTTTTATTTTTTTCAGCGGGCGCCCAGGTTCAGCTGGTGGTAAACGTCGAAGCCCTGTTGGTCAGGGAAAGCGCAGAACCCCGATGTCTGTGGTGCTGTAGATGCACTGCCAAAGTCCGGTGAGTAGCAGCAAGAGTTTAAGTTGCTGGCACTTTTGGTGTGGGAGCAATCGTCCGACGTTCGTGATTTTTCAAGGTTTTATTTCAGTGGGCGCCCATTTGCAGCTGGTGGTAAACATCGAAGCCCTGTTGGTCAGGGAAAGCCCAGAGCCCCGATGTCTGTGGTGCTGTAGATGCGCTGGGAATGGGAGGTGAGGAGCAGCAAGAGCTTGAGTTGCTGGCACTTTTGGTGTGGGAGCAATCGTCCGACGTTCGTGATTTTTCGGGGTTTTATTTCAGTGGGAGCCCAGGTGCAGCTGGTGGTAAACGTCGAAGCCCTGTTGGTCAGGGAAAGCCCGGAGCCCCGATATCTGTGGTGCTGTAGATGCGCTTCCAATGGCCGGTGAGGAGCAGCAAGAGCTTGACTGGCTGGCACTTTCGGTGTGGGAGCAATCGTCCGACGTTTGTGTTTTTTTCGGGTTTTTTTTTCAGTGGGCACCCATGTTCAGCTCGTGGTAAACGTCGAAGTGCTGTTGGTCAGGGAAAGTCCGGAGCCCAAATGTCTGTGGTGCTGTAGATGCGCTGGGAATGGGCGGTGATTAGCAGCAAGAGCCTGACTGGCTGGCACTTTTGGTGTGGGAGGAATCGTCCGACGTTTGTTATTTTTCGGGGTTTTATTTCAGTGGGCGCCCATTTGCAGCTGGTGGTAAACATCGAAGCCCTGTTGGTCAGGGAAAGCCCGGAGCCGCGATGTCTTTGGTGCTGTAGATGTGCTGCCAATGGCCGGGGACGAGCAGCAAGAGCTTGATAGGCTGGCACTTTCGGTTTGGCAGGAATCGTCGGACGTTTTTGATTTTTCGGGATTTTTTTTTAGTGGGAGCCCAGGTTTAGCTAGTGGTAAACGTCGAAGCCCTGTTGGTCAGGGAAAGCCCGGAGCCGTGATGTCTGTGGTGCTGTACATGCGCTGCCAATGGGAGGTGAGGAGCAGCAAGAGCTTGACTGTCTGGCACTTTTGGTGTGGGAGCAATCGTCCGACGTTTTTGATTTTTCAGGGTTTTTTTTCAGTGGGCAACCAGGTGCAGCTGGTGGTAAATGTCAAAGGCCTGTTGGTCAGGGAAAGCCCGGAGCCGCGATGTCTGTGGTGCTCTAGATGCGCTGGGAATGGGCGGTCAGGAGCAGGAAGAGCTTGTGTTGCTGGCACTTTCGGTGTGGGAGCAATCGTCCGATGTTCATGATTTTTCGTTTATTTTTTTCAGTGGGTGCCGAGGTGCAGCGGGTGGTATAACGTCAAAGCCCTGTTGGTCAGGGAAAGCCCGGAGCCCCGATGTCTGTGGTGCTGTAGATGCGCTGGGAATGGCCGGTGAGGGGTAGCAAGAGCTTTAGTTGCTGGCACTTTTGGTGTGGGAGCAATCGTCCGACGTTCGTGATTTTTCGGGGTTTTATTTCAGTGGGAGCCCAGGTGCAGCTGGTGGTAAACGTCGAAGCCCTGTTCGTCAGGGAAAGCCCGGAGCCCCGATGTCTGTGGTGCTGTAGATGCGCTGGGAATGGCCGGTGAGGGGTAGCAAGAGCTTGAGTGGCTGACACTTTTGGTGTGAGAGCAATCGTCCGACGTTCATGATATTTGGGGATTTTTTTTCCAGTGGGCGCCTAGGTTCAGCTGGTAATAAACTTCTAAGCCCTGTTGGTCAGGGAACGCCCGGAGCCCCGATGTCTGTGGTGCTGTAGATGCGCTGGGAATGGAAGGTGAGGAGCACCTACAGCTTGAGTTGCTGGCACTTTCGGTGTGGTAGCAATCGTCCGACGTTCGTGATTTTTCGGGGTTCTTTTCAGTGGGCGCCCAGGTTCAGCTGGTGGTAAATGTCGAAGGCCTGTTGGTCAGGGAAAGCCCGGAGCCCCGATGTCTGTGGTGCTGTAGATGCGCTGCCAATGGCTGGGGAGGAGCAGCAAGAGCTTGACTGGCTGGCACTTTCGGTGTGGGAGCAATTGTCCGACGTTTTTGATTTTTTAGGGTTTTTTTTTTCAGTGGGCGCCCATGTGCAGCTGGTGGTAAATGTCGAAGCCCTGTTGGTCAGGGAAAGCCCGGAGCCGCGATGTCTGTGGTGCTGTAGATGCGCTGGTAATGCCCGGTGAGGAGCAGCTAGAGGTTGACTGTCTGGCACTTTCGGTGTGGGAGCAATTGTCCGACGTTCGTGATTTTTCGGGGTTTTATTTCAGTGGGCGCCCAGGTGCAGCTGGTGGTAAACTTCGAAGCCCTGTTGGTCAGGGAAAGCCCGGAGCCCCGATGTCTGTGGTGCTGTAGATGCGCTGGGAACGGCTGGTGAGAAGCAGCATGAGCTTGACTGGCTGGCATTTAAGGTGTGGCAGGAATCGTCTGATGTTCGTGATATTTCGTTTATTTTTTTTAGTGGGCGCCCATGTGCAGCTGGTGGTAAACGTCGAAGCCCTGTTGGTCAGGGAAAGCCCGGAGCCCCGATGTCTGTGGTGCTGTAGATGCGCTGGGAATGGCCGGTGAGGAGCAGCAAGAGCTTGACTGGCTGGCACTTTCGTTGTGGGAGCAATCGTCCGACGTTCGTGATTTTTCGGGGTTTTATTTCAGTGGGCGCCCAGCTGCAGCTGGTGGTAAACGTCGAAGCCCTGTTGGTCAGGGAAAGCCCGGAGCCCCGATGTCTGTGGCGCTGTAGATGCGCTGGGAATGGCTGGTTAGAAGCAGCATGAGCTTGACTGGCTGGCACTTTTGGTGTGGCAGCAATCGTCCGACGTTCGTGATTTTTCGGGGTTATTTTCAGTGGGAGCCCAGGTTCAGCGAGTGGTAAACGTCGAAGCTCTGTTGGTCAGGGAAAGCCCGGAGCCCCGATGTCTGTGGTGTTGTAGATGCACTGCCACTGTCCGGTGAGGAGCAGCAAGAGCTTGACTGGCTGGCACTTTGGGTGTGGGAGCAGTCGTCCGACGTTCGTGATTTTTCGGGGTTTTATTTCAGTGGGCGCCCAGGTGCAGCTGGTGGTAAACTTCGAAGCCCCTTTGGTCAGGGAAAGCCCGGAGCCACGATGTCTGTGGTGCTGTAGATGCACTGCCACTGTCCGGTGAGGAGGAGCAAGAGCTTTACTGGCTGGCACTTTTGCTGTGGGAGCAATCGTCCGACGTTCGTCATTTTTCAGGGTTTTTTTTCACTGGGCAACCAGGTGCAGCTGGTGGTAAATGTCGAAGGCCTGTTGGTCAGGGAAAGCCCGGAGCCACGATGTCTGTGGTGCTGTAGATGCGCTGCCAATGGCCGGTGAGGAGCAGCAAGAGCTTGACTGGCTGGCACTTTTGGTGTGGGAGCAATCGTCCGACGTTTGTGATTTTTAGGGGTTTTTTTCAGTGGGCGCACAGGTGCAGCTGGTGGTAAACGTCGAAGCCCTGTTGGTCAGGGAAAGCCCGGAGCCGTGATGTCTGTGGTGCTGTAGATGCACTGCCAAAGTCTGGTGAGGAACAGCAAGAGCTTGAGTTGCTGGCACTTTCTGTGTGGGAGGAATCGTCCGACGTTTGTGATTTTTCGGGGTTTTATTTCAGTGGGCGCCCAGGTTCAGCTGGTGGTAAACATCGAAGCCCTATTGGTCAGGGAAAGCTCGGAGCCCCGATATCTGTGGTGCTGTAGATGCGCTGCCAGTGGCCGGTGAGGAGCAGCAAGAGCTTGACTGGCTTGGAACTTTCGGTGTGGGAGCAATCGTCCGATGTTCGTGATTTTTCGGGGTTCTTTTCAGTGGGAGCCCAGGTTCAGCGAGTGGTAAACGTCGAAGCCCTGTTGGTCAGGGAAAGCCCGGAGCCCCGATGTCTGCGGTGTTGTAGATGCGCTGGGAATGGCCGGTGAGGAGCAGCAAGAGGTTGACAGGCTGGCATTTAAGGTGTGGCAGGAATCGTCCGACGTTTGTGATTTTTGGGGTTTTTTTTTCAGGGGGCACCCAGGTGCAGCTGGTGGTAAATGTCGAAGCCCGGTTCGTCAGGGAAAGCCCGGAGCCCCGATGTCTGTGGTGCTGTAGATGCGCTGCCAGTGGCCGGTGAGGAGCAGCAAGAGCTTGACAGGCTGGCACTTTCGGTGTGGGATCAATCGTCCGACGTTTTTGATTTTTCAGGGTTTTTTTTTCAGTGGGCAACCAGGTGCAGCTGGTGGTAAACGTCGAAGCCCTGTTGGTCAGGGAAAGCCCGGAGCCGCGATGTCTGTGGTGCTGTAGATGCGCTGGGAATGGCTGGTGAGGAGCAGCAAGAGCTTGACTGGCTGGCACTTTTGCTGTGGGAGCAATCGTCCGACGTTCGTGATTTTTCTTTTATTTTTTTCAGCGGGCGCCCAGGTTCAGCTGGTGGTAAACGTCGAAGCCCTGTTGGTCAGGGAAAGCGCAGAACCCCGATGTTTGTGGTGCTGTAGATGCACTGCCAAAGTCCGGTGAGGAGCAGCAAGAGTTTGAGGTGCTGGCACTTTTGGTGTGGGAGCAATCGTCCGACGTTCGTGATTTTTCGGGGTTTTATTTCAGTGGGAGCCCAGGTGCAGCTGGTGGTAAACGTCGAAGCCCTGTTCGTCAGGGAAAGCCCGGAGCCCCGATGTCTGTGGTGCTGTAGATGCGCTGGGAATGGCCGGTGAGGGGTAGCAAGAGCTTGAGTTGCTGGCACTTTTGGTGTGAGAGCAATCGTCCGACGTTCGTGATATTTGGGGATTTTTTTTCCAGTGGGCGCCTAGGTTCAGCTGGTAATAAACTTCTAAGCCCTGTTGGTCAGGGAACGCCCGGAGCCCCGATGTCTGTGGTGCTGTAGATGCGCTGGGAATGGAAGGTGAGGAGCACCTACAGCTTGACTGGCTGGCAATTTCGGTGTGGGAGCAATCGTCCGACGTTCGTGATTTTTCGGGGTTCTTTTCAGTGGGCGCCCAGGTTCAGCTGGTGGTAAATGTCGAAGGCCTGTTGGTCAGGGAAAGCCCGGAGCCCCGATGTCTGTGGTGCTGTAGATGCGCTGCCAATGGCTGGGGAGGAGCAGCAAGAGCTTGACTGGCTGGCACTTTCGGTGTGGGAGCAATTGTCCGACGTTTTTGATTTTTTAGGGTTTTTTTTTCAGTGGGCGCCCATGTGCAGCTGGTGGTAAATGTCGAAGCCCTGTTGGTCAGGGAAAGCCCGGAGCCGCGATGTCTGTGGTGCTTTAGATGCGCTGGTAATGCCCGGTGAGGAGCAGCTAGAGGTTGACTGTCTGGCACTTTCGGTGTGGGAGCAATTGTCCGACGTTCGTGATTTTTCGGGGTTTTATTTCAGTGGGCGCCCAGGTGCAGCTGGTGGTAAACTTCGAAGCCCTGTTGGTCAGGGAAAGCCCGGAGCCCCGATGTCTGTGGTGCTGTAGATGCGCTGGGAATGGCTGGTGAGAAGCAGCATGAGCTTGACTGGCTGGCATTTAAGGTGTGGCAGGAATCGTCTGATGTTCGTGATATTTCGTTTATTTTTTTTAGTGGGCGCCCATGTGCAGCGGGTGGTAAACGTCGAAGCCCTGTTGGTCAGGGAAAGCCCGGAGCCCCGATGTCTGTGGCGCTGTAGATGCGCTGGGAATGGCTGGTTAGAAGCAGCATGAGCTTGACTGGCTGGCACTTTTGGTGTGGGAGCAATCGTCCGACGTTCGTGATTTTTCGGGGTTATTTTCAGTGGGAGCCCAGGTTCAGCGAGTGGTAAACGTCGAAGCCCTGTTGGTCAGGGAAAGCCCGGAGCCCCGATGTCTCTGGTGTTGTAGATGCACTGCCACTGTCCGGTGAGGAGCAGCAAGAGCTTGACTGGCTGGCACTTTGGGTGTGGGAGCAGTCGTCCGACGTTCGTGATTTTTCGGGGTTTTATTTCAGTGGGCGCCCAGGTTCAGCTGGTGGTAAACTTCGAAGCCCCTTTGGTCAGGGAAAGCCCGGAGCCACGATGTCTGTGGTGCTGTAGATGGGCTGGCAATGGCCGGTGAGCAGCAGCAAGAGCTTGACTGTCTGGCACTTTTGGTGTGAGAGCAATCGTCCGACGTTCGTGATTTTTCGGGGTTCTTTTCAGTGGGAGCCCAGGTTCAGCGAGTGGTAAACGTCGAAGCCCTGTTGGTCAGGGAAAGCCCGGAGCCCCGATGTCTGTGGTGCTGTAGATGCGCTGCCAAAGTCTGGTGAGGAGCAGCAAGAGCTTGAGTTGCTGGCACTTTCGGTGTGGGAGCAATCGTCCGATGTTCGTGATTTTTCGGGGTTCTTTTCAGTTGGCGCCCAGGCTCAGCTGGTGGTAAACGTCGAAGTCCAGTTGGTCCGGGAAAGCCCGGAGCCCCGATGTCTGTGGTGCTGTAGATGCGCTGCCAATGGCCGGTGAGGAACAGCAAGAGCTTGACAGGCTGGCACTTTCGGTGTGGGATCAATCGTCCGACGTTTTTGATTTTTCAGGGTTTTTTTTTCAGTGGGCAACCAGGTGCAGCTGGTGGTAAACGTCGAAGCCCTGTTGGTCAGGGAAAGCCCGGAGCCGCGATGTCTGTGGTGCTGTACATGCGCTGGGAATGGGAGGTGAGGAGCAGCAAGAGCTTGACTGGCTGGCACTTTTGCTGTGGGAGCAATCGTCCGACGTTCGTGATTTTTCGGGGTTTTATTTCAGTGGGTGCCCAGGTGCAGCTGGTGGTAAACGTCGAAGCCCTGTTTGTCAGGGAAAGCCCGGAGCCCCGATGTCTGTGGTGCTGTAGATGCGCTGGGAATGGCCGGGGAGGAGCAGCAAGAGCTTGACTGGCTGGCACTTTCGGTGTGGGAGCAATCGTCCGACGTTCGTGATTTTTCGGGGTTCTTTTCAGTGGGGGCCCAGGTGCAGCTGGTGGTAAATGTCGAAGCCCTGTTGGTCAGGGAAAGCCCGGATCCCCGATGTCTGTCGTGCTGTAGATGCGCTGGGAATGGCTGGTGAGAAGCAGCATGAGCTTGACTGGCTGGCACTTTCGGTGTGGGAGCAATCGTCCGACGTTCGTGATTCTTCGGGGTTTTTTTTCAGTGGGTAACCAGGTGCAGCTGGTGGTAAATGTCGAAGCCCTGTTCGTCAGGGAAAGCCCGGAGCCCCGATGTCTGTGGTGCTGTACATGCGCTGCCAATGGCCGGGGAGGAGCAGCAAAAGCTTGACTGGCTGGCACTTTCGGTGTGGGAGCAATCGTCCGACGTTCGTGATATTTGGGGATTTTTTTTCCAGTGGGCGCCCAGGTTCAGCTGGTAGTAAACTTCTAAGCCCTGTTCGTCAGGGAAAGCCCGGAGCCCCGATGTCTGTGGTGCTGTAGATGCACTGGGAATGGCTGGTGAGGAGCAGCTAGAGCTTGACTGGCTGGCACTTTCGCTGTGGGAGCAATCGTCCGATGTTCGTGATTTTTCGTTTATTTTTTTCAGTGGGCGCCCAGGTTCAGCTGCTGGTAAACGTCGAAGCCCTGTTCGTCAGGGAAAGCCCAGAGCCCTGATGTCTGTGGTGCTGTAGATGCGCTGCCAATGGCCGGTGAGGAGCAGCAAGAGCTTGAGTGGCTGGCACTTTTGGTGTGGGAGCAATCGTCCGATGTTCATGATTTTTCGTTTATTTTTTTCAGTGGGCGCCCAGGTGCAGCTGGTGGTAAATGTCGAAGCCCTGTTGGTCAGGGAAAGCCCGGAGCCGTGATGTCTGTGGTGCTGTAGATGCACTGCCAAAGTCCGGTGAGTAGCAGCAAGAGCTTGAGTTGCTGGCACTTTCTGTGTGGGAGGAATCGTCCGACGTTCGTGATTTTTCGGGGTTTTACTTTCAGTGGGCGCCCAGGTTCAGCTGGTGGTAAAGGTCGAAGCCCTGTTCGTCAGGGAAAGCCCGGAGCCCCGATGTCTGTGGTGCTGTAGATGCGCTGGGAATGGGCGGTGAGGAGCAGCAAGAGCTTGAGTTGCTGGCACTTGAGTTGCTGGCATTAAAAGTGGGTCCCCAGCGATAAGAAATAGAGTTCCTAGTGGACTCTGGAGCAGAAAGATCTACTGTTCAAAAATTGCCCCGGGGGTGTGGGACATCCTCGGAGAAAGTAGAAGTTATTGGAGCAAAAGGAGAGCCTTTTGGGGTTCCCGTAATAAAAAATGTGGTTTTGGAAAGTGATTCTAAATTTGGGGTGGGGTCCTTGCTGTTAGTGCCTGAGGCGGACTATAACTTATTGGGCAGAGATTTAATGATAGAATTAGGGATTGGCTTAGAAGTCATAAAAAATGAACTAAGAATTAAGTTGTGTCCTTTACGGACAGTTGATGAGGGGAAAATAAACCCTGAGGTATGGTACACTCCGGAGACCATTGGAAAATTGGATATTGAACCTTTTTCAGTGACAATAAGAAACCCAGAAATACCAGTGAGAATAAAACAATACCCCCTACCGATGGAGGGGAGACAGGGATTGAAACCTGAGATTCAAAGGTTAATTGAAAAAGGAATATTAGAACCTTGCATGTCCCCTTTTAACACCCCCATCTTACCTGTAAAGAAACCTGATGGGACATACAGATTAGTGCATGATTTACGAGAAATTAACAAACGAACGGTTACCAGATTCCCTGTAGTGGCAAACCCTCATACACTTTTAAGCCAGCTGGGCCCCAATGATCAGTGGTATAGTGTAATTGATTTAAAGGATGCCTTCTGGGCATGCCCCTTAAAGAAAGATTGCAGGGATTATTTTGCTTTTGAATGGGAAGACCCGGACACTTACAGAAAACAACAATTACGGTGGACCGTTTTACCTCAAGGGTTCACCGAGTCTCCAAATTTGTTTGGACAGGCATTAGAACAAATATTGAGGGGGTACGAATTAGGTGGGGGGGTGACCCTTGTCCAGTATGTGGACGATTTACTGTTGGCCGGCAGCGATGAGGAGGCAGTTAGGGAGGAGAGTATTAGGTTGTTAAATTTTTTAAGTTTACAGGGATTAAAGGTGTCGAAATCAAAACTGCAATTTGTCGAAAAGGAAGTGAAATATTTAGGGCACAGATTGAGTAAAGGAACTAAGAAGTTAGACCCAGAAAGAGTTCAGGGCATATTATCATTGCCGGCTCCAAAAACTAAGAGACAGATCAGACAATTGCTGGGCCTTTTGGGATATTGTAGACAATGGATTGAAGGCTATAGTAGGAAAGTAAAATTTTTATATGCTAAGATATCTAAGGATGGCCTATTAAAATGGTCTAAGGATGATGATGAACAATTGGAAGTTTTAAAAATGGATTTGGTAAACACTCCTGTTTTGAGTTTACCGGATGTCAAGAAACCATTTTATTTATTTATTAATGTTGATGAAGGAACAGCATATGGGGTGTTAGTGCAAGAATGGGCAGGGAAGAAAAAGCCTGTAGGATACCTTTCTAAATTGTTAGACCCTGTAAGCAGAGGATGGCCTATCTGCCTACAAGCTATAGTGGCTGCGGCTCTGCTAGTGGAAGAGGCTCACAAAGTTACCTTTGGGGGAGAACTGAAAGTATTATCACCCCACAATATTAGAGGAATTTTACAACAGAAAGCTGAAAAGTGGATTACTGATGCCAGGCTCCTGAAGTACGAGGGTATCCTGATATCTTCACCTAAACTAGAACTTGAAGTTACTGGTTTACAGAATCCAGCACAATTTCTGTACGGGGAACCGTCAGAGGAGATAACTCATGATTGCCTGCACACTATTGAAGAACAAGCCAAAATTAGACCAGATTTGGAGGAAGAAGAGCTAGAGGATGGGGAAAAACTTTTTGTAGATGGATCTTCCCGGGTAATAGAGGGGAAAAGAAAATCAGGATATGCGATAATTAATGGAAAAACATTTAAGGTAATAGAATCAGGGCCCCTGAGTCCCAGTTGGTCGGCTCAAGCATGCGAGTTATACGCAGTTTTAAGAGCTTTACAATTATTAGAAGGAAAAATCGGCACCATCTATACGGATTCCAAATATGCCTTTGGAATAGTGCATACATTTGGGAAAATTTGGGAAGAAAGAGGCTTAATAAATTCCCAGGGAAAGGGATTGGTTCATCAGGAGTTAATAATTGAAATTTTGCAGGCTTTACGGAGGCCGGTAGGAATAGCAGTGGTCCATTTAAAAGGGCATCAGCGGGGATTAACTCCACTGACAAGGGGAAACAATCTAGCAGATCAAGAAGCAAAACGAGCGGCTTTAATGATCTTCAAGGAAAAGAAAGATAGAAAGTTTCCTTGCAAGGATTGTTGGAAGAGCACACTTCATTGTAGCTGTGCGAATCCTAATTATCAGTTTTGTTGTGCGCATGGGGAAGAGTACCACCTGTACAGCTTCACTGTGCAGGAGAAAGACAAGTTAGTCCGAATGGGGGCAAGGGAAGTCAAATCTGGAGAATGGGAACTTCCTGATGGACGAGAGGTCATTTCAAAAACTATGGCTATAAGAATCATGCGCAAGTACCATGAAAACACCCACTGGGGGGTTCAAGCACTAGTAGATCAATTTGCCATAAAATATGCTTGCATTGGGGTATATAATATAGCAAAAAGAATAATTGGAGATTGCCTAATTTGCCAAAAAGTGAACAAGCACCAATTAAGAGAAAGACCATTAGGGGGAAGAGATTTGGCTCACCGACCCTTCGCCAAAATTCAGATAGACTTCACCGAACTACCGAAAGTAGGCAGGTATAGATATTTGTTGGTAATAATAGATCATTTAACACACTTTGTAGAAGCATTTCCAACAGTCAGGGCCACTGCCCAAACGGTGACAAAACTATTGCTTGAAAATGTGATACCTAGGTATGGCTCTATTGAAACTATTGACTCTGATAGGGGACCACATTTTGCTTCAAAAATCATAAAAGAAGTTTTTACTGCTTTGGGGACCAAGTGGGAATATCATACACCCTGGCACCCACAGAGTTCGGGAAAAATAGAGCGGGTAAACGGTGAGATAAAGAAACAACTGACCAAATTAATGATGGAGACCAAATTATCTTGGGTAAAATGCCTTCCCTTAGCCTTATTAAATATTAGAATCCAACCTCACACGGATGTGGGAATCTCCCCTTTCGAAATGTTATATGGAATGCCTTATGATTTGGAGGTTCCCCGAGATCATCCCCAGGCTGAAAATTTACAACTGAAACAGTACATAATCCAACTCATGTCTATGAGGAAACAATTGCGAGATAAAGGCTTAGCAGTACAAAGGCCTCCGTTGGACATTGCAATACACAATATACAACCTGGAGATAACGTTTTAATTAGGTCATGGAAGGAGTCCTCACTAACTCCCCGCTGGGAAGGGCCTTATCTTGTTTTACTCACTACAGAAACCGCCATCCGGACTGCTGAACGGGGGTGGACCCATGCCAGCCGGGTAAAAGGACCCATCTCCGAGGAGCAGTGGGAGAGCTCTGGAGACCCGAATACCTTGAAATTAAAACTGCGAAGAAAAAGACAGACTAATAAATTGAACTGAGCAATGAACATGTATCGGTAAGGCGGAGACGCTTCGCTTGTTAACCTTTTTTTTACAGAAGAACCACACTTGGAGACCTGGAAAATACATGGATACGTAAGGACTATATTGAAATCAGAATTGTGGTTGTAATTGTAATTATCATTATATATATGAGCCTTTAAGAAAAGTGATGTGTCACATAGTTCATATTAATTGTAGCAATAAGTTTGGTAGTAGCAGTGAAGGAACTTACATATCTTTGGAAGTGCCGAAAACAGGAGTAGCCTCGTTTAAACAATTTAAAAATAAAATACCAAAGTGCTACTCCCAGGAGAATCGGGAGCCGAACAGAAAATAAATAAGTGAGGGCCGATTCACTGTCACATTTCTCCTGAAGATTGTCCTTGCCACCAAGAAGATGACATTCCTCGTAGCTCGAAGCAACCGAGTTGACGAGCGAGGTGGAGGGACAAGGTGCTGTGGAGAACTGACCCCTGTCACTGCAGATGATTTAAAGGCCCTCCAAGTGAAAAGGCCCCGAGGTTCCAAATGGGAAAAAGGCACTAGTCAAATTGGCTTAAAACAAAATTGGAGGCTTCACCCTTTTCGGTACGTCCTGACTATTCTGTTTTTAATGTTACCACAAACATGGGGGAAACGGAGCCACCAAGCTCATCAGCCATTCGAATGGACACTGCATCAAGTGGGCATTGATGATGATAAAGTCATACAAACTATAATAACTCCAGGGGCCCCTGCCTTTAAGACCACTCTGTGTCAGTTAGCGCCAGTAGATGGAGCGTGTAAAAATGAAGGTACACCATTTTATCTATGCCCGAGCTCTAACCCTGGGAAATCGTATTGTAACCAACCAGGACAACATTTTTGCGCATACTGGGGTTGTGAAACAATTGCTAACCGGTGGATTCCAGAGCCTGGAAAAGATCCCTTCTTGAAGGTATCTTGGGCCCCTTATGGATGTAAGCCGCAAGTGGTACGTACACTGGATAGAAGTGGGTCTGTCAGTATCGCAAAGTGGAGTTGCAACTACTGGCACTTGAATGTGACCCGACCTCAGGACCCTAGCTGGCTAGTAGGAAGAACTTGGGGAGTTCGTTATAATAAGGAACTAGGGCAAGATAGAGGTGGGCTAATACACATTAAAAAGAAACCAGCCTCGAATGATCCACTGCCAGTAGGCCCCAAGCAGGTCCTGACTGATGATTTGGCTAAGAAAACAGACCCCGACCAGACATTGACTGATAGTTTGGTCAAGGAAACAGAGGGTGATGTAACGAAAGTTATTGTAATGAATAGTACCCAAGCCATCCAAACCCCTGACGAAAACTCTGGGGATAACCCTCTTTGGAAACTGATGCAAGCCAGTTACCTGGTATTAAACCACACAAACCCAAATTAAATCACACAAACACAAACATTGCTGGGTGTGTTGCGATACTAGACCTCCCTTCTATGAGGCAATAGGCATCCACTCAAAGGCGAAAAGGGTAAATGGTTCAAACCCAACACAATGTTTATGGGATTCTGAAGGTCGAAAACCAGGCCTGACGATGCAACATGTATCGGGACAAGGGAGATGTATTGGGAATGTACCCCCAGAGAAAAATAAATTATGCAAGATAAGAGCTTCCCTGAAAGGGAAGCCCCCTGCTGATTGGCTAATACCAGCCCGTAACACCAAATGGATCTGCTCCAAAACTGGAATCACTCCCTGTTTATCTCTTAAATTGTTCAACGAATATGAGGAATATTGCATCCAAGTGATGATAATCCCCCGGATCATATACCACCCTGAGGAATTTGTGCATAATAACCAGAATACCCAGAGTCACCACTTACAGAAACGAGAACCATTTACCTTTACGGCTTTGACAATAGCCACTTTGATAGCTGTAGGAGCAACAGGCGCGGGCACAGGAATAACGTCATTGGTCCAACAAAATCAGAAATTTCAATCACTTAGAATAGCAGTAGACGAAGACTTGGTAAGAATTGAACAATCAATAACTGCCTTGGAAAAATCTGTTAGATCATTATCAGAGGTGGTGCTACAAAACCGAAGGGGGTTAGATTTAATGTTTCTACAACAAGGTGGGCTATGTGCTGCCTTGGGAGAACAATGTTGTGTATATGCTGATCACACAGGGATTGTAAGGGATACTATGACAAAACTTCGGGAAGGCCTAGAAAAACGAAAACGAGAACAAGAAACGCAACAAAGCTGGTATGAGTCCTGGTTTAACCACTCTCCTTGGCTTACCGCATTACTATCTACCATTGCAGGACCCTTGATTATATTAATACTGGTATTAACTTTTGGACCCTGTATATTCAATAGAGTAGTTACAATTGTAAAAAACAGATTGGAAGCAGCTCATTTGATGCTTATGAGAGCCAAGCATGAACCTCTGGGAGGAATACCGGAGGTGGAGGAGACCCTCATTTTGAGCCAGCAGGTGCTTAAGCGATTTGATGAACAAAATAGTGAAAAGAAAAAGGGGGGATTGTAATAAACTGTGAGCTGTTTGTTCATCAAACCTTGTCAGAACAATGGAGAGTTATATGAAATACACAAAGTCGGCCACAAGAAAGTTACATTAAATACACAAGGTCAGCCACAGGCACCTGGCTATGTAAAAACGGCATGCAGGACTGCGAAAGGAGGGAGCGGGGGGGGGCTCATAAAGATGAAGGGTATAAAACCAGTAACTTTCTAACCATATAGTTTGAAGAAGCAATTAGTGGGAGGGGGAAGTCTGGTTTGGAGCAAGAAACAGTCTCACATTATCTCGAGGGAGGGAGGGAGTGATTAAAAGGAGCAAGGATTCGAGAACAGGATGGCACCCATCACATAAATCTCCTTGTTCAAGAAGGACACGAATCGGCTCAGACTGATAAGGACACTGCCAACTTGTGGGAACAGCACATTCCAGGCAAAGGTGAAAAGTACACCGTGAAGAAGACCTACGGCCTTCCTCCCAAAAGACCCCCGAAGACCCTCGCCCACAATTCCTGGGAGAATTTGCGCAAGCGCGAAGGACTGATAAGCTAATTAGCATACGAAGCGAGAGTAGGTGGGTTTAGGTAATGAATATGTATAAGCATCAACGGAATATTTATTGTTTTTACTGTATAAGAATGGGGCGGTTTGCTATCTCGGCGCGCGCCGTTGGCGGAGCAGGAGACTCCCCGGCCGCCCAGCGCTGTTTTGCTTACTGGTCGCTTGCTTTAATAAACCAAATTTTTAATTGGCCAATCTCTGTCAGTTAATTGGACAAAGAGGGCAGATAAACTATAACAGCAGGACGCCATTTTATGGGGGCAGGACGCCATTTTGGGGGGGTAGAAGGCCCAGTTGTGGGGCAGGGGGCCACTTTCGGGGGCAAGAGAGCATTTTGGGGGGCAGGACGCCATTTTGGGGGGTAGAAGGCCCAGTTATGGGGCAGGAGACCACTTTCGGGGGCGAGAGCGCATTTTGTGGGGCAAGGAGGCCATTTTGGGGGTCGCCCCACCCACGGCGAGGGAGGACCCGAGACACCCAATCGCGGCGAGGGACGACCCGAGACACCCAATGGCGGCGAGGGAAGACCTCCGGTGTCCAATGGCGGCAAGGTGAGACCCGAGTGAGCTCCGCCCCCCACCCCCCAGCTTATGGGCGGGGCCACGTTGGGTTGGCCAACCTGGTTGAGCTCTCAAGACCCGCGATGGCCCCGCCCACGGCGGCCATCTTGGGACAGAACGCTGGGCAGAGATGAGAGGCGGGAAGGGGCCCAGGGGAGTTTTTACTCGTGGCCCATGCCGCGCTGGCAAAGCAGCGCCGTCCCCTCCTCTTCCTCGGAGGAAGGGGGTGGGCGGGGCTTCCTCCCGGCACGGGGCCGTCCGCGGGGGCTCAGCCCTCGTCGCTGCCGGAGACGCTGGCCATGGCGTAGGCGCCGGCGTCGTCCTTGTCGTGCAGCCCCTTCCAGTGAACGCCGCCTGGCCGGGGGAGGGGGGCGGGGCCTAGGCGGGGGGTGCAGCCGCGATGGCCCCGCCCCCTCAGTGAAAAACCGGGTGGCCCTGCCCCCTTCCCGGTTTTATATCGCTCGATGTTAAGCTTGGGAAGAGGGAGGGGTGGAGGGAGGTTATCTTGTTCTCTGTCTCATTATCTTGCTGTTTGTAGTAATAAATGAATAGTTTTCCCCAAGTCGAGTCTGTTTTGCCCGTGACGGTAAATTTAAGGATTTCTCCCTGTCCTTATCTCAAACCTCGAGCCGTTTTTCCTTACATTATCTCCCCCTGTTCTCTCGGAGGGTGGGAGGAGTGAGAGAGAGACTGCGTAGTCTGGTCCTGATCGGGGCTGAACTACGACAGTGTTACTTTCTTAAACATTCTCCAAACCCATAGGTACAGCACAATAGTTAATATTAATAAAACCCCTAAGCTAATCAATAAGATCACAACGGGGCGCACCATAGTATTAAGGATCCCTGTTGCCTCTGTCCCAGCCCCACTCATGCCCTGAGTACATTTCCATTTTGTGCATAACCACAGTGGCCAAGTTTAAGCCCGACCGTTTAAAAGGTGGTCCCGTGCTTCCTGTAAACCCAAGGGAGGCGTGAGACCACGGCCATTTGGTGTCCTTTTGATTACAAGTTAGTGGTAAGATGCAGGAAAATATTGTAAGCCCAATCACAATTCCAATTAAACAATTGGTCATTTTAGGATTTAGTTGGTCTAGTGGATTAGTACAGCTACTTCTGTACATAATGTACTGCCTTTGGTGACCTGCTAAAATGGGTTTTATATTTCCTATAATAAAATGACAAATAAGATATAAACTGTACCGATGACAGATTTGGGCGAGATTAGTTACTGGCCGGTCCCGGTTTCTTTGTCCGGTATCGTTTGCTGTGGTGTCCCTCCGGTTCACTACTGCACTGTTCCCGCCCTTATCCGTTCGAACGAGTTTAAGTCTCAAGTCTTCGTTGTTGTCTGGAGTTACTTTCCACAAGGTTGCAGAGGCTCTCTTGATCCGAGTATGGTGTATCCAGGAGTTCTGTCCCTTTACCTTAATTGCCGTGTAGGTGGTGAGGAGGACTTGAAAAGGTCCGGCCCACTGTGGTTCCAGAGTTTTTTCTGTAAGAGACTTAACATATACATAGTCCCCTGGTTGTATATCGTGAACAGGCCCATCCAGACCCCTACGACGTGTTCCCATTGCATGTTTTTCAATTCTTTTTAATTGTTTGTTTAGTGCCACCATATAGGAGGTCATTATTTCTTCACCAATTTGTGAAGACGTTCCCTTTTGTACCCCATAGGGTCGTCCATATAGAATTTCGAATGGACTAAGCCCTTCTCTTGCTCTTGGTCTGGTTCGTATTCGTATAAGAGCTAATGGTAAAGTTAGATTAGTTTCCTGACCCAACTTGACAATCTGTTGTTTGATTGGGTGATTCATTTTCTCCACCTGGCCACTTGATTGTGGTCGGTAAGAGGTATGTAATTGCCACTCTATCCCTAGATGGTGGCTAATTGCTTGTACTATTCTGGACACAAAATGTGGTCCTCTATCCGATGACATTACTGCTGCGACTCCAAACCTAGGTACTATTTCCTGGAGCAGTATTTTGGTTACTTCCCAGGCTTTAGCAGTTACGCACGGGAAAGCTTCTGGCCAGCCTGAAAAGGTATCCGTAAGTACTAATAAGTATCGATACCCCCCTTTTCTAGGGAGTTCTGAGAAATTAATCTGCCAACGTTGTCCCGGACCATTCCCCTTTCCGATTTTTTCAAGTTTCGGCCCTTTTACAACTTTAGGATTAGTCTGGAGACAAAGATCACATTGTTGAGTTACTTGTCTAACGGTAGTGTCTAAGTTTCACGCTATTATGTTCCTGATGAGATCTTTATATAGGGCTTCTGCCCCCCCCTCCCCCCAGTGTCTTTTTCTATGTTCTTCTCGGACTACTGACCATATCATGTAGGAGGGAATTACTACCCTCCCGTGTGAGGGGTAGTAATTGGCCCACCCTTCCTCATTATATGACCCCTTTAGATCATTAATAAGTTTGCCGACTTCCTTTGTGTATTCTGGTTTACCTTCTAGAAATACCTGTCCATCAGGTATTAGCGCACCCTCTACCTTGATTGTTTCTCTAGCTGCTTGTTTTGCTTCCCTATCTGCCAGCTCATTTCCTCTTTCCAATTCTGTGCTCACTTTCTGGTGTGCTTTAATATGCATAATTGCCACCTTTTTGGGAAGCTGGACTGCATTCAGGATTTTCAAAATCCCTTCTGCGTGTTTGATGGTTTTTCCATGAGAATTTAACAGTCCTCTTTCCTTCCATATTGCTCCATGGGCATGTACCACCCCAAAGGCATATTTAGGGTCAGTCCAAATGTTTACAGTCCTTCCCTGGGCTCTCTCCAGGGCTCAGGTAAGGGCTATGATCTCGGCCTTTTGGGCTGAGACGTCGGCTGATAGTGGCCTGGACTCTATCACCTTTTCAAAAGTGGTAACAGCATATCCGGAATGTCGCCTTCCATTTAACATATAGCTGCTTCCATCAGTGAACCAATGTTCGGCTCCATCGACAGGGACATCTTTAAGATCCGTTCGACTAGAATACATGGTTTCAATTGTTTCCAAGCAGTCATGACTCACCGGCTCCCCGATGTTCCCATCAAGGAATGAGGCCGGATTGATGATGTTTGTGGTCACGATTTCAACATCATCCTGTTCAACCATTATAGCTTGATATTTCAGGAACCTTTGTGGGGAAAGCCAATGCCCTCCTTTTGCTTCAAGGACCGCAGATACAGTCTGGGAAACTAGGACAGTCATTTTCTGGCCTAGAGTGAACTTTCAGGCTTCTTGAATGTTTAGAATGACAGCTGCTACTGCTCTCAGACAGCTGGGCCACTGTCGCAGTTCAGCCCTGATCAGGACCAGACTACACAGTCTCTCTCTCGCTCCCCCCACCCTCCGAGAGAATAGGGGGAGATGATATAAGAAAAACGGCTCGAGGTTTGAGATAAGGACGGGAAGAAATTTGTAAAGTTACCGTTACAGGCAAAACAGACTCGACTTGGGGAAAAACACTCATTTATTTCTAAAACTAGCAGGAGAATGAGACAGGGAACAAGATAACCTCCCCCCACTCCTCCCTCTTCCCGGGCTTAACATTATCTCTACTACCTTCCCCTCCCGAGCAGCATGGAGGGGGGGTCGGGGGCGGGGGGGGGGGGAATGGGGGTCGCAGTCAGTTCATCACGCGTTGTTTTACGCCTCTGTGTCATCGTTGGGGGAAGAACTACTTGCATTCCTCCTCTGCTCCAGCGTGGGGTCCCTCCCACGGGCCACAGTCCTCCGTGAAACTGCCCCGGCATGGGTCATCTCTTCCACAGGGTGCAGTCCCTCTAGAACAGCTGTCCCAGCGGGCCCTCCACGGGGCACAGTCTCCTTCAGGCCTCTACCTGTTCCGGCGTGGGGTCCTCCACAGGCTGCAGGTGGACCTCTGCCCCTCCGTGGACCTCCATGGGCTGCAGGGGGACAACCTGCTCCACCATGGTCGTCACCACGAGTTGCAGAGGAATCTTGGCCAGAAGCCATATTACTCCTCCCCCTCCTTCTTCACTGACCTTGGCGTCTGCAGCCGTTCCTCGCAACAGGCTGGCAGACGCCTCTCAGGATCCTTTTTACATCTTATTCACTTCAACTGCTCCTCTCCACTTCTTGCAGCCAGGCCGGGCCGAGTTGGGCCCAGTCGGCTGCCCGGCGGGAGGCCAGAGGGTGAGGCCTGCAAGGCCCACAAGGCTCGCGCTTCCCCCTCTCTGCCCCCCGCTCAGCTGCTTCACATCTCTCCCTTTTTTTTTTTCTGTTTCCCCCTTCTTAAATATGTTATAGCAGAGGCATTATCACAGAACATTCTGCTACCAATTGGCTCGGCCTTGGCCAGCAGTGGGTCCGCCCTAGGCCCGGCCAAGTCCACTGAACAAAGGGGAGCGACTTCTAGCAGTTTCCTACAGAAGCTACCACCTTAGCACCCCCCCACTAACAAAACCAGAACAGCCACCCTTTCGCAGCGGCATCCAGCTGTTTGGAGAAGTATGCTACCGCCCGTCTGTATGGTCCCAAATCTTGTGCCAATATTCCTAGTGCCATTCCTTGTTTTTCGTGGGAAAATAGAAAAAATGGCTTACTCACATCAGGAAGTCCCAATGCTGATGCCGACATCAGGGCTTTCTTCAGCTGATGGAAGGCTCGATCTGACTCAGCATCCCACTGGAGATCCTTTTGGTTAGCTGCTATCAGGGAATAGAGTGGCTTAAACAGGCAGACCATAATCACATATCCAAAGTTGGCACCACCCTGTCATTCCTAAGAATGTCCGTAGTTCCTTTATAGTTTGTGGTCGGGGGCTTTGGCATATGGCCTCTTTCCGGGCTTGTCCTAGGATCCGTTGTCCGGCACTGATCTCGTACCCCAGGTACGTGACCTGGGGTTGTAACAACGCCTGTGCCTTTTTCTTAGAAACCCGATATCCCTGTAGTCCCAGGAAATTTAACAGACTCACGGTCCAAATGACACAGGATTCTTTGGTTCTGGTTGCAATAAGAAGGTCGTCTACATACTGTAACACCTTCCCTTCTTCTGAAGGTGGTTCCCATGATTCCAAGTCCTTTGCTAGCTGATTCCTCAAAACTGTGGGGCACGAGAAGTGCCTGCTCCGGAGGCTTCTTGCGAGCAGCGCTAAAAGCACGCGAACATCGCGTTTCTGTGCTTTCCTGAACAGCTTGCGCTGGGACAGTTACAGCCGTGTTTTGCAAGCTGTCCGGGGTTCTGAGGCACTAAAAGTGCGGATGTGTGGCGACTGTCCAAGACGAGAACCGGCTGCTCTGAAAGCCCTTCCTGCTCTTCACGTACGCTTTCTAGCAGCTCTACGGACACACACGCGTCAGCCTCTTCACTGTCCTACACAGCTAGCACGCTGGCAGTTACCGTCAACTTGGAAGCAGCCGCGCAGAAGGCACTCGCCCTGCAACCGGCGAACAGCGCACATTCGCGGCTACACGCGAGCTGGCCGCACTCGGAGCTTTCGCGGCTCTTCTCTCGCTCTTTCCCGCAGAGCTCCGGCGATGCACAACTCGAACCGCGAAAGCCGCAATGAGCTTTGTGCAAGCTGCGCAGAAGAAACAAGGCACTAAACCGGCAAATGTCCAGCTAATCTCCAACGTGAAAAGGGTCAGCAAGGAAAGCTCTTGCTAACAGCCCAGAAGCATTGCGACGCTTCTCTGGATGATTTGCCCACCAACACTTCACATCAGCTCAAGCCGGCTGCCCGGAGGAAAAGAGGCTAGGAAAGATCGTAGCAGGCACGGTTGTTGCTGCACGAGAAGTGCCTGCTCCGGAGGCTTCTTGCGAGCAGCGCTAAAAGCACGCGAACATCGCGTTTCTGTGCTTTCCTGAACAGCTTGCGCTGGGACAGTTACAGCCGTGTTTTGCAAGCTGTCCGGGGTTCTGAGGCACTAAAAGTGCGGATGTGTGGCGACTGTGCAAGACGAGAACCGGCTGCTCTGAAAGCCCTTCCTGCTCGTCACGTACGCTTTCTAGCAGCTCTACGGACACACACGCGTCAGCCTCTTCACTGTCCTACACAGCTAGCACGCTGGCAGTTACCGTCAACTTGGAAGCAGCCGCGCAGAAGGCACTCGCCCTGCAACCGGCGAACAGCGCACATTCGCGGCTACACGCGAGCCGGCCGCACTCGGAGCTTTCGCGGCTCTTCTCTCGCTCTTTCCCGCAGAGCTCCGGCGATGCACAACTCGAACCGCGAAAGCCGCAATGAGCTTTGTGCAAGCTGCGCAGAAGAAACAAGGCACTAAACCGGCAAATGTCCAGCTAATCTCCAACGTGAAAAGGCTCAGCAAGGAAAGCTCTTGCTAACAGCCCAGAAGCATTGCGACGCTTCTCTGGATGATTTGCCCACCAACACTTCACATCAGCTCAAGCCGGCTGCCCGGAGGAAAAGAGGCTAGGAAAGATCGTAGCAGGCACGGTTGTTGCTGCACGAGAAGTGCCTGCTCCGGAGGCTTCTTGCGAGCAGCGCTAAAAGCACGCGAACATCGCGTTTCTGTGCTTTCCTGAACAGCTTGCGCTGGGACAGTTACAGCCGTGTTTTGCAAGCTGTCCGGGGTTCTGAGGCACTAAAAGTGCGGATGTGTGGCGACTGTGCAAGACGAGAACCGGCTGCTCTGAAAGCCCTTCCTGCTCGTCACGTACGCTTTCTAGCAGCTCTACGGACACACACGCGTCAGCCTCTTCACTGTCCTACACAGCTAGCACGCTGGCAGTTACCGTCAACTTGGAAGCAGCCGCGCAGAAGGCAGTCGCCCTGCAACCGGCGAACAGCGCACATTCGCGGCTACACGCGAGCTGGCCGCACTCGGAGCTTTCGCGGCTCTTCTCTCGCTCTTTCCCGCAGAGCTCCGGCGATGCACAACTCGAACCGCGAAAGCCGCAATGAGCTTTGTGCAAGCTGCGCAGAAGAAACAAGGCACTAAACCGGCAAATGTCCAGCTAATCTCCAACGTGAAAAGGCTCAGCAAGGAAAGCTCTTGCTAACAGCCCAGAAGCATTGCGACGCTTCTCTGGATGATTTGCCCACCAACACTTCACATCAGCTCAAGCCGGCTGCCCGGAGGAAAAGAGGCTAGGAAAGATCGTAGCAGGCACGGTTGTTGCTGCACGAGAAGTGCCTGCTCCGGAGGCTTCTTGCGAGCAGCGCTAAAAGCACGCGAACATCGCGTTTCTGTGCTTTCCTGAACAGCTTGCGCTGGGACAGTTACAGCCGTGTTTTGCAAGCTGTCCGGGGTTCTGAGGCACTAAAAGTGCGGATGTGTGGCGACTGTGCAAGACGAGAACCGGCTGCTCTGAAAGCCCTTCCTGCTCGTCACGTACGCTTTCTAGCAGCTCTACGGACACACACGCGTCAGCCTCTTCACTGTCCTACACAGCTAGCACGCTGGCAGTTACCGTCAACTTGGAAGCAGCCGCGCAGAAGGCACTCGCCCTGCAACCGGCGAACAGCGCACATTCGCGGCTACACGCGAGCTGGCCGCACTCGGAGCTTTCGCGGCTCTTCTCTCGCTCTTTCCCGCAGAGCTCCGGCGATGCACAACTCGAACCGCGAAAGCCGCAATGAGCTTTGTGCAAGCTGCGCAGAAGAAACAAGGCACTAAACCGGCAAATGTCCAGCTAATCTCCAACGTGAAAAGGCTCAGCAAGGAAAGCTCTTGCTAACAGCCCAGAAGCATTGCGACGCTTCTCTGGATGATTTGCCCACCAACACTTCACATCAGCTCAAGCCGGCTGCCCGGAGGAAAAGAGGCTAGGAAAGATCGTAGCAGGCACGGTTGTTGCTGCACGAGAAGTGCCTGCTCCGGAGGCTTCTTGCGAGCAGCGCTAAAAGCACGCGAACATCGCGTTTCTGTGCTTTCCTGAACAGCTTGCGCTGGGACAGTTACAGCCGTGTTTTGCAAGCTGTCCGGGGTTCTGAGGCACTAAAAGTGCGGATGTGTGGCGACTGTGCAAGACGAGAACCGGCTGCTCTGAAAGCCCTTCCTGCTCGTCACGTACGCTTTCTAGCAGCTCTACGGACACACACGCGTCAGCCTCTTCACTGTCCTACACAGCTAGCACGCTGGCAGTTACCGTCAACTTGGAAGCAGCCGCGCAGAAGGCAGTCGCCCTGCAACCGGCGAACAGCGCACATTCGCGGCTACACGCGAGCTGGCCGCACTCGGAGCTTTCGCGGCTCTTCTCTCGCTCTTTCCCGCAGAGCTCCGGCGATGCACAACTCGAACCGCGAAAGCCGCAATGAGCTTTGTGCAAGCTGCGCAGAAGAAACAAGGCACTAAACCGGCAAATGTCCAGCTAATCTCCAACGTGAAAAGGCTCAGCAAGGAAAGCTCTTGCTAACAGCCCAGAAGCATTGCGACGCTTCTCTGGATGATTTGCCCACCAACACTTCACATCAGCTCAAGCCGGCTGCCCGGAGGAAAAGAGGCTAGGAAAGATCGTAGCAGGCACGGTTGTTGCTGCACGAGAAGTGCCTGCTCCGGAGGCTTCTTGCGAGCAGCGCTAAAAGCACGCGAACATCGCGTTTCTGTGCTTTCCTGAACAGCTTGCGCTGGGACAGTTACAGCCGTGTTTTGCAAGCTGTCCGGGGTTCTGAGGCACTAAAAGTGCGGATGTGTGGCGACTGTGCAAGACGAGAACCGGCTGCTCTGAAAGCCCTTCCTGCTCGTCACGTACGCTTTCTAGCAGCTCTACGGACACACACGCGTCAGCCTCTTCACTGTCCTACACAGCTAGCACGCTGGCAGTTACCGTCAACTTGGAAGCAGCCGCGCAGAAGGCACTCGCCCTGCAACCGGCGAACAGCGCACATTCGCGGCTACACGCGAGCTGGCCGCACTCGGAGCTTTCGCGGCTCTTCTCTCGCTCTTTCCCGCAGAGCTCCGGCGATGCACAACTCGAACCGCGAAAGCCGCAATGAGCTTTGTGCAAGCTGCGCAGAAGAAACAAGGCACTAAACCGGCAAATGTCCAGCTAATCTCCAACGTGAAAAGGCTCAGCAAGGAAAGCTCTTGCTAACAGCCCAGAAGCATTGCGACGCTTCTCTGGATGATTTGCCCACCAACACTTCACATCAGCTCAAGCCGGC
The DNA here is from genome assembly GCF_036417535.1 of Chlamydotis macqueenii. Taxonomy (NCBI): domain Eukaryota; kingdom Metazoa; phylum Chordata; class Aves; order Otidiformes; family Otididae; genus Chlamydotis; species Chlamydotis macqueenii. The sequence continues at coordinate 377,520 of NW_028239071.1, forward strand.
TGCCCGGAGGAAAAGAGGCTAGGAAAGATCGTAGCAGGCACGGTTGTTGCTGCACGAGAAGTGCCTGCTCCGGAGGCTTCTTGCGAGCAGCGCTAAAAGCACGCGAACATCGCGTTTCTGTGCTTTCCTGAACAGCTTGCGCTGGGACAGTTACAGCCGTGTTTTGCAAGCTGTCCGGGGTTCTGAGGCACTAAAAGTGCGGATGTGTGGCGACTGTGCAAGACGAGAACCGGCTGCTCTGAAAGCCCTTCCTGCTCGTCACGTACGCTTTCTAGCAGCTCTACGGACACACACGCGTCAGCCTCTTCACTGTCCTACACAGCTAGCACGCTGGCAGTTACCGTCAACTTGGAAGCAGCCGCGCAGAAGGCAGTCGCCCTGCAACCGGCGAACAGCGCACATTCGCGGCTACACGCGAGCTGGCCGCACTCGGAGCTTTCGCGGCTCTTCTCTCGCTCTTTCCCGCAGAGCTCCGGCGATGCACAACTCGAACCGCGAAAGCCGCAATGAGCTTTGTGCAAGCTGCGCAGAAGAAACAAGGCACTAAACCGGCAAATGTCCAGCTAATCTCCAACGTGAAAAGGCTCAGCAAGGAAAGCTCTTGCTAACAGCCCAGAAGCATTGCGACGCTTCTCTGGATGATTTGCCCACCAACACTTCACATCAGCTCAAGCCGGCTGCCCGGAGGAAAAGAGGCTAGGAAAGATCGTAGCAGGCACGGTTGTTGCTGCACGAGAAGTGCCTGCTCCGGAGGCTTCTTGCGAGCAGCGCTAAAAGCACGCGAACATCGCGTTTCTGTGCTTTCCTGAACAGCTTGCGCTGGGACAGTTACAGCCGTGTTTTGCAAGCTGTCCGGGGTTCTGAGGCACTAAAAGTGCGGATGTGTGGCGACTGTGCAAGACGAGAACCGGCTGCTCTGAAAGCCCTTCCTGCTCGTCACGTACGCTTTCTAGCAGCTCTACGGACACACACGCGTCAGCCTCTTCACTGTCCTACACAGCTAGCACGCTGGCAGTTACCGTCAACTTGGAAGCAGCCGCGCAGAAGGCAGTCGCCCTGCAACCGGCGAACAGCGCACATTCGCGGCTACACGCGAGCTGGCCGCACTCGGAGCTTTCGCGGCTCTTCTCTCGCTCTTTCCCGCAGAGCTCCGGCGATGCACAACTCGAACCGCGAAAGCCGCAATGAGCTTTGTGCAAGCTGCGCAGAAGAAACAAGGCACTAAACCGGCAAATGTCCAGCTAATCTCCAACGTGAAAAGGCTCAGCAAGGAAAGCTCTTGCTAACAGCCCAGAAGCATTGCGACGCTTCTCTGGATGATTTGCCCACCAACACTTCACATCAGCTCAAGCCGGCTGCCCGGAGGAAAAGAGGCTAGGAAAGATCGTAGCAGGCACGGTTGTTGCTGCACGAGAAGTGCCTGCTCCGGAGGCTTCTTGCGAGCAGCGCTAAAAGCACGCGAACATCGCGTTTCTGTGCTTTCCTGAACAGCTTGCGCTGGGACAGTTACAGCCGTGTTTTGCAAGCTGTCCGGGGTTCTGAGGCACTAAAAGTGCGGATGTGTGGCGACTGTGCAAGACGAGAACCGGCTGCTCGGAAAGCCCTTCCTGCTCGTCACGTACGCTTTCTAGCAGCTCTACGGACACACACGCGTCAGCCTCTTCACTGTCCTACACAGCTAGCACGCTGGCAGTTACCGTCAACTTGGAAGCAGCCGCGCAGAAGGCACTCGCCCTGCAACCGGCGAACAGCGCACATTCGCGGCTACACGCGAGCTGGCCGCACTCGGAGCTTTCGCGGCTCTTCTCTCGCTCTTTCCCGCAGAGCTCCGGCGATGCACAACTCGAACCGCGAAAGCCGCAATGAGCTTTGTGCAAGCTGCGCAGAAGAAACAAGGCACTAAACCGGCAAATGTCCAGCTAATCTCCAACGTGAAAAGGCTCAGCAAGGAAAGCTCTTGCTAACAGCCCAGAAGCATTGCGACGCTTCTCTGGATGATTTGCCCACCAACACTTCACATCAGCTCAAGCCGGCTGCCCGGAGGAAAAGAGGCTAGGAAAGATCGTAGCAGGCACGGTTGTTGCTGCACGAGAAGTGCCTGCTCCGGAGGCTTCTTGCGAGCAGCGCTAAAAGCACGCGAACATCGCGTTTCTGTGCTTTCCTGAACAGCTTGCGCTGGGACAGTTACAGCCGTGTTTTGCAAGCTGTCCGGGGTTCTGAGGCACTAAAAGTGCGGATGTGTGGCGACTGTGCAAGACGAGAACCGGCTGCTCTGAAAGCCCTTCCTGCTCGTCACGTACGCTTTCTAGCAGCTCTACGGACACACACGCGTCAGCCTCTTCACTGTCCTACACAGCTAGCACGCTGGCAGTTACCGTCAACTTGGAAGCAGCCGCGCAGAAGGCAGTCGCCCTGCAACCGGCGAACAGCGCACATTCGCGGCTACACGCGAGCTGGCCGCACTCGGAGCTTTCGCGGCTCTTCTCTCGCTCTTTCCCGCAGAGCTCCGGCGATGCACAACTCGAACCGCGAAAGCCGCAATGAGCTTTGTGCAAGCTGCGCAGAAGAAACAAGGCACTAAACCGGCAAATGTCCAGCTAATCTCCAACGTGAAAAGGCTCAGCAAGGAAAGCTCTTGCTAACAGCCCAGAAGCATTGCGACGCTTCTCTGGATGATTTGCCCACCAACACTTCACATCAGCTCAAGCCGGCTGCCCGGAGGAAAAGAGGCTAGGAAAGATCGTAGCAGGCACGGTTGTTGCTGCACGAGAAGTGCCTGCTCCGGAGGCTTCTTGCGAGCAGCGCTAAAAGCACGCGAACATCGCGTTTCTGTGCTTTCCTGAACAGCTTGCGCTGGGACAGTTACAGCCGTGTTTTGCAAGCTGTCCGGGGTTCTGAGGCACTAAAAGTGCGGATGTGTGGCGACTGTGCAAGACGAGAACCGGCTGCTCTGAAAGCCCTTCCTGCTCGTCACGTACGCTTTCTAGCAGCTCTACGGACACACACGCGTCAGCCTCTTCACTGTCCTACACAGCTAGCACGCTGGCAGTTACCGTCAACTTGGAAGCAGCCGCGCAGAAGGCACTCGCCCTGCAACCGGCGAACAGCGCACATTCGCGGCTACACGCGAGCTGGCCGCACTCGGAGCTTTCGCGGCTCTTCTCTCGCTCTTTCCCGCAGAGCTCCGGCGATGCACAACTCGAACCGCGAAAGCCGCAATGAGCTTTGTGCAAGCTGCGCAGAAGAAACAAGGCACTAAACCGGCAAATGTCCAGCTAATCTCCAACGTGAAAAGGCTCAGCAAGGAAAGCTCTTGCTAACAGCCCAGAAGCATTGCGACGCTTCTCTGGATGATTTGCCCACCAACACTTCACATCAGCTCAAGCCGGCTGCCCGGAGGAAAAGAGGCTAGGAAAGATCGTAGCAGGCACGGTTGTTGCTGCACGAGAAGTGCCTGCTCCGGAGGCTTCTTGCGAGCAGCGCTAAAAGCACGCGAACATCGCGTTTCTGTGCTTTCCTGAACAGCTTGCGCTGGGACAGTTACAGCCGTGTTTTGCAAGCTGTCCGGGGTTCTGAGGCACTAAAAGTGCGGATGTGTGGCGACTGTGCAAGACGAGAACCGGCTGCTCTGAAAGCCCTTCCTGCTCGTCACGTACGCTTTCTAGCAGCTCTACGGACACACACGCGTCAGCCTCTTCACTGTCCTACACAGCTAGCACGCTGGCAGTTACCGTCAACTTGGAAGCAGCCGCGCAGAAGGCACTCGCCCTGCAACCGGCGAACAGCGCACATTCGCGGCTACACGCGAGCTGGCCGCACTCGGAGCTTTCGCGGCTCTTCTCTCGCTCTTTCCCGCAGAGCTCCGGCGATGCACAACTCGAACCGCGAAAGCCGCAATGAGCTTTGTGCAAGCTGCGCAGAAGAAACAAGGCACTAAACCGGCAAATGTCCAGCTAATCTCCAACGTGAAAAGGGTCAGCAAAGGAAAGCTCTTGCTAACAGCCCAGAAGCATTGCGACGCTTCTCTGGATGATTTGCCCACCAACACTTCACATCAGCTCAAGCCGGCTGCCCGGAGGAAAAGAGGCTAGGAAAGATCGTAGCAGGCACGGTTGTTGCTGCACGAGAAGTGCCTGCTCCGGAGGCTTCTTGCGAGCAGCGCTAAAAGCACGCGAACATCGCGTTTCTGTGCTTTCCTGAACAGCTTGCGCTGGGACAGTTACAGCCGTGTTTTGCAAGCTGTCCGGGGTTCTGAGGCACTAAAAGTGCGGATGTGTGGCGACTGTGCAAGACGAGAACCGGCTGCTCTGAAAGCCCTTCCTGCTCGTCACGTACGCTTTCTAGCAGCTCTACGGACACACACGCGTCAGCCTCTTCACTGTCCTACACAGCTAGCACGCTGGCAGTTACCGTCAACTTGGAAGCAGCCGCGCAGAAGGCAGTCGCCCTGCAACCGGCGAACAGCGCACATTCGCGGCTACACGCGAGCTGGCCGCACTCGGAGCTTTCGCGGCTCTTCTCTCGCTCTTTCCCGCAGAGCTCCGGCGATGCACAACTCGAACCGCGAAAGCCGCAATGAGCTTTGTGCAAGCTGCGCAGAAGAAACAAGGCACTAAACCGGCAAATGTCCAGCTAATCTCCAACGTGAAAAGGGTCAGCAAGGAAAGCTCTTGCTAACAGCCCAGAAGCATTGCGACGCTTCTCTGGATGATTTGCCCACCAACACTTCACATCAGCTCAAGCCGGCTGCCCGGAGGAAAAGAGGCTAGGAAAGATCGTAGCAGGCACGGTTGTTGCTGCACGAGAAGTGCCTGCTCCGGAGGCTTCTTGCGAGCAGCGCTAAAAGCACGCGAACATCGCGTTTCTGTGCTTTCCTGAACAGCTTGCGCTGGGACAGTTACAGCCGTGTTTTGCAAGCTGTCCGGGGTTCTGAGGCACTAAAAGTGCGGATGTGTGGCGACTGTGCAAGACGAGAACCGGCTGCTCTGAAAGCCCTTCCTGCTCGTCACGTACGCTTTCTAGCAGCTCTACGGACACACACGCGTCAGCCTCTTCACTGTCCTACACAGCTAGCACGCTGGCAGTTACCGTCAACTTGGAAGCAGCCGCGCAGAAGGCAGTCGCCCTGCAACCGGCGAACAGCGCACATTCGCGGCTACACGCGAGCCGGCCGCACTCGGAGCTTTCGCGGCTCTTCTCTCGCTCTTTCCCGCAGAGCTCCGGCGATGCACAACTCGAACCGCGAAAGCCGCAATGAGCTTTGTGCAAGCTGCGCAGAAGAAACAAGGCACTAAACCGGCAAATGTCCAGCTAATCTCCAACGTGAAAAGGCTCAGCAAGGAAAGCTCTTGCTAACAGCCCAGAAGCATTGCGACGCTTCTCTGGATGATTTGCCCACCAACACTTCACATCAGCTCAAGCCGGCTGCCCGGAGGAAAAGAGGCTAGGAAAGATCGTAGCAGGCACGGTTGTTGCTGCACGAGAAGTGCCTGCTCCGGAGGCTTCTTGCGAGCAGCGCTAAAAGCACGCGAACATCGCGTTTCTGTGCTTTCCTGAACAGCTTGCGCTGGGACAGTTACAGCCGTGTTTTGCAAGCTGTCCGGGGTTCTGAGGCACTAAAAGTGCGGATGTGTGGCGACTGTGCAAGACGAGAACCGGCTGCTCTGAAAGCCCTTCCTGCTCGTCACGTACGCTTTCTAGCAGCTCTACGGACACACACGCGTCAGCCTCTTCACTGTCCTACACAGCTAGCACGCTGGCAGTTACCGTCAACTTGGAAGCAGCCGCGCAGAAGGCACTCGCCCTGCAACCGGCGAACAGCGCACATTCGCGGCTACACGCGAGCCGGCCGCACTCGGAGCTTTCGCGGCTCTTCTCTCGCTCTTTCCCGCAGAGCTCCGGCGATGCACAACTCGAACCGCGAAAGCCGCAATGAGCTTTGTGCAAGCTGCGCAGAAGAAACAAGGCACTAAACCGGCAAATGTCCAGCTAATCTCCAACGTGAAAAGGGTCAGCAAGGAAAGCTCTTGCTAACAGCCCAGAAGCATTGCGACGCTTCTCTGGATGATTTGCCCACCAACACTTCACATCAGCTCAAGCCGGCTGCCCGGAGGAAAAGAGGCTAGGAAAGATCGTAGCAGGCACGGTTGTTGCTGCACGAGAAGTGCCTGCTCCGGAGGCTTCTTGCGAGCAGCGCTAAAAGCACGCGAACATCGCGTTTCTGTGCTTTCCTGAACAGCTTGCGCTGGGACAGTTACAGCCGTGTTTTGCAAGCTGTCCGGGGTTCTGAGGCACTAAAAGTGCGGATGTGTGGCGACTGTGCAAGACGAGAACCGGCTGCTCTGAAAGCCCTTCCTGCTCGTCACGTACGCTTTCTAGCAGCTCTACGGACACACACGCGTCAGCCTCTTCACTGTCCTACACAGCTAGCACGCTGGCAGTTACCGTCAACTTGGAAGCAGCCGCGCAGAAGGCACTCGCCCTGCAACCGGCGAACAGCGCACATTCGCGGCTACACGCGAGCTGGCCGCACTCGGAGCTTTCGCGGCTCTTCTCTCGCTCTTTCCCGCAGAGCTCCGGCGATGCACAACTCGAACCGCGAAAGCCGCAATGAGCTTTGTGCAAGCTGCGCAGAAGAAACAAGGCACTAAACCGGCAAATGTCCAGCTAATCTCCAACGTGAAAAGGCTCAGCAAGGAAAGCTCTTGCTAACAGCCCAGAAGCATTGCGACGCTTCTCTGGATGATTTGCCCACCAACACTTCACATCAGCTCAAGCCGGCTGCCCGGAGGAAAAGAGGCTAGGAAAGATCGTAGCAGGCACGGTTGTTGCTGCACGAGAAGTGCCTGCTCCGGAGGCTTCTTGCGAGCAGCGCTAAAAGCACGCGAACATCGCGTTTCTGTGCTTTCCTGAACAGCTTGCGCTGGGACAGTTACAGCCGTGTTTTGCAAGCTGTCCGGGGTTCTGAGGCACTAAAAGTGCGGATGTGTGGCGACTGTGCAAGACGAGAACCGGCTGCTCTGAAAGCCCTTCCTGCTCGTCACGTACGCTTTCTAGCAGCTCTACGGACACACACGCGTCAGCCTCTTCACTGTCCTACACAGCTAGCACGCTGGCAGTTACCGTCAACTTGGAAGCAGCCGCGCAGAAGGCAGTCGCCCTGCAACCGGCGAACAGCGCACATTCGCGGCTACACGCGAGCCGGCCGCACTCGGAGCTTTCGCGGCTCTTCTCTCGCTCTTTCCCGCAGAGCTCCGGCGATGCACAACTCGAACCGCGAAAGCCGCAATGAGCTTTGTGCAAGCTGCGCAGAAGAAACAAGGCACTAAACCGGCAAATGTCCAGCTAATCTCCAACGTGAAAAGGCTCAGCAAGGAAAGCTCTTGCTAACAGCCCAGAAGCATTGCGACGCTTCTCTGGATGATTTGCCCACCAACACTTCACATCAGCTCAAGCCGGCTGCCCGGAGGAAAAGAGGCTAGGAAAGATCGTAGCAGGCACGGTTGTTGCTGCACGAGAAGTGCCTGCTCCGGAGGCTTCTTGCGAGCAGCGCTAAAAGCACGCGAACATCGCGTTTCTGTGCTTTCCTGAACAGCTTGCGCTGGGACAGTTACAGCCGTGTTTTGCAAGCTGTCCGGGGTTCTGAGGCACTAAAAGTGCGGATGTGTGGCGACTGTGCAAGACGAGAACCGGCTGCTCTGAAAGCCCTTCCTGCTCGTCACGTACGCTTTCTAGCAGCTCTACGGACACACACGCGTCAGCCTCTTCACTGTCCTACACAGCTAGCACGCTGGCAGTTACCGTCAACTTGGAAGCAGCCGCGCAGAAGGCAGTCGCCCTGCAACCGGCGAACAGCGCACATTCGCGGCTACACGCGAGCCGGCCGCACTCGGAGCTTTCGCGGCTCTTCTCTCGCTCTTTCCCGCAGAGCTCCGGCGATGCACAACTCGAACCGCGAAAGCCGCAATGAGCTTTGTGCAAGCTGCGCAGAAGAAACAAGGCACTAAACCGGCAAATGTCCAGCTAATCTCCAACGTGAAAAGGCTCAGCAAGGAAAGCTCTTGCTAACAGCCCAGAAGCATTGCGACGCTTCTCTGGATGATTTGCCCACCAACACTTCACATCAGCTCAAGCCGGCTGCCCGGAGGAAAAGAGGCTAGGAAAGATCGTAGCAGGCACGGTTGTTGCTGCACGAGAAGTGCCTGCTCCGGAGGCTTCTTGCGAGCAGCGCTAAAAGCACGCGAACATCGCGTTTCTGTGCTTTCCTGAACAGCTTGCGCTGGGACAGTTACAGCCGTGTTTTGCAAGCTGTCCGGGGTTCTGAGGCACTAAAAGTGCGGATGTGTGGCGACTGTGCAAGACGAGAACCGGCTGCTCTGAAAGCCCTTCCTGCTCGTCACGTACGCTTTCTAGCAGCTCTACGGACACACACGCGTCAGCCTCTTCACTGTCCTACACAGCTAGCACGCTGGCAGTTACCGTCAACTTGGAAGCAGCCGCGCAGAAGGCACTCGCCCTGCAACCGGCGAACAGCGCACATTCGCGGCTACACGCGAGCTGGCCGCACTCGGAGCTTTCGCGGCTCTTCTCTCGCTCTTTCCCGCAGAGCTCCGGCGATGCACAACTCGAACCGCGAAAGCCGCAATGAGCTTTGTGCAAGCTGCGCAGAAGAAACAAGGCACTAAACCGGCAAATGTCCAGCTAATCTCCAACGTGAAAAGGCTCAGCAAGGAAAGCTCTTGCTAACAGCCCAGAAGCATTGCGACGCTTCTCTGGATGATTTGCCCACCAACACTTCACATCAGCTCAAGCCGGCTGCCCGGAGGAAAAGAGGCTAGGAAAGATCGTAGCAGGCACGGTTGTTGCTGCACGAGAAGTGCCTGCTCCGGAGGCTTCTTGCGAGCAGCGCTAAAAGCACGCGAACATCGCGTTTCTGTGCTTTCCTGAACAGCTTGCGCTGGGACAGTTACAGCCGTGTTTTGCAAGCTGTCCGGGGTTCTGAGGCACTAAAAGTGCGGATGTGTGGCGACTGTGCAAGACGAGAACCGGCTGCTCTGAAAGCCCTTCCTGCTCGTCACGTACGCTTTCTAGCAGCTCTACGGACACACACGCGTCAGCCTCTTCACTGTCCTACACAGCTAGCACGCTGGCAGTTACCGTCAACTTGGAAGCAGCCGCGCAGAAGGCACTCGCCCTGCAACCGGCGAACAGCGCACATTCGCGGCTACACGCGAGCTGGCCGCACTCGGAGCTTTCGCGGCTCTTCTCTCGCTCTTTCCCGCAGAGCTCCGGCGATGCACAACTCGAACCGCGAAAGCCGCAATGAGCTTTGTGCAAGCTGCGCAGAAGAAACAAGGCACTAAACCGGCAAATGTCCAGCTAATCTCCAACGTGAAAAGGCTCAGCAAGGAAAGCTCTTGCTAACAGCCCAGAAGCATTGCGACGCTTCTCTGGATGATTTGCCCACCAACACTTCACATCAGCTCAAGCCGGCTGCCCGGAGGAAAAGAGGCTAGGAAAGATCGTAGCAGGCACGGTTGTTGCTGCACGAGAAGTGCCTGCTCCGGAGGCTTCTTGCGAGCAGCGCTAAAAGCACGCGAACATCGCGTTTCTGTGCTTTCCTGAACAGCTTGCGCTGGGACAGTTACAGCCGTGTTTTGCAAGCTGTCCGGGGTTCTGAGGCACTAAAAGTGCGGATGTGTGGCGACTGTGCAAGACGAGAACCGGCTGCTCTGAAAGCCCTTCCTGCTCGTCACGTACGCTTTCTAGCAGCTCTACGGACACACACGCGTCAGCCTCTTCACTGTCCTACACAGCTAGCACGCTGGCAGTTACCGTCAACTTGGAAGCAGCCGCGCAGAAGGCAGTCGCCCTGCAACCGGCGAACAGCGCACATTCGCGGCTACACGCGAGCTGGCCGCACTCGGAGCTTTCGCGGCTCTTCTCTCGCTCTTTCCCGCAGAGCTCCGGCGATGCACAACTCGAACCGCGAAAGCCGCAATGAGCTTTGTGCAAGCTGCGCAGAAGAAACAAGGCACTAAACCGGCAAATGTCCAGCTAATCTCCAACGTGAAAAGGCTCAGCAAGGAAAGCTCTTGCTAACAGCCCAGAAGCATTGCGACGCTTCTCTGGATGATTTGCCCACCAACACTTCACATCAGCTCAAGCCGGCTGCCCGGAGGAAAAGAGGCTAGGAAAGATCGTAGCAGGCACGGTTGTTGCTGCACGAGAAGTGCCTGCTCCGGAGGCTTCTTGCGAGCAGCGCTAAAAGCACGCGAACATCGCGTTTCTGTGCTTTCCTGAACAGCTTGCGCTGGGACAGTTACAGCCGTGTTTTGCAAGCTGTCCGGGGTTCTGAGGCACTAAAAGTGCGGATGTGTGGCGACTGTGCAAGACGAGAACCGGCTGCTCTGAAAGCCCTTCCTGCTCGTCACGTACGCTTTCTAGCAGCTCTACGGACACACACGCGTCAGCCTCTTCACTGTCCTACACAGCTAGCACGCTGGCAGTTACCGTCAACTTGGAAGCAGCCGCGCAGAAGGCACTCGCCCTGCAACCGGCGAACAGCGCACATTCGCGGCTACACGCGAGCCGGCCGCACTCGGAGCTTTCGCGGCTCTTCTCTCGCTCTTTCCCGCAGAGCTCCGGCGATGCACAACTCGAACCGCGAAAGCCGCAATGAGCTTTGTGCAAGCTGCGCAGAAGAAACAAGGCACTAAACCGGCAAATGTCCAGCTAATCTCCAACGTGAAAAGGCTCAGCAAGGAAAGCTCTTCCTAACAGCCCAGAAGCATTGCGACGCTTCTCTGGATGATTTGCCCACCAACACTTCACATCAGCTCAAGCCGGCTGCCCGGAGGAAAAGAGGCTAGGAAAGATCGTAGCAGGCACGGTTGTTGCTGCACGAGAAGTGCCTGCTCCGGAGGCTTCTTGCGAGCAGCGCTAAAAGCACGCGAACATCGCGTTTCTGTGCTTTCCTGAACAGCTTGCGCTGGGACAGTTACAGCCGTGTTTTGCAAGCTGTCCGGGGTTCTGAGGCACTAAAAGTGCGGATGTGTGGCGACTGTGCAAGACGAGAACCGGCTGCTCTGAAAGCCCTTCCTGCTCGTCACGTACGCTTTCTAGCAGCTCTACGGACACACACGCGTCAGCCTCTTCACTGTCCTACACAGCTAGCACGCTGGCAGTTACCGTCAACTTGGAAGCAGCCGCGCAGAAGGCAGTCGCCCTGCAACCGGCGAACAGCGCACATTCGCGGCTACACGCGAGCTGGCCGCACTCGGAGCTTTCGCGGCTCTTCTCTCGCTCTTTCCCGCAGAGCTCCGGCGATGCACAACTCGAACCGCGAAAGCCGCAATGAGCTTTGTGCAAGCTGCGCAGAAGAAACAAGGCACTAAACCGGCAAATGTCCAGCTAATCTCCAACGTGAAAAGGCTCAGCAAGGAAAGCTCTTGCTAACAGCCCAGAAGCATTGCGACGCTTCTCTGGATGATTTGCCCACCAACACTTCACATCAGCTCAAGCCGGCTGCCCGGAGGAAAAGAGGCTAGGAAAGATCGTAGCAGGCACGGTTGTTGCTGCACGAGAAGTGCCTGCTCCGGAGGCTTCTTGCGAGCAGCGCTAAAAGCACGCGAACATCGCGTTTCTGTGCTTTCCTGAACAGCTTGCGCTGGGACAGTTACAGCCGTGTTTTGCAAGCTGTCCGGGGTTCTGAGGCACTAAAAGTGCGGATGTGTGGCGACTGTGCAAGACGAGAACCGGCTGCTCTGAAAGCCCTTCCTGCTCGTCACGTACGCTTTCTAGCAGCTCTACGGACACACACGCGTCAGCCTCTTCACTGTCCTACACAGCTAGCACGCTGGCAGTTACCGTCAACTTGGAAGCAGCCGCGCAGAAGGCAGTCGCCCTGCAACCGGCGAACAGCGCACATTCGCGGCTACACGCGAGCTGGCCGCACTCGGAGCTTTCGCGGCTCTTCTCTCGCTCTTTCCCGCAGAGCTCCGGCGATGCACAACTCGAACCGCGAAAGCCGCAATGAGCTTTGTGCAAGCTGCGCAGAAGAAACAAGGCACTAAACCGGCAAATGTCCAGCTAATCTCCAACGTGAAAAGGCTCAGCAAGGAAAGCTCTTGCTAACAGCCCAGAAGCATTGCGACGCTTCTCTGGATGATTTGCCCACCAACACTTCACATCAGCTCAAGCCGGCTGCCCGGAGGAAAAGAGGCTAGGAAAGATCGTAGCAGGCACGGTTGTTGCTGCACGAGAAGTGCCTGCTCCGGAGGCTTCTTGCGAGCAGCGCTAAAAGCACGCGAACATCGCGTTTCTGTGCTTTCCTGAACAGCTTGCGCTGGGACAGTTACAGCCGTGTTTTGCAAGCTGTCCGGGGTTCTGAGGCACTAAAAGTGCGGATGTGTGGCGACTGTGCAAGACGAGAACCGGCTGCTCTGAAAGCCCTTCCTGCTCGTCACGTACGCTTTCTAGCAGCTCTACGGACACACACGCGTCAGCCTCTTCACTGTCCTACACAGCTAGCACGCTGGCAGTTACCGTCAACTTGGAAGCAGCCGCGCAGAAGGCAGTCGCCCTGCAACCGGCGAACAGCGCACATTCGCGGCTACACGCGAGCCGGCCGCACTCGGAGCTTTCGCGGCTCTTCTCTCGCTCTTTCCCGCAGAGCTCCGGCGATGCACAACTCGAACCGCGAAAGCCGCAATGAGCTTTGTGCAAGCTGCGCAGAAGAAACAAGGCACTAAACCGGCAAATGTCCAGCTAATCTCCAACGTGAAAAGGCTCAGCAAGGAAAGCTCTTGCTAACAGCCCAGAAGCATTGCGACGCTTCTCTGGATGATTTGCCCACCAACACTTCACATCAGCTCAAGCCGGCTGCCCGGAGGAAAAGAGGCTAGGAAAGATCGTAGCAGGCACGGTTGTTGCTGCACGAGAAGTGCCTGCTCCGGAGGCTTCTTGCGAGCAGCGCTAAAAGCACGCGAACATCGCGTTTCTGTGCTTTCCTGAACAGCTTGCGCTGGGACAGTTACAGCCGTGTTTTGCAAGCTGTCCGGGGTTCTGAGGCACTAAAAGTGCGGATGTGTGGCGACTGTGCAAGACGAGAACCGGCTGCTCTGAAAGCCCTTCCTGCTCGTCACGTACGCTTTCTAGCAGCTCTACGGACACACACGCGTCAGCCTCTTCACTGTCCTACACAGCTAGCACGCTGGCAGTTACCGTCAACTTGGAAGCAGCCGCGCAGAAGGCACTCGCCCTGCAACCGGCGAACAGCGCACATTCGCGGCTACACGCGAGCCGGCCGCACTCGGAGCTTTCGCGGCTCTTCTCTCGCTCTTTCCCGCAGAGCTCCGGCGATGCACAACTCGAACCGCGAAAGCCGCAATGAGCTTTGTGCAAGCTGCGCAGAAGAAACAAGGCACTAAACCGGCAAATGTCCAGCTAATCTCCAACGTGAAAAGGCTCAGCAAGGAAAGCTCTTCCTAACAGCCCAGAAGCATTGCGACGCTTCTCTGGATGATTTGCCCACCAACACTTCACATCAGCTCAAGCCGGCTGCCCGGAGGAAAAGAGGCTAGGAAAGATCGTAGCAGGCACGGTTGTTGCTGCACGAGAAGTGCCTGCTCCGGAGGCTTCTTGCGAGCAGCGCTAAAAGCACGCGAACATCGCGTTTCTGTGCTTTCCTGAACAGCTTGCGCTGGGACAGTTACAGCCGTGTTTTGCAAGCTGTCCGGGGTTCTGAGGCACTAAAAGTGCGGATGTGTGGCGACTGTGCAAGACGAGAACCGGCTGCTCTGAAAGCCCTTCCTGCTCGTCACGTACGCTTTCTAGCAGCTCTACGGACACACACGCGTCAGCCTCTTCACTGTCCTACACAGCTAGCACGCTGGCAGTTACCGTCAACTTGGAAGCAGCCGCGCAGAAGGCACTCGCCCTGCAACCGGCGAACAGCGCACATTCGCGGCTACACGCGAGCTGGCCGCACTCGGAGCTTTCGCGGCTCTTCTCTCGCTCTTTCCCGCAGAGCTCCGGCGATGCACAACTCGAACCGCGAAAGCCGCAATGAGCTTTGTGCAAGCTGCGCAGAAGAAACAAGGCACTAAACCGGCAAATGTCCAGCTAATCTCCAACGTGAAAAGGCTCAGCAAGGAAAGCTCTTCCTAACAGCCCAGAAGCATTGCGACGCTTCTCTGGATGATTTGCCCACCAACACTTCACATCAGCTCAAGCCGGCTGCCCGGAGGAAAAGAGGCTAGGAAAGATCGTAGCAGGCACGGTTGTTGCTGCACGAGAAGTGCCTGCTCCGGAGGCTTCTTGCGAGCAGCGCTAAAAGCACGCGAACATCGCGTTTCTGTGCTTTCCTGAACAGCTTGCGCTGGGACAGTTACAGCCGTGTTTTGCAAGCTGTCCGGGGTTCTGAGGCACTAAAAGTGCGGATGTGTGGCGACTGTGCAAGACGAGAACCGGCTGCTCTGAAAGCCCTTCCTGCTCGTCACGTACGCTTTCTAGCAGCTCTACGGACACACACGCGTCAGCCTCTTCACTGTCCTACACAGCTAGCACGCTGGCAGTTACCGTCAACTTGGAAGCAGCCGCGCAGAAGGCAGTCGCCCTGCAACCGGCGAACAGCGCACATTCGCGGCTACACGCGAGCCGGCCGCACTCGGAGCTTTCGCGGCTCTTCTCTCGCTCTTTCCCGCAGAGCTCCGGCGATGCACAACTCGAACCGCGAAAGCCGCAATGAGCTTTGTGCAAGCTGCGCAGAAGAAACAAGGCACTAAACCGGCAAATGTCCAGCTAATCTCCAACGTGAAAAGGGTCAGCAAGGAAAGCTCTTGCTAACAGCCCAGAAGCATTGCGACGCTTCTCTGGATGATTTGCCCACCAACACTTCACATCAGCTCAAGCCGGCTGCCCGGAGGAAAAGAGGCTAGGAAAGATCGTAGCAGGCACGGTTGTTGCTGCACGAGAAGTGCCTGCTCCGGAGGCTTCTTGCGAGCAGCGCTAAAAGCACGCGAACATCGCGTTTCTGTGCTTTCCTGAACAGCTTGCGCTGGGACAGTTACAGCCGTGTTTTGCAAGCTGTCCGGGGTTCTGAGGCACTAAAAGTGCGGATGTGTGGCGACTGTGCAAGACGAGAACCGGCTGCTCTGAAAGCCCTTCCTGCTCGTCACGTACGCTTTCTAGCAGCTCTACGGACACACACGCGTCAGCCTCTTCACTGTCCTACACAGCTAGCACGCTGGCAGTTACCGTCAACTTGGAAGCAGCCGCGCAGAAGGCAGTCGCCCTGCAACCGGCGAACAGCGCACATTCGCGGCTACACGCGAGCTGGCCGCACTCGGAGCTTTCGCGGCTCTTCTCTCGCTCTTTCCCGCAGAGCTCCGGCGATGCACAACTCGAACCGCGAAAGCCGCAATGAGCTTTGTGCAAGCTGCGCAGAAGAAACAAGGCACTAAACCGGCAAATGTCCAGCTAATCTCCAACGTGAAAAGGCTCAGCAAGGAAAGCTCTTGCTAACAGCCCAGAAGCATTGCGACGCTTCTCTGGATGATTTGCCCACCAACACTTCACATCAGCTCAAGCCGGCTGCCCGGAGGAAAAGAGGCTAGGAAAGATCGTAGCAGGCACGGTTGTTGCTGCACGAGAAGTGCCTGCTCCGGAGGCTTCTTGCGAGCAGCGCTAAAAGCACGCGAACATCGCGTTTCTGTGCTTTCCTGAACAGCTTGCGCTGGGACAGTTACAGCCGTGTTTTGCAAGCTGTCCGGGGTTCTGAGGCACTAAAAGTGCGGATGTGTGGCGACTGTGCAAGACGAGAACCGGCTGCTCTGAAAGCCCTTCCTGCTCGTCACGTACGCTTTCTAGCAGCTCTACGGACACACACGCGTCAGCCTCTTCACTGTCCTACACAGCTAGCACGCTGGCAGTTACCGTCAACTTGGAAGCAGCCGCGCAGAAGGCACTCGCCCTGCAACCGGCGAACAGCGCACATTCGCGGCTACACGCGAGCTGGCCGCACTCGGAGCTTTCGCGGCTCTTCTCTCGCTCTTTCCCGCAGAGCTCCGGCGATGCACAACTCGAACCGCGAAAGCCGCAATGAGCTTTGTGCAAGCTGCGCAGAAGAAACAAGGCACTAAACCGGCAAATGTCCAGCTAATCTCCAACGTGAAAAGGGTCAGCAAGGAAAGCTCTTGCTAACAGCCCAGAAGCATTGCGACGCTTCTCTGGATGATTTGCCCACCAACACTTCACATCAGCTCAAGCCGGCTGCCCGGAGGAAAAGAGGCTAGGAAAGATCGTAGCAGGCACGGTTGTTGCTGCACGAGAAGTGCCTGCTCCGGAGGCTTCTTGCGAGCAGCGCTAAAAGCACGCGAACATCGCGTTTCTGTGCTTTCCTGAACAGCTTGCGCTGGGACAGTTACAGCCGTGTTTTGCAAGCTGTCCGGGGTTCTGAGGCACTAAAAGTGCGGATGTGTGGCGACTGTGCAAGACGAGAACCGGCTGCTCTGAAAGCCCTTCCTGCTCGTCACGTACGCTTTCTAGCAGCTCTACGGACACACACGCGTCAGCCTCTTCACTGTCCTACACAGCTAGCACGCTGGCAGTTACCGTCAACTTGGAAGCAGCCGCGCAGAAGGCACTCGCCCTGCAACCGGCGAACAGCGCACATTCGCGGCTACACGCGAGCTGGCCGCACTCGGAGCTTTCGCGGCTCTTCTCTCGCTCTTTCCCGCAGAGCTCCGGCGATGCACAACTCGAACCGCGAAAGCCGCAATGAGCTTTGTGCAAGCTGCGCAGAAGAAACAAGGCACTAAACCGGCAAATGTCCAGCTAATCTCCAACGTGAAAAGGCTCAGCAAGGAAAGCTCTTGCTAACAGCCCAGAAGCATTGCGACGCTTCTCTGGATGATTTGCCCACCAACACTTCACATCAGCTCAAGCCGGCTGCCCGGAGGAAAAGAGGCTAGGAAAGATCGTAGCAGGCACGGTTGTTGCTGCACGAGAAGTGCCTGCTCCGGAGGCTTCTTGCGAGCAGCGCTAAAAGCACGCGAACATCGCGTTTCTGTGCTTTCCTGAACAGCTTGCGCTGGGACAGTTACAGCCGTGTTTTGCAAGCTGTCCGGGGTTCTGAGGCACTAAAAGTGCGGATGTGTGGCGACTGTGCAAGACGAGAACCGGCTGCTCTGAAAGCCCTTCCTGCTCGTCACGTACGCTTTCTAGCAGCTCTACGGACACACACGCGTCAGCCTCTTCACTGTCCTACACAGCTAGCACGCTGGCAGTTACCGTCAACTTGGAAGCAGCCGCGCAGAAGGCACTCGCCCTGCAACCGGCGAACAGCGCACATTCGCGGCTACACGCGAGCCGGCCGCACTCGGAGCTTTCGCGGCTCTTCTCTCGCTCTTTCCCGCAGAGCTCCGGCGATGCACAACTCGAACCGCGAAAGCCGCAATGAGCTTTGTGCAAGCTGCGCAGAAGAAACAAGGCACTAAACCGGCAAATGTCCAGCTAATCTCCAACGTGAAAAGGCTCAGCAAGGAAAGCTCTTGCTAACAGCCCAGAAGCATTGCGACGCTTCTCTGGATGATTTGCCCACCAACACTTCACATCAGCTCAAGCCGGCTGCCCGGAGGAAAAGAGGCTAGGAAAGATCGTAGCAGGCACGGTTGTTGCTGCACGAGAAGTGCCTGCTCCGGAGGCTTCTTGCGAGCAGCGCTAAAAGCACGCGAACATCGCGTTTCTGTGCTTTCCTGAACAGCTTGCGCTGGGACAGTTACAGCCGTGTTTTGCAAGCTGTCCGGGGTTCTGAGGCACTAAAAGTGCGGATGTGTGGCGACTGTGCAAGACGAGAACCGGCTGCTCTGAAAGCCCTTCCTGCTCGTCACGTACGCTTTCTAGCAGCTCTACGGACACACACGCGTCAGCCTCTTCACTGTCCTACACAGCTAGCACGCTGGCAGTTACCGTCAACTTGGAAGCAGCCGCGCAGAAGGCACTCGCCCTGCAACCGGCGAACAGCGCACATTCGCGGCTACACGCGAGCTGGCCGCACTCGGAGCTTTCGCGGCTCTTCTCTCGCTCTTTCCCGCAGAGCTCCGGCGATGCACAACTCGAACCGCGAAAGCCGCAATGAGCTTTGTGCAAGCTGCGCAGAAGAAACAAGGCACTAAACCGGCAAATGTCCAGCTAATCTCCAACGTGAAAAGGCTCAGCAAGGAAAGCTCTTGCTAACAGCCCAGAAGCATTGCGACGCTTCTCTGGATGATTTGCCCACCAACACTTCACATCAGCTCAAGCCGGCTGCCCGGAGGAAAAGAGGCTAGGAAAGATCGTAGCAGGCACGGTTGTTGCTGCACGAGAAGTGCCTGCTCCGGAGGCTTCTTGCGAGCAGCGCTAAAAGCACGCGAACATCGCGTTTCTGTGCTTTCCTGAACAGCTTGCGCTGGGACAGTTACAGCCGTGTTTTGCAAGCTGTCCGGGGTTCTGAGGCACTAAAAGTGCGGATGTGTGGCGACTGTGCAAGACGAGAACCGGCTGCTCTGAAAGCCCTTCCTGCTCGTCACGTACGCTTTCTAGCAGCTCTACGGACACACACGCGTCAGCCTCTTCACTGTCCTACACAGCTAGCACGCTGGCAGTTACCGTCAACTTGGAAGCAGCCGCGCAGAAGGCACTCGCCCTGCAACCGGCGAACAGCGCACATTCGCGGCTACACGCGAGCCGGCCGCAATCGGAGCTTTCGCGGCTCTTCTCTCGCTCTTTCCCGCAGAGCTCCGGCGATGCACAACTCGAACCGCGAAAGCCGCAATGAGCTTTGTGCAAGCTGCGCAGAAGAAACAAGGCACTAAACCGGCAAATGTCCAGCTAATCTCCAACGTGAAAAGGCTCAGCAAGGAAAGCTCTTGCTAACAGCCCAGAAGCATTGCGACGCTTCTCTGGATGATTTGCCCACCAACACTTCACATCAGCTCAAGCCGGCTGCCCGGAGGAAAAGAGGCTAGGAAAGATCGTAGCAGGCACGGTTGTTGCTGCACGAGAAGTGCCTGCTCCGGAGGCTTCTTGCGAGCAGCGCTAAAAGCACGCGAACATCGCGTTTCTGTGCTTTCCTGAACAGCTTGCGCTGGGACAGTTACAGCCGTGTTTTGCAAGCTGTCCGGGGTTCTGAGGCACTAAAAGTGCGGATGTGTGGCGACTGTGCAAGACGAGAACCGGCTGCTCTGAAAGCCCTTCCTGCTCGTCACGTACGCTTTCTAGCAGCTCTACGGACACACACGCGTCAGCCTCTTCACTGTCCTACACAGCTAGCACGCTGGCAGTTACCGTCAACTTGGAAGCAGCCGCGCAGAAGGCACTCGCCCTGCAACCGGCGAACAGCGCACATTCGCGGCTACACGCGAGCCGGCCGCACTCGGAGCTTTCGCGGCTCTTCTCTCGCTCTTTCCCGCAGAGCTCCGGCGATGCACAACTCGAACCGCGAAAGCCGCAATGAGCTTTGTGCAAGCTGCGCAGAAGAAACAAGGCACTAAACCGGCAAATGTCCAGCTAATCTCCAACGTGAAAAGGCTCAGCAAGGAAAGCTCTTGCTAACAGCCCAGAAGCATTGCGACGCTTCTCTGGATGATTTGCCCACCAACACTTCACATCAGCTCAAGCCGGCTGCCCGGAGGAAAAGAGGCTAGGAAAGATCGTAGCAGGCACGGTTGTTGCTGCACGAGAAGTGCCTGCTCCGGAGGCTTCTTGCGAGCAGCGCTAAAAGCACGCGAACATCGCGTTTCTGTGCTTTCCTGAACAGCTTGCGCTGGGACAGTTACAGCCGTGTTTTGCAAGCTGTCCGGGGTTCTGAGGCACTAAAAGTGCGGATGTGTGGCGACTGTGCAAGACGAGAACCGGCTGCTCTGAAAGCCCTTCCTGCTCGTCACGTACGCTTTCTAGCAGCTCTACGGACACACACGCGTCAGCCTCTTCACTGTCCTACACAGCTAGCACGCTGGCAGTTACCGTCAACTTGGAAGCAGCCGCGCAGAAGGCAGTCGCCCTGCAACCGGCGAACAGCGCACATTCGCGGCTACACGCGAGCCGGCCGCACTCGGAGCTTTCGCGGCTCTTCTCTCGCTCTTTCCCGCAGAGCTCCGGCGATGCACAACTCGAACCGCGAAAGCCGCAATGAGCTTTGTGCAAGCTGCGCAGAAGAAACAAGGCACTAAACCGGCAAATGTCCAGCTAATCTCCAACGTGAAAAGGCTCAGCAAGGAAAGCTCTTGCTAACAGCCCAGAAGCATTGCGACGCTTCTCTGGATGATTTGCCCACCAACACTTCACATCAGCTCAAGCCGGCTGCCCGGAGGAAAAGAGGCTAGGAAAGATCGTAGCAGGCACGGTTGTTGCTGCACGAGAAGTGCCTGCTCCGGAGGCTTCTTGCGAGCAGCGCTAAAAGCACGCGAACATCGCGTTTCTGTGCTTTCCTGAACAGCTTGCGCTGGGACAGTTACAGCCGTGTTTTGCAAGCTGTCCGGGGTTCTGAGGCACTAAAAGTGCGGATGTGTGGCGACTGTGCAAGACGAGAACCGGCTGCTCTGAAAGCCCTTCCTGCTCGTCACGTACGCTTTCTAGCAGCTCTACGGACACACACGCGTCAGCCTCTTCACTGTCCTACACAGCTAGCACGCTGGCAGTTACCGTCAACTTGGAAGCAGCCGCGCAGAAGGCAGTCGCCCTGCAACCGGCGAACAGCGCACATTCGCGGCTACACGCGAGCTGGCCGCACTCGGAGCTTTCGCGGCTCTTCTCTCGCTCTTTCCCGCAGAGCTCCGGCGATGCACAACTCGAACCGCGAAAGCCGCAATGAGCTTTGTGCAAGCTGCGCAGAAGAAACAAGGCACTAAACCGGCAAATGTCCAGCTAATCTCCAACGTGAAAAGGCTCAGCAAGGAAAGCTCTTGCTAACAGCCCAGAAGCATTGCGACGCTTCTCTGGATGATTTGCCCACCAACACTTCACATCAGCTCAAGCCGGCTGCCCGGAGGAAAAGAGGCTAGGAAAGATCGTAGCAGGCACGGTTGTTGCTGCACGAGAAGTGCCTGCTCCGGAGGCTTCTTGCGAGCAGCGCTAAAAGCACGCGAACATCGCGTTTCTGTGCTTTCCTGAACAGCTTGCGCTGGGACAGTTACAGCCGTGTTTTGCAAGCTGTCCGGGGTTCTGAGGCACTAAAAGTGCGGATGTGTGGCGACTGTGCAAGACGAGAACCGGCTGCTCTGAAAGCCCTTCCTGCTCGTCACGTACGCTTTCTAGCAGCTCTACGGACACACACGCGTCAGCCTCTTCACTGTCCTACACAGCTAGCACGCTGGCAGTTACCGTCAACTTGGAAGCAGCCGCGCAGAAGGCACTCGCCCTGCAACCGGCGAACAGCGCACATTCGCGGCTACACGCGAGCTGGCCGCACTCGGAGCTTTCGCGGCTCTTCTCTCGCTCTTTCCCGCAGAGCTCCGGCGATGCACAACTCGAACCGCGAAAGCCGCAATGAGCTTTGTGCAAGCTGCGCAGAAGAAACAAGGCACTAAACCGGCAAATGTCCAGCTAATCTCCAACGTGAAAAGGCTCAGCAAGGAAAGCTCTTGCTAACAGCCCAGAAGCATTGCGACGCTTCTCTGGATGATTTGCCCACCAACACTTCACATCAGCTCAAGCCGGCTGCCCGGAGGAAAAGAGGCTAGGAAAGATCGTAGCAGGCACGGTTGTTGCTGCACGAGAAGTGCCTGCTCCGGAGGCTTCTTGCGAGCAGCGCTAAAAGCACGCGAACATCGCGTTTCTGTGCTTTCCTGAACAGCTTGCGCTGGGACAGTTACAGCCGTGTTTTGCAAGCTGTCCGGGGTTCTGAGGCACTAAAAGTGCGGATGTGTGGCGACTGTGCAAGACGAGAACCGGCTGCTCTGAAAGCCCTTCCTGCTCGTCACGTACGCTTTCTAGCAGCTCTACGGACACACACGCGTCAGCCTCTTCACTGTCCTACACAGCTAGCACGCTGGCAGTTACCGTCAACTTGGAAGCAGCCGCGCAGAAGGCACTCGCCCTGCAACCGGCGAACAGCGCACATTCGCGGCTACACGCGAGCTGCCGCACTCGGAGCTTTCGCGGCTCTTCTCTCGCTCTTTCCCGCAGAGCTCCGGCGATGCACAACTCGAACCGCGAAAGCCGCAATGAGCTTTGTGCAAGCTGCGCAGAAGAAACAAGGCACTAAACCGGCAAATGTCCAGCTAATCTCCAACGTGAAAAGGCTCAGCAAGGAAAGCTCTTGCTAACAGCCCAGAAGCATTGCGACGCTTCTCTGGATGATTTGCCCACCAACACTTCACATCAGCTCAAGCCGGCTGCCCGGAGGAAAAGAGGCTAGGAAAGATCGTAGCAGGCACGGTTGTTGCTGCACGAGAAGTGCCTGCTCCGGAGGCTTCTTGCGAGCAGCGCTAAAAGCACGCGAACATCGCGTTTCTGTGCTTTCCTGAACAGCTTGCGCTGGGACAGTTACAGCCGTGTTTTGCAAGCTGTCCGGGGTTCTGAGGCACTAAAAGTGCGGATGTGTGGCGACTGTGCAAGACGAGAACCGGCTGCTCTGAAAGCCCTTCCTGCTCGTCACGTACGCTTTCTAGCAGCTCTACGGACACACACGCGTCAGCCTCTTCACTGTCCTACACAGCTAGCACGCTGGCAGTTACCGTCAACTTGGAAGCAGCCGCGCAGAAGGCACTCGCCCTGCAACCGGCGAACAGCGCACATTCGCGGCTACACGCGAGCCGGCCGCACTCGGAGCTTTCGCGGCTCTTCTCTCGCTCTTTCCCGCAGAGCTCCGGCGATGCACAACTCGAACCGCGAAAGCCGCAATGAGCTTTGTGCAAGCTGCGCAGAAGAAACAAGGCACTAAACCGGCAAATGTCCAGCTAATCTCCAACGTGAAAAGGGTCAGCAAGGAAAGCTCTTGCTAACAGCCCAGAAGCATTGCGACGCTTCTCTGGATGATTTGCCCACCAACACTTCACATCAGCTCAAGCCGGCTGCCCGGAGGAAAAGAGGCTAGGAAAGATCGTAGCAGGCACGGTTGTTGCTGCACGAGAAGTGCCTGCTCCGGAGGCTTCTTGCGAGCAGCGCTAAAAGCACGCGAACATCGCGTTTCTGTGCTTTCCTGAACAGCTTGCGCTGGGACAGTTACAGCCGTGTTTTGCAAGCTGTCCGGGGTTCTGAGGCACTAAAAGTGCGGATGTGTGGCGACTGTGCAAGACGAGAACCGGCTGCTCTGAAAGCCCTTCCTGCTCGTCACGTACGCTTTCTAGCAGCTCTACGGACACACACGCGTCAGCCTCTTCACTGTCCTACACAGCTAGCACGCTGGCAGTTACCGTCAACTTGGAAGCAGCCGCGCAGAAGGCAGTCGCCCTGCAACCGGCGAACAGCGCACATTCGCGGCTACACGCGAGCCGGCCGCACTCGGAGCTTTCGCGGCTCTTCTCTCGCTCTTTCCCGCAGAGCTCCGGCGATGCACAACTCGAACCGCGAAAGCCGCAATGAGCTTTGTGCAAGCTGCGCAGAAGAAACAAGGCACTAAACCGGCAAATGTCCAGCTAATCTCCAACGTGAAAAGGCTCAGCAAGGAAAGCTCTTGCTAACAGCCCAGAAGCATTGCGACGCTTCTCTGGATGATTTGCCCACCAACACTTCACATCAGCTCAAGCCGGCTGCCCGGAGGAAAAGAGGCTAGGAAAGATCGTAGCAGGCACGGTTGTTGCTGCACGAGAAGTGCCTGCTCCGGAGGCTTCTTGCGAGCAGCGCTAAAAGCACGCGAACATCGCGTTTCTGTGCTTTCCTGAACAGCTTGCGCTGGGACAGTTACAGCCGTGTTTTGCAAGCTGTCCGGGGTTCTGAGGCACTAAAAGTGCGGATGTGTGGCGACTGTGCAAGACGAGAACCGGCTGCTCTGAAAGCCCTTCCTGCTCGTCACGTACGCTTTCTAGCAGCTCTACGGACACACACGCGTCAGCCTCTTCACTGTCCTACACAGCTAGCACGCTGGCAGTTACCGTCAACTTGGAAGCAGCCGCGCAGAAGGCACTCGCCCTGCAACCGGCGAACAGCGCACATTCGCGGCTACACGCGAGCTGGCCGCACTCGGAGCTTTCGCGGCTCTTCTCTCGCTCTTTCCCGCAGAGCTCCGGCGATGCACAACTCGAACCGCGAAAGCCGCAATGAGCTTTGTGCAAGCTGCGCAGAAGAAACAAGGCACTAAACCGGCAAATGTCCAGCTAATCTCCAACGTGAAAAGGCTCAGCAAGGAAAGCTCTTGCTAACAGCCCAGAAGCATTGCGACGCTTCTCTGGATGATTTGCCCACCAACACTTCACATCAGCTCAAGCCGGCTGCCCGGAGGAAAAGAGGCTAGGAAAGATCGTAGCAGGCACGGTTGTTGCTGCACGAGAAGTGCCTGCTCCGGAGGCTTCTTGCGAGCAGCGCTAAAAGCACGCGAACATCGCGTTTCTGTGCTTTCCTGAACAGCTTGCGCTGGGACAGTTACAGCCGTGTTTTGCAAGCTGTCCGGGGTTCTGAGGCACTAAAAGTGCGGATGTGTGGCGACTGTGCAAGACGAGAACCGGCTGCTCTGAAAGCCCTTCCTGCTCGTCACGTACGCTTTCTAGCAGCTCTACGGACACACACGCGTCAGCCTCTTCACTGTCCTACACAGCTAGCACGCTGGCAGTTACCGTCAACTTGGAAGCAGCCGCGCAGAAGGCACTCGCCCTGCAACCGGCGAACAGCGCACATTCGCGGCTACACGCGAGCTGGCCGCACTCGGAGCTTTCGCGGCTCTTCTCTCGCTCTTTCCCGCAGAGCTCCGGCGATGCACAACTCGAACCGCGAAAGCCGCAATGAGCTTTGTGCAAGCTGCGCAGAAGAAACAAGGCACTAAACCGGCAAATGTCCAGCTAATCTCCAACGTGAAAAGGCTCAGCAAGGAAAGCTCTTGCTAACAGCCCAGAAGCATTGCGACGCTTCTCTGGATGATTTGCCCACCAACACTTCACATCAGCTCAAGCCGGCTGCCCGGAGGAAAAGAGGCTAGGAAAGATCGTAGCAGGCACGGTTGTTGCTGCACGAGAAGTGCCTGCTCCGGAGGCTTCTTGCGAGCAGCGCTAAAAGCACGCGAACATCGCGTTTCTGTGCTTTCCTGAACAGCTTGCGCTGGGACAGTTACAGCCGTGTTTTGCAAGCTGTCCGGGGTTCTGAGGCACTAAAAGTGCGGATGTGTGGCGACTGTGCAAGACGAGAACCGGCTGCTCTGAAAGCCCTTCCTGCTCGTCACGTACGCTTTCTAGCAGCTCTACGGACACACACGCGTCAGCCTCTTCACTGTCCTACACAGCTAGCACGCTGGCAGTTACCGTCAACTTGGAAGCAGCCGCGCAGAAGGCACTCGCCCTGCAACCGGCGAACAGCGCACATTCGCGGCTACACGCGAGCTGGCCGCACTCGGAGCTTTCGCGGCTCTTCTCTCGCTCTTTCCCGCAGAGCTCCGGCGATGCACAACTCGAACCGCGAAAGCCGCAATGAGCTTTGTGCAAGCTGCGCAGAAGAAACAAGGCACTAAACCGGCAAATGTCCAGCTAATCTCCAACGTGAAAAGGCTCAGCAAGGAAAGCTCTTGCTAACAGCCCAGAAGCATTGCGACGCTTCTCTGGATGATTTGCCCACCAACACTTCACATCAGCTCAAGCCGGCTGCCCGGAGGAAAAGAGGCTAGGAAAGATCGTAGCAGGCACGGTTGTTGCTGCACGAGAAGTGCCTGCTCCGGAGGCTTCTTGCGAGCAGCGCTAAAAGCACGCGAACATCGCGTTTCTGTGCTTTCCTGAACAGCTTGCGCTGGGACAGTTACAGCCGTGTTTTGCAAGCTGTCCGGGGTTCTGAGGCACTAAAAGTGCGGATGTGTGGCGACTGTGCAAGACGAGAACCGGCTGCTCTGAAAGCCCTTCCTGCTCGTCACGTACGCTTTCTAGCAGCTCTACGGACACACACGCGTCAGCCTCTTCACTGTCCTACACAGCTAGCACGCTGGCAGTTACCGTCAACTTGGAAGCAGCCGCGCAGAAGGCACTCGCCCTGCAACCGGCGAACAGCGCACATTCGCGGCTACACGCGAGCCGGCCGCACTCGGAGCTTTCGCGGCTCTTCTCTCGCTCTTTCCCGCAGAGCTCCGGCGATGCACAACTCGAACCGCGAAAGCCGCAATGAGCTTTGTGCAAGCTGCGCAGAAGAAACAAGGCACTAAACCGGCAAATGTCCAGCTAATCTCCAACGTGAAAAGGCTCAGCAAGGAAAGCTCTTGCTAACAGCCCAGAAGCATTGCGACGCTTCTCTGGATGATTTGCCCACCAACACTTCACATCAGCTCAAGCCGGCTGCCCGGAGGAAAAGAGGCTAGGAAAGATCGTAGCAGGCACGGTTGTTGCTGCACGAGAAGTGCCTGCTCCGGAGGCTTCTTGCGAGCAGCGCTAAAAGCACGCGAACATCGCGTTTCTGTGCTTTCCTGAACAGCTTGCGCTGGGACAGTTACAGCCGTGTTTTGCAAGCTGTCCGGGGTTCTGAGGCACTAAAAGTGCGGATGTGTGGCGACTGTGCAAGACGAGAACCGGCTGCTCTGAAAGCCCTTCCTGCTCGTCACGTACGCTTTCTAGCAGCTCTACGGACACACACGCGTCAGCCTCTTCACTGTCCTACACAGCTAGCACGCTGGCAGTTACCGTCAACTTGGAAGCAGCCGCGCAGAAGGCACTCGCCCTGCAACCGGCGAACAGCGCACATTCGCGGCTACACGCGAGCCGGCCGCACTCGGAGCTTTCGCGGCTCTTCTCTCGCTCTTTCCCGCAGAGCTCCGGCGATGCACAACTCGAACCGCGAAAGCCGCAATGAGCTTTGTGCAAGCTGCGCAGAAGAAACAAGGCACTAAACCGGCAAATGTCCAGCTAATCTCCAACGTGAAAAGGCTCAGCAAGGAAAGCTCTTGCTAACAGCCCAGAAGCATTGCGACGCTTCTCTGGATGATTTGCCCACCAACACTTCACATCAGCTCAAGCCGGCTGCCCGGAGGAAAAGAGGCTAGGAAAGATCGTAGCAGGCACGGTTGTTGCTGCACGAGAAGTGCCTGCTCCGGAGGCTTCTTGCGAGCAGCGCTAAAAGCACGCGAACATCGCGTTTCTGTGCTTTCCTGAACAGCTTGCGCTGGGACAGTTACAGCCGTGTTTTGCAAGCTGTCCGGGGTTCTGAGGCACTAAAAGTGCGGATGTGTGGCGACTGTGCAAGACGAGAACCGGCTGCTCTGAAAGCCCTTCCTGCTCGTCACGTACGCTTTCTAGCAGCTCTACGGACACACACGCGTCAGCCTCTTCACTGTCCTACACAGCTAGCACGCTGGCAGTTACCGTCAACTTGGAAGCAGCCGCGCAGAAGGCACTCGCCCTGCAACCGGCGAACAGCGCACATTCGCGGCTACACGCGAGCTGGCCGCACTCGGAGCTTTCGCGGCTCTTCTCTCGCTCTTTCCCGCAGAGCTCCGGCGATGCACAACTCGAACCGCGAAAGCCGCAATGAGCTTTGTGCAAGCTGCGCAGAAGAAACAAGGCACTAAACCGGCAAATGTCCAGCTAATCTCCAACGTGAAAAGGCTCAGCAAGGAAAGCTCTTGCTAACAGCCCAGAAGCATTGCGACGCTTCTCTGGATGATTTGCCCACCAACACTTCACATCAGCTCAAGCCGGCTGCCCGGAGGAAAAGAGGCTAGGAAAGATCGTAGCAGGCACGGTTGTTGCTGCACGAGAAGTGCCTGCTCCGGAGGCTTCTTGCGAGCAGCGCTAAAAGCACGCGAACATCGCGTTTCTGTGCTTTCCTGAACAGCTTGCGCCGGGACAGTTACAGCCGTGTTTTGCAAGCTGTCCGGGGTTCTGAGGCACTAAAAGTGCGGATGTGTGGCGACTGTGCAAGACGAGAACCGGCTGCTCTGAAAGCCCTTCCTGCTCGTCACGTACGCTTTCTAGCAGCTCTACGGACACACACGCGTCAGCCTCTTCACTGTCCTACACAGCTAGCACGCTGGCAGTTACCGTCAACTTGGAAGCAGCCGCGCAGAAGGCACTCGCCCTGCAACCGGCGAACAGCGCACATTCGCGGCTACACGCGAGCTGGCCGCACTCGGAGCTTTCGCGGCTCTTCTCTCGCTCTTTCCCGCAGAGCTCCGGCGATGCACAACTCGAACCGCGAAAGCCGCAATGAGCTTTGTGCAAGCTGCGCAGAAGAAACAAGGCACTAAACCGGCAAATGTCCAGCTAATCTCCAACGTGAAAAGGCTCAGCAAGGAAAGCTCTTGCTAACAGCCCAGAAGCATTGCGACGCTTCTCTGGATGATTTGCCCACCAACACTTCACATCAGCTCAAGCCGGCTGCCCGGAGGAAAAGAGGCTAGGAAAGATCGTAGCAGGCACGGTTGTTGCTGCACGAGAAGTGCCTGCTCCGGAGGCTTCTTGCGAGCAGCGCTAAAAGCACGCGAACATCGCGTTTCTGTGCTTTCCTGAACAGCTTGCGCTGGGACAGTTACAGCCGTGTTTTGCAAGCTGTCCGGGGTTCTGAGGCACTAAAAGTGCGGATGTGTGGCGACTGTGCAAGACGAGAACCGGCTGCTCTGAAAGCCCTTCCTGCTCGTCACGTACGCTTTCTAGCAGCTCTACGGACACACACGCGTCAGCCTCTTCACTGTCCTACACAGCTAGCACGCTGGCAGTTACCGTCAACTTGGAAGCAGCCGCGCAGAAGGCACTCGCCCTGCAACCGGCGAACAGCGCACATTCGCGGCTACACGCGAGCTGGCCGCACTCGGAGCTTTCGCGGCTCTTCTCTCGCTCTTTCCCGCAGAGCTCCGGCGATGCACAACTCGAACCGCGAAAGCCGCAATGAGCTTTGTGCAAGCTGCGCAGAAGAAACAAGGCACTAAACCGGCAAATGTCCAGCTAATCTCCAACGTGAAAAGGCTCAGCAAGGAAAGCTCTTGCTAACAGCCCAGAAGCATTGCGACGCTTCTCTGGATGATTTGCCCACCAACACTTCACATCAGCTCAAGCCGGCTGCCCGGAGGAAAAGAGGCTAGGAAAGATCGTAGCAGGCACGGTTGTTGCTGCACGAGAAGTGCCTGCTCCGGAGGCTTCTTGCGAGCAGCGCTAAAAGCACGCGAACATCGCGTTTCTGTGCTTTCCTGAACAGCTTGCGCTGGGACAGTTACAGCCGTGTTTTGCAAGCTGTCCGGGGTTCTGAGGCACTAAAAGTGCGGATGTGTGGCGACTGTGCAAGACGAGAACCGGCTGCTCTGAAAGCCCTTCCTGCTCGTCACGTACGCTTTCTAGCAGCTCTACGGACACACACGCGTCAGCCTCTTCACTGTCCTACACAGCTAGCACGCTGGCAGTTACCGTCAACTTGGAAGCAGCCGCGCAGAAGGCACTCGCCCTGCAACCGGCGAACAGCGCACATTCGCGGCTACACGCGAGCCGGCCGCACTCGGAGCTTTCGCGGCTCTTCTCTCGCTCTTTCCCGCAGAGCTCCGGCGATGCACAACTCGAACCGCGAAAGCCGCAATGAGCTTTGTGCAAGCTGCGCAGAAGAAACAAGGCACTAAACCGGCAAATGTCCAGCTAATCTCCAACGTGAAAAGGCTCAGCAAGGAAAGCTCTTGCTAACAGCCCAGAAGCATTGCGACGCTTCTCTGGATGATTTGCCCACCAACACTTCACATCAGCTCAAGCCGGCTGCCCGGAGGAAAAGAGGCTAGGAAAGATCGTAGCAGGCACGGTTGTTGCTGCACGAGAAGTGCCTGCTCCGGAGGCTTCTTGCGAGCAGCGCTAAAAGCACGCGAACATCGCGTTTCTGTGCTTTCCTGAACAGCTTGCGCTGGGACAGTTACAGCCGTGTTTTGCAAGCTGTCCGGGGTTCTGAGGCACTAAAAGTGCGGATGTGTGGCGACTGTGCAAGACGAGAACCGGCTGCTCTGAAAGCCCTTCCTGCTCGTCACGTACGCTTTCTAGCAGCTCTACGGACACACACGCGTCAGCCTCTTCACTGTCCTACACAGCTAGCACGCTGGCAGTTACCGTCAACTTGGAAGCAGCCGCGCAGAAGGCACTCGCCCTGCAACCGGCGAACAGCGCACATTCGCGGCTACACGCGAGCCGGCCGCACTCGGAGCTTTCGCGGCTCTTCTCTCGCTCTTTCCCGCAGAGCTCCGGCGATGCACAACTCGAACCGCGAAAGCCGCAATGAGCTTTGTGCAAGCTGCGCAGAAGAAACAAGGCACTAAACCGGCAAATGTCCAGCTAATCTCCAACGTGAAAAGGCTCAGCAAGGAAAGCTCTTGCTAACAGCCCAGAAGCATTGCGACGCTTCTCTGGATGATTTGCCCACCAACACTTCACATCAGCTCAAGCCGGCTGCCCGGAGGAAAAGAGGCTAGGAAAGATCGTAGCAGGCACGGTTGTTGCTGCACGAGAAGTGCCTGCTCCGGAGGCTTCTTGCGAGCAGCGCTAAAAGCACGCGAACATCGCGTTTCTGTGCTTTCCTGAACAGCTTGCGCTGGGACAGTTACAGCCGTGTTTTGCAAGCTGTCCGGGGTTCTGAGGCACTAAAAGTGCGGATGTGTGGCGACTGTGCAAGACGAGAACCGGCTGCTCTGAAAGCCCTTCCTGCTCGTCACGTACGCTTTCTAGCAGCTCTACGGACACACACGCGTCAGCCTCTTCACTGTCCTACACAGCTAGCACGCTGGCAGTTACCGTCAACTTGGAAGCAGCCGCGCAGAAGGCACTCGCCCTGCAACCGGCGAACAGCGCACATTCGCGGCTACACGCGAGCTGGCCGCACTCGGAGCTTTCGCGGCTCTTCTCTCGCTCTTTCCCGCAGAGCTCCGGCGATGCACAACTCGAACCGCGAAAGCCGCAATGAGCTTTGTGCAAGCTGCGCAGAAGAAACAAGGCACTAAACCGGCAAATGTCCAGCTAATCTCCAACGTGAAAAGGCTCAGCAAGGAAAGCTCTTGCTAACAGCCCAGAAGCATTGCGACGCTTCTCTGGATGATTTGCCCACCAACACTTCACATCAGCTCAAGCCGGCTGCCCGGAGGAAAAGAGGCTAGGAAAGATCGTAGCAGGCACGGTTGTTGCTGCACGAGAAGTGCCTGCTCCGGAGGCTTCTTGCGAGCAGCGCTAAAAGCACGCGAACATCGCGTTTCTGTGCTTTCCTGAACAGCTTGCGCTGGGACAGTTACAGCCGTGTTTTGCAAGCTGTCCGGGGTTCTGAGGCACTAAAAGTGCGGATGTGTGGCGACTGTGCAAGACGAGAACCGGCTGCTCTGAAAGCCCTTCCTGCTCGTCACGTACGCTTTCTAGCAGCTCTACGGACACACACGCGTCAGCCTCTTCACTGTCCTACACAGCTAGCACGCTGGCAGTTACCGTCAACTTGGAAGCAGCCGCGCAGAAGGCACTCGCCCTGCAACCGGCGAACAGCGCACATTCGCGGCTACACGCGAGCTGGCCGCACTCGGAGCTTTCGCGGCTCTTCTCTCGCTCTTTCCCGCAGAGCTCCGGCGATGCACAACTCGAACCGCGAAAGCCGCAATGAGCTTTGTGCAAGCTGCGCAGAAGAAACAAGGCACTAAACCGGCAAATGTCCAGCTAATCTCCAACGTGAAAAGGCTCAGCAAGGAAAGCTCTTGCTAACAGCCCAGAAGCATTGCGACGCTTCTCTGGATGATTTGCCCACCAACACTTCACATCAGCTCAAGCCGGCTGCCCGGAGGAAAAGAGGCTAGGAAAGATCGTAGCAGGCACGGTTGTTGCTGCACGAGAAGTGCCTGCTCCGGAGGCTTCTTGCGAGCAGCGCTAAAAGCACGCGAACATCGCGTTTCTGTGCTTTCCTGAACAGCTTGCGCTGGGACAGTTACAGCCGTGTTTTGCAAGCTGTCCGGGGTTCTGAGGCACTAAAAGTGCGGATGTGTGGCGACTGTGCAAGACGAGAACCGGCTGCTCTGAAAGCCCTTCCTGCTCGTCACGTACGCTTTCTAGCAGCTCTACGGACACACACGCGTCAGCCTCTTCACTGTCCTACACAGCTAGCACGCTGGCAGTTACCGTCAACTTGGAAGCAGCCGCGCAGAAGGCAGTCGCCCTGCAACCGGCGAACAGCGCACATTCGCGGCTACACGCGAGCCGGCCGCACTCGGAGCTTTCGCGGCTCTTCTCTCGCTCTTTCCCGCAGAGCTCCGGCGATGCACAACTCGAACCGCGAAAGCCGCAATGAGCTTTGTGCAAGCTGCGCAGAAGAAACAAGGCACTAAACCGGCAAATGTCCAGCTAATCTCCAACGTGAAAAGGGTCAGGCAAGGAAAGCTCTTGCTAACAGACCAGAAGCATTGCGACGCTTCTCTGGATGATTTGCCCACCAACACTTCACATCAGCTCAAGCCGGCTGCCCGGAGGAAAAGAGGCTAGGAAAGATCGTAGCAGGCACGGTTGTTGCTGCACGAGAAGTGCCTGCTCCGGAGGCTTCTTGCGAGCAGCGCTAAAAGCACGCGAACATCGCGTTTCTGTGCTTTCCTGAACAGCTTGCGCTGGGACAGTTACAGCCGTGTTTTGCAAGCTGTCCGGGGTTCTGAGGCACTAAAAGTGCGGATGTGTGGCGACTGTGCAAGACGAGAACCGGCTGCTCTGAAAGCCCTTCCTGCTCGTCACGTACGCTTTCTAGCAGCTCTACGGACACACACGCGTCAGCCTCTTCACTGTCCTACACAGCTAGCACGCTGGCAGTTACCGTCAACTTGGAAGCAGCCGCGCAGAAGGCACTCGCCCTGCAACCGGCGAACAGCGCACATTCGCGGCTACACGCGAGCCGGCCGCACTCGGAGCTTTCGCGGCTCTTCTCTCGCTCTTTCCCGCAGAGCTCCGGCGATGCACAACTCGAACCGCGAAAGCCGCAATGAGCTTTGTGCAAGCTGCGCAGAAGAAACAAGGCACTAAACCGGCAAATGTCCAGCTAATCTCCAACGTGAAAAGGCTCAGCAAGGAAAGCTCTTGCTAACAGCCCAGAAGCATTGCGACGCTTCTCTGGATGATTTGCCCACCAACACTTCACATCAGCTCAAGCCGGCTGCCCGGAGGAAAAGAGGCTAGGAAAGATCGTAGCAGGCACGGTTGTTGCTGCACGAGAAGTGCCTGCTCCGGAGGCTTCTTGCGAGCAGCGCTAAAAGCACGCGAACATCGCGTTTCTGTGCTTTCCTGAACAGCTTGCGCTGGGACAGTTACAGCCGTGTTTTGCAAGCTGTCCGGGGTTCTGAGGCACTAAAAGTGCGGATGTGTGGCGACTGTGCAAGACGAGAACCGGCTGCTCTGAAAGCCCTTCCTGCTCGTCACGTACGCTTTCTAGCAGCTCTACGGACACACACGCGTCAGCCTCTTCACTGTCCTACACAGCTAGCACGCTGGCAGTTACCGTCAACTTGGAAGCAGCCGCGCAGAAGGCACTCGCCCTGCAACCGGCGAACAGCGCACATTCGCGGCTACACGCGAGCTGGCCGCACTCGGAGCTTTCGCGGCTCTTCTCTCGCTCTTTCCCGCAGAGCTCCGGCGATGCACAACTCGAACCGCGAAAGCCGCAATGAGCTTTGTGCAAGCTGCGCAGAAGAAACAAGGCACTAAACCGGCAAATGTCCAGCTAATCTCCAACGTGAAAAGGCTCAGCAAGGAAAGCTCTTGCTAACAGCCCAGAAGCATTGCGACGCTTCTCTGGATGATTTGCCCACCAACACTTCACATCAGCTCAAGCCGGCTGCCCGGAGGAAAAGAGGCTAGGAAAGATCGTAGCAGGCACGGTTGTTGCTGCACGAGAAGTGCCTGCTCCGGAGGCTTCTTGCGAGCAGCGCTAAAAGCACGCGAACATCGCGTTTCTGTGCTTTCCTGAACAGCTTGCGCTGGGACAGTTACAGCCGTGTTTTGCAAGCTGTCCGGGGTTCTGAGGCACTAAAAGTGCGGATGTGTGGCGACTGTGCAAGACGAGAACCGGCTGCTCTGAAAGCCCTTCCTGCTCGTCACGTACGCTTTCTAGCAGCTCTACGGACACACACGCGTCAGCCTCTTCACTGTCCTACACAGCTAGCACGCTGGCAGTTACCGTCAACTTGGAAGCAGCCGCGCAGAAGGCACTCGCCCTGCAACCGGCGAACAGCGCACATTCGCGGCTACACGCGAGCCGGCCGCACTCGGAGCTTTCGCGGCTCTTCTCTCGCTCTTTCCCGCAGAGCTCCGGCGATGCACAACTCGAACCGCGAAAGCCGCAATGAGCTTTGTGCAAGCTGCGCAGAAGAAACAAGGCACTAAACCGGCAAATGTCCAGCTAATCTCCAACGTGAAAAGGCTCAGCAAGGAAAGCTCTTGCTAACAGCCCAGAAGCATTGCGACGCTTCTCTGGATGATTTGCCCACCAACACTTCACATCAGCTCAAGCCGGCTGCCCGGAGGAAAAGAGGCTAGGAAAGATCGTAGCAGGCACGGTTGTTGCTGCACGAGAAGTGCCTGCTCCGGAGGCTTCTTGCGAGCAGCGCTAAAAGCACGCGAACATCGCGTTTCTGTGCTTTCCTGAACAGCTTGCGCTGGGACAGTTACAGCCGTGTTTTGCAAGCTGTCCGGGGTTCTGAGGCACTAAAAGTGCGGATGTGTGGCGACTGTGCAAGACGAGAACCGGCTGCTCTGAAAGCCCTTCCTGCTCGTCACGTACGCTTTCTAGCAGCTCTACGGACACACACGCGTCAGCCTCTTCACTGTCCTACACAGCTAGCACGCTGGCAGTTACCGTCAACTTGGAAGCAGCCGCGCAGAAGGCACTCGCCCTGCAACCGGCGAACAGCGCACATTCGCGGCTACACGCGAGCCGGCCGCACTCGGAGCTTTCGCGGCTCTTCTCTCGCTCTTTCCCGCAGAGCTCCGGCGATGCACAACTCGAACCGCGAAAGCCGCAATGAGCTTTGTGCAAGCTGCGCAGAAGAAACAAGGCACTAAACCGGCAAATGTCCAGCTAATCTCCAACGTGAAAAGGCTCAGCAAGGAAAGCTCTTGCTAACAGCCCAGAAGCATTGCGACGCTTCTCTGGATGATTTGCCCACCAACACTTCACATCAGCTCAAGCCGGCTGCCCGGAGGAAAAGAGGCTAGGAAAGATCGTAGCAGGCACGGTTGTTGCTGCACGAGAAGTGCCTGCTCCGGAGGCTTCTTGCGAGCAGCGCTAAAAGCACGCGAACATCGCGTTTCTGTGCTTTCCTGAACAGCTTGCGCTGGGACAGTTACAGCCGTGTTTTGCAAGCTGTCCGGGGTTCTGAGGCACTAAAAGTGCGGATGTGTGGCGACTGTGCAAGACGAGAACCGGCTGCTCTGAAAGCCCTTCCTGCTCGTCACGTACGCTTTCTAGCAGCTCTACGGACACACACGCGTCAGCCTCTTCACTGTCCTACACAGCTAGCACGCTGGCAGTTACCGTCAACTTGGAAGCAGCCGCGCAGAAGGCACTCGCCCTGCAACCGGCGAACAGCGCACATTCGCGGCTACACGCGAGCTGGCCGCACTCGGAGCTTTCGCGGCTCTTCTCTCGCTCTTTCCCGCAGAGCTCCGGCGATGCACAACTCGAACCGCGAAAGCCGCAATGAGCTTTGTGCAAGCTGCGCAGAAGAAACAAGGCACTAAACCGGCAAATGTCCAGCTAATCTCCAACGTGAAAAGGCTCAGCAAGGAAAGCTCTTGCTAACAGCCCAGAAGCATTGCGACGCTTCTCTGGATGATTTGCCCACCAACACTTCACATCAGCTCAAGCCGGCTGCCCGGAGGAAAAGAGGCTAGGAAAGATCGTAGCAGGCACGGTTGTTGCTGCACGAGAAGTGCCTGCTCCGGAGGCTTCTTGCGAGCAGCGCTAAAAGCACGCGAACATCGCGTTTCTGTGCTTTCCTGAACAGCTTGCGCTGGGACAGTTACAGCCGTGTTTTGCAAGCTGTCCGGGGTTCTGAGGCACTAAAAGTGCGGATGTGTGGCGACTGTGCAAGACGAGAACCGGCTGCTCTGAAAGCCCTTCCTGCTCGTCACGTACGCTTTCTAGCAGCTCTACGGACACACACGCGTCAGCCTCTTCACTGTCCTACACAGCTAGCACGCTGGCAGTTACCGTCAACTTGGAAGCAGCCGCGCAGAAGGCAGTCGCCCTGCAACCGGCGAACAGCGCACATTCGCGGCTACACGCGAGCCGGCCGCACTCGGAGCTTTCGCGGCTCTTCTCTCGCTCTTTCCCGCAGAGCTCCGGCGATGCACAACTCGAACCGCGAAAGCCGCAATGAGCTTTGTGCAAGCTGCGCAGAAGAAACAAGGCACTAAACCGGCAAATGTCCAGCTAATCTCCAACGTGAAAAGGCTCAGCAAGGAAAGCTCTTGCTAACAGCCCAGAAGCATTGCGACGCTTCTCTGGATGATTTGCCCACCAACACTTCACATCAGCTCAAGCCGGCTGCCCGGAGGAAAAGAGGCTAGGAAAGATCGTAGCAGGCACGGTTGTTGCTGCACGAGAAGTGCCTGCTCCGGAGGCTTCTTGCGAGCAGCGCTAAAAGCACGCGAACATCGCGTTTCTGTGCTTTCCTGAACAGCTTGCGCTGGGACAGTTACAGCCGTGTTTTGCAAGCTGTCCGGGGTTCTGAGGCACTAAAAGTGCGGATGTGTGGCGACTGTGCAAGACGAGAACCGGCTGCTCTGAAAGCCCTTCCTGCTCGTCACGTACGCTTTCTAGCAGCTCTACGGACACACACGCGTCAGCCTCTTCACTGTCCTACACAGCTAGCACGCTGGCAGTTACCGTCAACTTGGAAGCAGCCGCGCAGAAGGCAGTCGCCCTGCAACCGGCGAACAGCGCACATTCGCGGCTACACGCGAGCTGGCCGCACTCGGAGCTTTCGCGGCTCTTCTCTCGCTCTTTCCCGCAGAGCTCCGGCGATGCACAACTCGAACCGCGAAAGCCGCAATGAGCTTTGTGCAAGCTGCGCAGAAGAAACAAGGCACTAAACCGGCAAATGTCCAGCTAATCTCCAACGTGAAAAGGCTCAGCAAGGAAAGCTCTTGCTAACAGCCCAGAAGCATTGCGACGCTTCTCTGGATGATTTGCCCACCAACACTTCACATCAGCTCAAGCCGGCTGCCCGGAGGAAAAGAGGCTAGGAAAGATCGTAGCAGGCACGGTTGTTGCTGCACGAGAAGTGCCTGCTCCGGAGGCTTCTTGCGAGCAGCGCTAAAAGCACGCGAACATCGCGTTTCTGTGCTTTCCTGAACAGCTTGCGCTGGGACAGTTACAGCCGTGTTTTGCAAGCTGTCCGGGGTTCTGAGGCACTAAAAGTGCGGATGTGTGGCGACTGTGCAAGACGAGAACCGGCTGCTCTGAAAGCCCTTCCTGCTCGTCACGTACGCTTTCTAGCAGCTCTACGGACACACACGCGTCAGCCTCTTCACTGTCCTACACAGCTAGCACGCTGGCAGTTACCGTCAACTTGGAAGCAGCCGCGCAGAAGGCACTCGCCCTGCAACCGGCGAACAGCGCACATTCGCGGCTACACGCGAGCTGGCCGCACTCGGAGCTTTCGCGGCTCTTCTCTCGCTCTTTCCCGCAGAGCTCCGGCGATGCACAACTCGAACCGCGAAAGCCGCAATGAGCTTTGTGCAAGCTGCGCAGAAGAAACAAGGCACTAAACCGGCAAATGTCCAGCTAATCTCCAACGTGAAAAGGCTCAGCAAGGAAAGCTCTTGCTAACAGCCCAGAAGCATTGCGACGCTTCTCTGGATGATTTGCCCACCAACACTTCACATCAGCTCAAGCCGGCTGCCCGGAGGAAAAGAGGCTAGGAAAGATCGTAGCAGGCACGGTTGTTGCTGCACGAGAAGTGCCTGCTCCGGAGGCTTCTTGCGAGCAGCGCTAAAAGCACGCGAACATCGCGTTTCTGTGCTTTCCTGAACAGCTTGCGCTGGGACAGTTACAGCCGTGTTTTGCAAGCTGTCCGGGGTTCTGAGGCACTAAAAGTGCGGATGTGTGGCGACTGTGCAAGACGAGAACCGGCTGCTCTGAAAGCCCTTCCTGCTCGTCACGTACGCTTTCTAGCAGCTCTACGGACACACACGCGTCAGCCTCTTCACTGTCCTACACAGCTAGCACGCTGGCAGTTACCGTCAACTTGGAAGCAGCCGCGCAGAAGGCACTCGCCCTGCAACCGGCGAACAGCGCACATTCGCGGCTACACGCGAGCTGGCCGCACTCGGAGCTTTCGCGGCTCTTCTCTCGCTCTTTCCCGCAGAGCTCCGGCGATGCACAACTCGAACCGCGAAAGCCGCAATGAGCTTTGTGCAAGCTGCGCAGAAGAAACAAGGCACTAAACCGGCAAATGTCCAGCTAATCTCCAACGTGAAAAGGCTCAGCAAGGAAAGCTCTTGCTAACAGCCCAGAAGCATTGCGACGCTTCTCTGGATGATTTGCCCACCAACACTTCACATCAGCTCAAGCCGGCTGCCCGGAGGAAAAGAGGCTAGGAAAGATCGTAGCAGGCACGGTTGTTGCTGCACGAGAAGTGCCTGCTCCGGAGGCTTCTTGCGAGCAGCGCTAAAAGCACGCGAACATCGCGTTTCTGTGCTTTCCTGAACAGCTTGCGCTGGGACAGTTACAGCCGTGTTTTGCAAGCTGTCCGGGGTTCTGAGGCACTAAAAGTGCGGATGTGTGGCGACTGTGCAAGACGAGAACCGGCTGCTCTGAAAGCCCTTCCTGCTCGTCACGTACGCTTTCTAGCAGCTCTACGGACACACACGCGTCAGCCTCTTCACTGTCCTACACAGCTAGCACGCTGGCAGTTACCGTCAACTTGGAAGCAGCCGCGCAGAAGGCACTCGCCCTGCAACCGGCGAACAGCGCACATTCGCGGCTACACGCGAGCCGGCCGCACTCGGAGCTTTCGCGGCTCTTCTCTCGCTCTTTCCCGCAGAGCTCCGGCGATGCACAACTCGAACCGCGAAAGCCGCAATGAGCTTTGTGCAAGCTGCGCAGAAGAAACAAGGCACTAAACCGGCAAATGTCCAGCTAATCTCCAACGTGAAAAGGCTCAGCAAGGAAAGCTCTTGCTAACAGCCCAGAAGCATTGCGACGCTTCTCTGGATGATTTGCCCACCAACACTTCACATCAGCTCAAGCCGGCTGCCCGGAGGAAAAGAGGCTAGGAAAGATCGTAGCAGGCACGGTTGTTGCTGCACGAGAAGTGCCTGCTCCGGAGGCTTCTTGCGAGCAGCGCTAAAAGCACGCGAACATCGCGTTTCTGTGCTTTCCTGAACAGCTTGCGCTGGGACAGTTACAGCCGTGTTTTGCAAGCTGTCCGGGGTTCTGAGGCACTAAAAGTGCGGATGTGTGGCGACTGTGCAAGACGAGAACCGGCTGCTCTGAAAGCCCTTCCTGCTCGTCACGTACGCTTTCTAGCAGCTCTACGGACACACACGCGTCAGCCTCTTCACTGTCCTACACAGCTAGCACGCTGGCAGTTACCGTCAACTTGGAAGCAGCCGCGCAGAAGGCACTCGCCCTGCAACCGGCGAACAGCGCACATTCGCGGCTACACGCGAGCCGGCCGCACTCGGAGCTTTCGCGGCTCTTCTCTCGCTCTTTCCCGCAGAGCTCCGGCGATGCACAACTCGAACCGCGAAAGCCGCAATGAGCTTTGTGCAAGCTGCGCAGAAGAAACAAGGCACTAAACCGGCAAATGTCCAGCTAATCTCCAACGTGAAAAGGCTCAGCAAGGAAAGCTCTTGCTAACAGCCCAGAAGCATTGCGACGCTTCTCTGGATGATTTGCCCACCAACACTTCACATCAGCTCAAGCCGGCTGCCCGGAGGAAAAGAGGCTAGGAAAGATCGTAGCAGGCACGGTTGTTGCTGCACGAGAAGTGCCTGCTCCGGAGGCTTCTTGCGAGCAGCGCTAAAAGCACGCGAACATCGCGTTTCT
The DNA here is from genome assembly GCF_036417535.1 of Chlamydotis macqueenii. Classification (NCBI taxonomy): domain Eukaryota; kingdom Metazoa; phylum Chordata; class Aves; order Otidiformes; family Otididae; genus Chlamydotis; species Chlamydotis macqueenii. The sequence continues at coordinate 417,642 of NW_028239071.1, forward strand.
GTGCTTTCCTGAACAGCTTGCGCTGGGACAGTTACAGCCGTGTTTTGCAAGCTGTCCGGGGTTCTGAGGCACTAAAAGTGCGGATGTGTGGCGACTGTGCAAGACGAGAACCGGCTGCTCTGAAAGCCCTTCCTGCTCGTCACGTACGCTTTCTAGCAGCTCTACGGACACACACGCGTCAGCCTCTTCACTGTCCTACACAGCTAGCACGCTGGCAGTTACCGTCAACTTGGAAGCAGCCGCGCAGAAGGCACTCGCCCTGCAACCGGCGAACAGCGCACATTCGCGGCTACACGCGAGCTGGCCGCACTCGGAGCTTTCGCGGCTCTTCTCTCGCTCTTTCCCGCAGAGCTCCGGCGATGCACAACTCGAACCGCGAAAGCCGCAATGAGCTTTGTGCAAGCTGCGCAGAAGAAACAAGGCACTAAACCGGCAAATGTCCAGCTAATCTCCAACGTGAAAAGGCTCAGCAAGGAAAGCTCTTGCTAACAGCCCAGAAGCATTGCGACGCTTCTCTGGATGATTTGCCCACCAACACTTCACATCAGCTCAAGCCGGCTGCCCGGAGGAAAAGAGGCTAGGAAAGATCGTAGCAGGCACGGTTGTTGCTGCACGAGAAGTGCCTGCTCCGGAGGCTTCTTGCGAGCAGCGCTAAAAGCACGCGAACATCGCGTTTCTGTGCTTTCCTGAACAGCTTGCGCTGGGACAGTTACAGCCGTGTTTTGCAAGCTGTCCGGGGTTCTGAGCACTAAAAGTGCGGATGTGTGGCGACTGTGCAAGACGAGAACCGGCTGCTCTGAAAGCCCTTCCTGCTCGTCACGTACGCTTTCTAGCAGCTCTACGGACACACACGCGTCAGCCTCTTCACTGTCCTACACAGCTAGCACGCTGGCAGTTACCGTCAACTTGGAAGCAGCCGCGCAGAAGGCACTCGCCCTGCAACCGGCGAACAGCGCACATTCGCGGCTACACGCGAGCTGGCCGCACTCGGAGCTTTCGCGGCTCTTCTCTCGCTCTTTCCCGCAGAGCTCCGGCGATGCACAACTCGAACCGCGAAAGCCGCAATGAGCTTTGTGCAAGCTGCGCAGAAGAAACAAGGCACTAAACCGGCAAATGTCCAGCTAATCTCCAACGTGAAAAGGCTCAGCAAGGAAAGCTCTTGCTAACAGCCCAGAAGCATTGCGACGCTTCTCTGGATGATTTGCCCACCAACACTTCACATCAGCTCAAGCCGGCTGCCCGGAGGAAAAGAGGCTAGGAAAGATCGTAGCAGGCACGGTTGTTGCTGCACGAGAAGTGCCTGCTCCGGAGGCTTCTTGCGAGCAGCGCTAAAAGCACGCGAACATCGCGTTTCTGTGCTTTCCTGAACAGCTTGCGCTGGGACAGTTACAGCCGTGTTTTGCAAGCTGTCCGGGGTTCTGAGGCACTAAAAGTGCGGATGTGTGGCGACTGTGCAAGACGAGAACCGGCTGCTCTGAAGCCCTTCCTGCTCGTCACGTACGCTTTCTAGCAGCTCTACGGACACACACGCGTCAGCCTCTTCACTGTCCTACACAGCTAGCACTCTGGCAGTTACCGTCAACTTGGAAGCAGCCGCGCAGAGGCACTCGCCCTGCAACCGGCGAACAGCGCACATTCGCGGCTACACGCGAGCCGGCCGCACTCGGAGCTTTCGCGGCTCTTCTCTCGCTCTTTCCCGCAGAGCTCCGGCGATGCACAACTCGAACCGCGAAAGCCGCAATGAGCTTTGTGCAAGCTGCGCAGAAGAAACAAGGCACTAAACCGGCAAATGTCCAGCTAATCTCCAACGTGAAAAGGCTCAGCAAGGAAAGCTCTTGCTAACAGCCCAGAAGCATTGCGACGCTTCTCTGGATGATTTGCCCACCAACACTTCACATCAGCTCAAGCCGGCTGCCCGGAGGAAAGAGGCTAGGAAAGATCGTAGCAGGCACGGTTGTTGCTGCACGAGAGTGCCTGCTCCGGAGGCTTCTTGCGAGCAGCGCTAAAAGCACGCGAACATCGCGTTTCTGTGCTTTCCTGAACAGCTTGCGCTGGACAGTTACAGCCGTGTTTTGCAAGCTGTCCGGGGTTCTGAGGCACTAAAAGTGCGGATGTGTGGCGACTGTGCAAGACGAGAACCGGCTGCTCTGAAAGCCCTTCCTGCTCGTCACGTACGCTTTCTAGCAGCTCTACGGACACACACGCGTCAGCCTCTTCACTGTCCTACACAGCTAGCACGCTGGCAGTTACCGTCAACTTGGAGCAGCCGCGCAGAAGGCACTCGCCCTGCAACCGGCGAACAGCGCACATTCGCGGCTACACGCGAGCCGGCCGCACTCGGAGCTTTCGCGGCTCTTCTCTCGCTCTTTCCCGCAGAGCTCGGCGATGCACAACTCGAACCGCGAAAGCCGCAATGAGCTTTGTGCAAGCTGCGCAGAAGAAACAAGGCACTAAACCGGCAAATGTCCAGCTAATCTCCAACGTGAAAAGGCTCAGCAAGGAAAGCTCTTGCTAACAGCCCAGAAGCATTGCGACGCTTCTCTGGATGATTTGCCCACCAACACTTCACATCAGCTCAAGCCGGCTGCCCGGAGGAAAAGAGGCTAGGAAAGATCGTAGCAGGCACGGTTGTTGCTGCACGAGAAGTGCCTGCTCCGGAGGCTTCTTGCGAGCAGCGCTAAAAGCACGCGAACATCGCGTTTCTGTGCTTTCCTGAACAGCTTGCGCTGGGACAGTTACAGCCGTGTTTTGCAAGCTGTCCGGGGTTCTGAGGCACTAAAAGTGCGGATGTGTGGCGACTGTGCAAGACGAGAACCGGCTGCTCTGAAAGCCCTTCCTGCTCGTCACGTACGCTTTCTAGCAGCTCTACGGACACACACGCGTCAGCCTCTTCACTGTCCTACACAGCTAGCACGCTGGCAGTTACCGTCAACTTGGAAGCAGCCGCGCAGAAGGCACTCGCCCTGCAACCGGCGAACAGCGCACATTCGCGGCTACACGCGAGCCGGCCGCACTCGGAGCTTTCGCGGCTCTTCTCTCGCTCTTTCCCGCAGAGCTCCGGCGATGCACAACTCGAACCGCGAAAGCGCAATGAGCTTTGTGCAAGCTGCGCAGAAGAAACAAGGCACTAAACCGGCAAATGTCCAGCTAATCTCCAACGTGAAAAGGCTCAGCAAGGAAAGCTCTTGCTAACAGCCCAGAAGCATTGCGACGCTTCTCTGGATGATTTGCCTACCAACACTTCACATCAGCTCAAGCCGGCTGCCCGAGAAAAGAGGCTAGGAAAGATCGTAGCAGGCACGGTTGTTGCTGCACGAGAAGTGCTGCTCCGGAGGCTTCTTGCGAGCAGCGCTAAAAGCACGCGAACATCGCGTTTCTGTGCTTTCCTGAACAGCTTGCGCTGGGACAGTTACAGCCGTGTTTTGCAAGCTGTCCGGGGTTCTGAGGCACTAAAAGTGCGGATGTGTGGCGACTGTGCAAGACGAGAACCGGCTGCTCTGAAAGCCCTTCCTGCTCGTCACGTACGCTTTCTAGCAGCTCTACGGACACACACGCGTCAGCCTCTTCACTGTCCTACACAGCTAGCACGCTGGCAGTTACCGTCAACTTGGAAGCAGCCGCGCAGAAGGCACTCGCCCTGCAACCGGCGAACAGCGCACATTCGCGGCTACACGCGAGCTGGCCGCACTCGGAGCTTTCGCGGCTCTTCTCTCGCTCTTTCCCGCAGAGCTCCGGCGATGCACAACTCGAACCGCGAAAGCCGCAATGAGCTTTGTGCAAGCTGCGCAGAAGAAACAAGGCACTAAACCGGCAAATGTCCAGCTAATCTCCAACGTGAAAAGGCTCAGCAAGGAAAGCTCTTGCTAACAGCCCAGAAGCATTGCGACGCTTCTCTGGATGATTTGCCCACCAACACTTCACATCAGCTCAAGCCGGCTGCCCGGAGGAAAAGAGGCTAGGAAAGATCGTAGCAGGCACGGTTGTTGCTGCACGAGAAGTGCCTGCTCCGGAGGCTTCTTGCGAGCAGCGCTAAAAGCACGCGAACATCGCGTTTCTGTGCTTTCCTGAACAGCTTGCGCTGGGACAGTTACAGCCGTGTTTTGCAAGCTGTCCGGGGTTCTGAGGCACTAAAAGTGCGGATGTGTGGCGACTGTGCAAGACGAGAACCGGCTGCTCTGAAAGCCCTTCCTGCTCGTCACGTACGCTTTCTAGCAGCTCTACGGACACACACGCGTCAGCCTCTTCACTGTCCTACACAGCTAGCACGCTGGCAGTTACCGTCAACTTGGAAGCAGCCGCGCAGAAGGCAGTCGCCCTGCAACCGGCGAACAGCGCACATTCGCGGCTACACGCGAGCCGGCCGCACTCGGAGCTTTCGCGGCTCTTCTCTCGCTCTTTCCCGCAGAGCTCCGGCGATGCACAACTCGAACCGCGAAAGCCGCAATGAGCTTTGTGCAAGCTGCGCAGAAGAAACAAGGCACTAAACCGGCAAATGTCCAGCTAATCTCCAACGTGAAAAGGCTCAGCAAGGAAAGCTCTTGCTAACAGCCCAGAAGCATTGCGACGCTTCTCTGATGATTTGCCCACCAACACTTCACATCAGCTCAAGCCGGCTGCCCGGAGGAAAAGAGGCTAGGAAAGATCGTAGCAGGCACGGTTGTTGCTGCACGAGAAGTGCCTGCTCCGGAGGCTTCTTGCGAGCAGCGCTAAAAGCACGCGAACATCGCGTTTCTGTGCTTTCCTGAACAGCTTGCGCTGGGACAGTTACAGCCGTGTTTTGCAAGCTGTCCGGGGTTCTGAGGCACTAAAAGTGCGGATGTGTGGCGACTGTGCAAGACGAGAACCGGCTGCTCTGAAAGCCCTTCCTGCTCGTCACGTACGCTTTCTAGCAGCTCTACGGACACACACGCGTCAGCCTCTTCACTGTCCTACACAGCTAGCACGCTGGCAGTTACCGTCAACTTGGAAGCAGCCGCGCAGAAGGCACTCGCCCTGCAACCGGCGAACAGCGCACATTCGCGGCTACACGCGAGCTGGCCGCACTCGGAGCTTTCGCGGCTCTTCTCTCGCTCTTTCCCGCAGAGCTCCGGCGATGCACAACTCGAACCGCGAAAGCCGCAATGAGCTTTGTGCAAGCTGCGCAGAAGAAACAAGGCACTAAACCGGCAAATGTCCAGCTAATCTCCAACGTGAAAAGGCTCAGCAAGGAAAGCTCTTGCTAACAGCCCAGAAGCATTGCGACGCTTCTCTGGATGATTTGCCCACCAACACTTCACATCAGCTCAAGCCGGCTGCCCGGAGGAAAGAGGCTAGGAAAGATCGTAGCAGGCACGGTTGTTGCTGCACGAGAAGTGCCTGCTACGATCTTTCCTAGCCTCTTTTCCTCCGGGCAGCCGGCTTGAGCTGATGTGAAGTGTTGGTGGGCAAATCATCCAGAGAAGCGTCGCAATGCTTCTGGGCTGTTAGCAAGAGCTTTCCTTGCTGAGCCTTTTCACGTTGGAGATTAGCTGGACATTTGCCGGTTTAGTGCCTTGTTTCTTCTGCGCAGCTTGCACAAAGCTCATTGCGGCTTTCGCGGTTCGAGTTGTGCATCGCCGGAGCTCTGCGGGAAAGAGCGAGAGAAGAGCCGCGAAAGCTCCGAGTGCGGCCAGCTCGCGTGTAGCCGCGAATGTGCGCTGTTCGCCGGTTGCAGGGCGAGTGCCTTCTGCGCGGCTGCTTCCAAGTTGACGGTAACTGCCAGCGTGCTAGCTGTGTAGGACAGTGAAGAGGCTGACGCGTGTGTGTCCGTAGAGCTGCTAGAAAGCGTACGTGACGAGCAGGAAGGGCTTTCAGAGCAGCCGGTTCTCGTCTTGCACAGTCGCCACACATCCGCACTTTTAGTGCCTCAGAACCCCGGACAGCTTGCAAAACACGGCTGTAACTGTCCCAGCGCAAGCTGTTCAGGAAAGCACAGAAACGCGATGTTCGCGTGCTTTTAGCGCTGCTCGCAAGAAGCCTCCGGAGCAGGCACTTCTCGTGCAGCAACAACCGTGCCTGCTACGATCTTTCCTAGCTCTTTTCCTCCGGGCAGCCGGCTTGAGCTGATGTGAAGTGTTGGTGGCAAATCATCCAGAGAAGCGTCGCAATGCTTCTGGGCTGTTAGCAAGAGCTTTCCTTGCTGAGCCTTTTCACGTGGAGATTAGCTGGACATTTGCCGGTTTAGTGCCTTGTTTCTTCTGCGCAGCTTGCACAAAGCTCATTGCGGCTTTCGCGGTTCGAGTTGTGCATCGCCGGAGCTCTGCGGGAAAGAGCGAGAGAAGAGCCGCGAAAGCTCCGAGTGCGGCCGGCTCGCGTGTAGCCGCGAATGTGCGCTGTTCGCCGGTTGCAGGGCGACTGCCTTCTGCGCGGCTGCTTCCAAGTTGACGGTAACTGCCAGCGTGCTAGCTGTGTAGGACAGTGAAGAGGCTGACGCGTGTGTGTCCGTAGAGCTGCTAGAAAGCGTACGTGACGAGCAGGAAGGGCTTTCAGAGCAGCCGGTTCTCGTCTTGCACAGTCGCCACACATCCGCACTTTTAGTGCCTCAGAACCCCGGACAGCTTGCAAAACACGGCTGTAACTGTCCCAGCGCAAGCTGTTCAGGAAAGCACAGAAACGCGATGTTCGCGTGCTTTTAGCGCTGCTCGCAAGAAGCCTCCGGAGCAGCACTTCTCGTGCAGCAACAACCGTGCCTGCTACGATCTTTCTAGCCTCTTTTCCTCCGGGCAGCCGGCTTGAGCTGATGTGAAGTGTTGGTGGGCAAATCATCCAGAGAAGCGTCGCAATGCTTCTGGGCTGTTAGCAAGAGCTTTCCTTGCTGAGCCTTTTCACGTTGGAGATTAGCTGGACATTTGCCGGTTAGTGCCTTGTTTTCTTCTGCGCAGCTTGCACAAAGCTCATTGCGGCTTTCGCGGTTCGAGTTGTGCATCGCCGGAGCTCTGCGGGAAAGAGCGAGAGAAGAGCCGCGAAAGCTCCGAGTGCGGCCAGCTCGCGTGTAGCCGCGAATGTGCGCTGTTCGCCGGTTGCAGGGCGAGTGCCTTCTGCGCGGCTGCTTCCAAGTTGACGGTAACTGCCAGCGTGCTAGCTGTGTAGGACAGTGAAGAGGCTGACGCGTGTGTGTCCGTAGAGCTGCTAGAAAGCGTACGTGACGAGCAGGAAGGGCTTTCAGAGCAGCCGGTTCTCGTCTTGCACAGTCGCCACACATCCGCACTTTTAGTGCCTCAGAACCCGGACAGCTTGCAAAACACGGCTGTAACTGTCCCAGCGCAAGCTGTTCAGGAAAGCACAGAAACGCGATGTTCGCGTGCTTTTAGCGCTGCTCGCAAGAAGCCTCCGGAGCAGGCACTTCTCGTGCAGCAACAACCGTGCCTGCTACGATCTTTCCTAGCCTCTTTTCCTCCGGCAGCCGGCTTGAGCTGATGTGAAGTGTTGGTAGGCAAATCATCAGAGAAGCGTCGCAATGCTTCTGGGCTGTTAGCAAGAGCTTTCCTTGCTGAGCCTTTTCACGTTGGAGATTAGCTGGACATTTGCCGGTTTAGTGCCTTGTTTCTTCTGCGCAGCTTGCACAAAGCTCATGCGGCTTTCGCGGTTCGAGTTGTGCATCGCCGGAGCTCTGCGGGAAAGAGCGAGAGAAGAGCCGCGAAAGCTCCGAGTGCGGCCGGCTCGCGTGTAGCCGCGAATGTGCGCTGTTCGCCGGTTGCAGGGCGAGTGCCTTCTGCGCGGCTGCTTCCAAGTTGACGGTAACTGCCAGCGTGCTAGCTGTGTAGGACAGTGAAGAGGCTGACGCGTGTGTGTCCGTAGAGCTGCTAGAAAGCGTACGTGACGAGCAGGAAGGGCTTTCAGAGCAGCCGGTTCTCGTCTTGCACAGTCGCCACACATCCGCACTTTAGTGCCTCAGAACCCCGGACAGCTTGCAAAACACGGCTGTAACTGTCCCAGCGCAAGCTGTTCAGGAAAGCACAGAAACGCGATGTTCGCGTGCTTTTAGCGCTGCTCGCAAGAAGCCTCCGGAGCAGGCACTTCTCGTGCAGCAACAACCGTGCCTGCTACGATCTTTCCTAGCCTCTTTTCCTCCGGGCAGCCGGCTTGAGCTGATGTGAAGTGTTGGTGGGCAAATCATCCAGAGAAGCGTCGCAATGCTTCTGGGCTGTTAGCAAGAGCTTTCCTTGCTGAGCCTTTTCACGTTGGAGATTAGCTGGACATTTGCCGGTTTAGTGCCTTGTTTCTTCTGCGCAGCTTGCACAAAGCTCATTGCGGCTTTCGCGGTTCGAGTTGTGCATCGCCGGAGCTCTGCGGGAAAGAGCGAGAGAAGAGCCGCGAAAGCTCCGAGTGCGGCCGGCTCGCGTGTAGCCGCGAATGTGCGCTGTTCGCCGGTTGCAGGGCGAGTGCCTTCTGCGCGGCTGCTTCCAAGTTGACGGTAACTGCAGCGTGCTAGCTGTGTAGGACAGTGAAGAGGCTGACGCGTGTGTGTCCGTAGAGCTGCTAGAAAGCGTACGTGACGAGCAGGAAGGGCTTTCAGAGCAGCCGGTTCTCGTCTTGCACAGTCGCCACACATCCGCACTTTTAGTGCCTCAGAACCCCGGACAGCTTGCAAAACACGGCTGTAACTGTCCCAGCGCAAGCTGTTCAGGAAAAGCACAGAAACGCGATGTTCGCGTGCTTTTAGCGCTGCTCGCAAGAAGCCTCCGGAGCAGGCACTTCTCGTGCAGCAACAACCGTGCCTGCTACGATCTTTCCTAGCCTCTTTTCCTCCGGGCAGCCGGCTTGAGCTGATGTGAAGTGTTGGTGGGCAAATCATCCAGAGAAGCGTCGCAATGCTTCTGGGCTGTTAGCAAGAGCTTTCCTTGCTGAGCCTTTTCACGTTGGAGATTAGCTGGACATTTGCCGGTTTAGTGCCTTGTTTCTTCTGCGCAGCTTGCACAAAGCTCATTGCGGCTTTCGCGGTTCGAGTTGTGCATCGCCGGAGCTCTGCGGGAAAGAGCGAGAGAAGAGCCGCGAAAGCTCCGAGTGCGGCCGGCTCGCGTGTAGCCGCGAATGTGCGCTGTTCGCCGGTTGCAGGGCGAGTGCCTTCTGCGCGGCTGCTTCCAAGTTGACGGTAACTGCCAGAGTGCTAGCTGTGTAGGACAGTGAAGAGGCTGACGCGTGTGTGTCCGTAGAGCTGCTAGAAAGCGTACGTGACGAGCAGGAAGGGCTTTCAGAGCAGCCGGTTCTCGTCTTGCACAGTCGCCACACATCCGCACTTTTAGTGCCTCAGACCCCGGACAGCTTGCAAAACACGGCTGTAACTGTCCCAGCGCAAGCTGTTCAGGAAAGCACAGAAACGCGATGTTCGCGTGCTTTTAGCGCTGCTCGCAAGAGCCTCCGGAGCAGGCACTTCTCGTGCAGCAACAACCGTGCCTGCTACGATCTTTCCTAGCCTCTTTTCCTCCGGGCAGCCGGCTTGAGCTGATGTGAAGTGTTGGTGGGCAAATCATCCAGAGAAGCGTCGCAATGCTTCTGGGCTGTTAGCAAGAGCTTTCCTTGCTGAGCCTTTCACGTTGGAGATTAGCTGGACATTTGCCGGTTTAGTGCCTTGTTTCTTCTGCGCAGCTTGCACAAAGCTCATTGCGGCTTTTCGCGGTTCGAGTTGTGCATCGCCGGAGCTCTGCGGGAAAGAGCGAGAGAAGAGCCGCGAAAGCTCCGAGTGCGGCCAGCTCGCGTGTAGCCGCGAATGTGCGCTGTTCGCCGGTTGCAGGGCGAGTGCCTTCTGCGCGGCTGCTTCCAAGTTGACGGTAACTGCCAGCGTGCTAGCTGTGTAGGACAGTGAAGAGGCTGACGCGTGTGTGTCCGTAGAGCTGCTAGAAAGCGTACGTGACGAGCAGGAAGGGCTTTCAGAGCAGCCGGTTCTCGTCTTGCACAGTCGCCACACATCCGCACTTTTAGTGCCTCAGAACCCCGGACAGCTTGCAAAACACGGCTGTAACTGTCCCAGCGCAAGCTGTTCAGGAAAGCACAGAAACGCGATGTTCGCGTGCTTTTAGCGCTGCTCGCAAGAAGCCTCCGGAGCAGGCACTTCTCGTGCAGCAACAACCGTGCCTGCTACGATCTTTCCTAGCCTCTTTTCCTCCGGGCAGCCGGCTTGAGCTGATGTGAAGTGTTGGTGGGCAAATCTATATATAAAAATCCAGAGAAGCGTCGCAATGCTTCTGGGCTGTTAGCAAGAGCTTTCCTTGCTGAGCCTTTTCACGTTGGAGATTAGCTGGACATTTGCCGGTTTAGTGCCTTGTTTCTTCTGCGCAGCTTGCACAAAGCTCATTGCGGCTTTCGCGGTTCGAGTGTGCATCGCCGGAGCTCTGCGGGAAAGAGCGAGAGAAGAGCCGCGAAAGCTCCGAGTGCGGCAGCTCGCGTGTAGCCGCGAATGTGCGCTGTTCGCGGTTGCAGGGCGAGTGCCTTCTGCGCGGCTGCTTCCAAGTTGACGGTAACTGCCAGCGTGCTAGCTGTGTAGGACAGTGAAGAGGCTGACGCGTGTGTGTCCGTAGAGCTGCTAGAAAGCGTACGTGACGAGCAGGAAGGGCTTTCAGAGCAGCCGGTTCTCGTCTTGCACAGTCGCCACACATCCGCACTTTTAGTGCCTCAGAACCCCGGACAGCTTGCAAAACACGGCTGTAACTGTCCCAGCGCAAGCTGTTCAGGAAAGCACAGAAACGCGATGTTCGCGTGCTTTTAGCGCTGCTCGCAAGAAGCCTCCGGAGCAGGCACTTCTCGTGCAGCAACAACCGTGCCTGCTACGATCTTTCCTAGCCTCTTTTCCTCCGGGCAGCGGCTGAGCTGATGTGAGTGTTGGTGGGCAAATCATCCAGAGAAGCGTCGCAATGCTTCTGGGCTGTTAGCAAGAGCTTTCCTTGCTGAGCCTTTTCACGTTGGAGATTAGCTGACATTTGCCGGTTTAGTGCCTTGTTTCTTCTGCGCAGCTTGCACAAAGCTCATTGCGGCTTTCGCGGTTCGAGTTGTGCATCGCCGGAGCTCTGCGGGAAAGAGCGAGAGAAGAGCCGCGAAAGCTCCGAGTGCGGCCGGCTCGCGTGTAGCCGCGAATGTGCGCTGTTCGCCGGTTGCAGGGCGAGTGCCTTCTGCGCGGCTGCTTCCAAGTTGACGGTAACTGCCAGCGTGCTAGCTGTGTAGGACAGTGAAGAGGCTGACGCGTGTGTGTCCGTAGAGCTGCTAGAAGCGTACGTGACGAGCAGGAAGGGCTTTCAGAGCAGCCGGTTCTCGTCTTGCACAGTCGCCACACATCGCACTTTTAGTGCCTCAGAACCCCGGACAGCTTGCAAAACACGGCTGTAACTGTCCCAGCGCAAGCTGTTCAGGAAAGCACAGAAACGCGATGTTCGCGTGCTTTTAGCGCTGCTCGCAAGAAGCCTCCGGAGCAGGCACTTCTCGTGCAGCAACAACCGTGCCTGCTACGATCTTTCCTAGCCTCTTTTCCTCCGGGCAGCCGGCTTGAGCTGATGTGAAGTGTTGGTGGGCAAATCATCCAGAGAAGCGTCGCAATGCTTCTGGGCTGTTAGCAAGAGCTTTCCTTGCTGAGCCTTTTCACGTTGGAGATTAGCTGGACATTTGCCGGTTTAGTGCCTTGTTTCTTCTGCGCAGCTTGCACAAAGCTCATTGCGGCTTTCGCGGTTCGAGTTGTGCATCGCCGGAGCTCTGCGGGAAAGAGCGAGAGAAGAGCCGCGAAAGCTCCGAGTGCGGCCGGCTCGCGTGTAGCCGCGAATGTGCGCTGTTCGCCGGTTGCAGGGCGAGTGCCTTCTGCGCGGCTGCTTCCAAGTTGACGGTAACTGCCAGCGTGCTAGCTGTGTAGGACAGTGAAGAGGCTGACGCGTGTGTGTCCGTAGAGCTGCTAGAAAGCGTACGTGACGAGCAGGAAGGGCTTTCAGAGCAGCCGGTTCTCGTCTTGCACAGTCGCCACACATCCGCACTTTTAGTGCCTCAGAACCCCGGACAGCTTGCAAAACACGGCTGTAACTGTCCCAGCGCAAGCTGTTCAGGAAAGCACAGAAACGCGATGTTCGCGTGCTTTTAGCGCTGCTCGCAAGAAGCCTCCGGAGCAGGCACTTCTCGTGCAGCAACAACCGTGCCTGCTACGATCTTTCCTAGCCTCTTTTCCTCCGGGCAGCCGGCTTGAGCTGATGTGAAGTGTTGGTGGGCAAATCATCCAGAGAAGCGTCGCAATGCTTCTGGGCTGTTAGCAAGAGCTTTCCTTGCTGAGCCTTTTCACGTTGGAGATTAGCTGGACATTTGCCGTTTAGTGCCTTGTTTCTTCTGCGCAGCTTGCACAAAGCTCATTGCGGCTTTCGCGGTTCGAGTTGTGCATCGCCGGAGCTCTGCGGGGAAAGAGCGAGAGAAGAGCCGCGAAAGCTCCGAGTGCGGCCAGCTCGCGTGTAGCCGCGAATGTGCGCTGTTCGCCGGTTGCAGGGCGAGTGCCTTCTGCGCGGCTGCTTCCAAGTTGACGGTAACTGCCAGCGTGCTAGCTGTGTAGGACAGTGAAGAGGCTGACGCGTGTGTGTCCGTAGAGCTGCTAGAAAGCGTACGTGACGAGCAGGAAGGCTTTCAGAGCAGCCGGTTCTCGTCTTGCACAGTCGCCACACATCCGCACTTTTAGTGCCTCAGAACCCCGGACAGCTTGCAAAACACGGCTGTAACTGTCCCAGCGCAAGCTGTTCAGGAAAGCACAGAAAACGCGATGTTCGCGTGCTTTTAGCGCTGCTCGCAAGAAGCCTCCGGAGCAGGCACTCTCGTGCAGCAACAACCGTGCCTGCTACGATCTTTCTAGCCTCTTTTCCTCCGGGCAGCCGGCTTGAGCTGATGTGAAGTGTTGGTGGGCAAATCATCCAGAGAAGCGTTCGCAATGCTTCTGGGCTGTTAGCAAGAGCTTTCCTTGCTGAGCCTTTTCACGTTGGAGATTAGCTGGACATTTGCCGGTTTAGTGCCTTGTTTCTTCTGCGCAGCTTGCACAAAGCTCATTGCGGCTTTCGCGGTTCGAGTTGTGCATCGCCGGAGCTCTGCGGGAAAGAGGCGAGAGAAGAGCCGCGAAAGCTCCGAGTGCGGCCAGCTCGCGTGTAGCCGCGAATGTGCGCTGTTCGCCGGTTGCAGGGCGAGTGCCTTCTGCGCGGCTGCTTCCAAGTTGACGGTAACTGCCAGCGTGCTAGCTGTGTAGGACAGTGAAGAGGCTGACGCGTGTGTGTCCGTAGAGCTGCTAGAAAGCGTACGTGACGAGCAGGAAGGGCTTTCAGAGCAGCCGGTTCTCGTCTTGCACAGTCGCCACACATCCGCACTTTTAGTGCCTCAGAAACCCCGGACAGCTTGCAAAACACGGCTGTAACTGTCCCAGCGCAAGCTGTTCAGGAAAGCACAGAAACGCGATGTTCGCGTGCTTTTAGCGCTGCTCGCAAGAAGCCTCCGGAGCAGGCACTTCTCGTGCAGCAACAACCGTGCCTGCTACGATCTTTCCTAGCCTCTTTTCCTCCGGGCAGCCGGCTTGAGCTGATGTGAAGTGTTGGTGGGCAAATCATCCAGAGAAGCGTCGCAATGCTTCTGGGCTGTTAGCAAGAGCTTTCCTTGCTGAGCCTATTCACGTTGGAGATTAGCTGGACATTTGCCGGTTTAGTGCCTTGTTTCTCTGCGCAGCTTGCACAAAGCTCATTGCGGCTTTCGCGGTTCGAGTTGTGCATCGCCGGAGCTCTGCGGGAAAGAGCGAGAGAAGAGCCGCGAAAGCTCCGAGTGCGGCCAGCTCGCGTGTAGCCGCGAATGTGCGCTGTTCGCCGGTTGCAGGCGGACTGCCTTCTGCGCGGCTGCTTCCAAGTTGACGGTAACTGCCAGCGTGCTAGCTGTGTAGGACAGTGAAGAGGCTGACGCGTGTGTGTCCGTAGAGCTGCTAGAAAGCGTACGTGACGAGCAGAAGGGCTTCAGAGCAGCCGGTTCTCGTCTTGCACAGTCGCCACCACATCCGCACTTTTAGTGCCTCAGAACCCCGGACAGCTTGCAAAACACGGCTGTAACTGTCCCAGCGCAAGCTGTTCAGGAAAGCACAGAAACGCGATGTTCGCGTGCTTTTAGCGCTGCTCGCAAGAAGCCTCCGGAGCAGGCACTTCTCGTGCAGCAACAACCGTGCCTGCTACGATCTTTCCTAGCCTCTTTTCCTCCGGGCAGCCGGCTTGAGCTGATGTGAAGTGTTGGTGGGCAAATCATCCAGAGAAGCGTCGCAATGCTTCTGGGCTGTTAGCAAGAGCTTTCCTTGCTGAGCCTTTTCACGTTGGAGATTAGCTGGACATTTGCCGGTTTAGTGCCTTGTTTCTTCTGCGCAGCTTGCACAAAGCTCATTGCGGCTTTCGCGGTTCGAGTTGTGCATCGCCGGAGCTCTGCGGAAAGAGCGAGAGAAGAGCCGCGAAAGCTCCGAGTGCGGCCGCTCGCGTGTAGCCGCGAATGTGCGCTGTTCGCCGGTTGCAGGGCGACTGCCTTCTGCGCGGCTGCTTCCAAGTTGACGGTAACTGCCAGCGTGCTAGCTGTGTAGGACAGTGAAGAGGCTGACGCGTGTGTGTCCGTAGAGCTGCTAGAAAGCGTACGTGACGAGCAGGAAGGGCTTTCAGAGCAGCCGGTTCTCGTCTTGCACAGTCGCCACACATCCGCACTTTTAGTGCCTCAGAACCCCGGACAGCTTGCAAAACACGGCTGTAACTGTCCCAGCGCAAGCTGTTCAGGAAAGCACAGAAACGCGATGTTCGCGTGCTTTTAGCGCTGCTCGCAAGAAGCCTCCGGAGCAGGCACTTCTCGTGCAGCAACAACCGTGCCTGCTACGATCTTTCCTAGCCTCTTTTCCTCCGGGCAGCCGGCTTGAGCTGATGTGAAGTGTTGGTGGGCAAATCATCCAGAGAAGCGTCGCAATGCTTCTGGGCTGTTAGCAAGAGCTTTCCTTGCTGAGCCTTTTCACGTTGGAGATTAGCTGGACATTTGCCGGTTTAGTGCCTTGTTTCTTCTGCGCAGCTTGCACAAAGCTCATTGCGCTTTCGCGGTTCGAGTTGTGCATCGCCGGAGCTCTGCGGGAAAGAGCGAGAGAAGAGCCGCGAAAGCTCCGAGTGCGGCCAGCTCGCGTGTAGCCGCGAAATGTGCGCTGTTCGCCGGTTGCAGGGCGAGTGCCTTCTGCGCGGCTGCTTCCAAGTTGACGGTAACTGCCAGCGTGCTAGCTGTGTAGGACAGTGAAGAGGCTGACGCGTGTGTGTCCGTAGAGCTGCTAGAAAGCGTACGTGACGAGCAGGAAGGGCTTTCAGAGCAGCCGGTTCTCGTCTTGCACAGTCGCCACACATCCGCACTTTTAGTGCCTCAGAACCCCGGACAGCTTGCAAAACACGGCTGTAACTGTCCCAGCGCAAGCTGTTCAGGAAAGCACAGAAACGCGATGTTCGCGTGCTTTTAGCGCTGCTCGCAAGAAGCCTCCGGAGCAGGCACTTCTCGTGCAGCAACAACCGTGCCTGCTACGATCTTTCCTAGCCTCTTTTCCTCCGGGCAGCCGGCTTGAGCTGATGTGAAGTGTTGGTGGGCAAATCATCCAGAGAAGCGTCGCAATGCTTCTGGGCTGTTAGCAAGAGCTTTCCTTGCTGAGCCTTTTCACGTTGGAGATTAGCTGGACATTTGCCGGTTTAGTGCCTTGTTTCTTCTGCGCAGCTTGCACAAAGCTCATTGCGGCTTTCGCGGTTCGAGTTGTGCATCGCCGGAGCTCTGCGGGATAAGAGCGAGAGAAGAGCCGCGAAAGCTCCGAGTGCGGCCGGCTCGCGTGTAGCCGCGAATGTGCGCTGTTCGCCGGTTGCAGGGCGAGTGCCTTCTGCGCGGCTGCTTCCAAGTTGACGGTAACTGCCAGCGTGCTAGCTGTGTAGGACAGTGAAGAGGCTGACGCGTGTGTGTCCGTAGAGCTGCTAGAAAGCGTACGTGACGAGCAGGAAGGGCTTTCAGAGCAGCCGGTTCTCGTCTTGCACAGTCGCCACACATTCCGCACTTTTAGTGCCTCAGAACCCCGGACAGCTTGCAAAACACGGCTGTAACTGTCCCAGCGCAAGCTGTTCAGGAAAGCACAGAAACGCGATGTTCGCGTGCTTTTAGCGCTGCTCGCAAGAAGCCTCCGGAGCAGGCACTTCTCGTGCAGCAACAACCGTGCCTGCTACGATCTTTCCTAGCCTCTTTTCCTCCGGGCAGCCGGCTTGAGCTGATGTGAAGTGTTGGTGGGCAAATCATCCAGAGATGCGTCGCAATGCTTCTGGGCTGTTAGCAAGAGCTTTCCTTGCTGAGCCTTTTCACGTTGGAGATTAGCTGGACATTTGCCGGTTTAGTGCCTTGTTTCTTCTGCGCAGCTGCACAAAGCTCATTGCGGCTTTCGCGGTTCGAGTTGTGCATCGCCGGAGCTCTGCGGGAAAGAGCGAGAGAAGAGCCGCGAAAGCTCCGAGTGCGGCCGGCTCGCGTGTAGCCGCGAATGTGCGCTGTTCGCCGGTTGCAGGGCGAGTGCCTTCTGCGCGGCTGCTTCCAAGTTGACGGTAACTGCCAGCGTGCTAGCTGTGTAGGACAGTGAAGAGGCTGACGCTGTGTGTGTCCGTAGAGCTGCTAGAAAGCGTACGTGACGAGCAGGAAGGGCTTTCAGAGCAGCCGGTTCTCGTCTTGCACAGTCGCCACACATCCGCACTTTTAGTGCCTCAGAACCCCGGACAGCTTGCAAAACACGGCTGTAACTGTCCCAGCGCAAGCTGTTCAGGAAAGCACAGAAACGCGATGTTCGCGTGCTTTTAGCGCTGCTCGCAAGAAGCCTCCGGAGCAGGCACTTCTCGTGCAGCAACAACCGTGCTGCTACGATCTTTCCTAGCCTCTTTTCCTCCGGCAGCCGGCTTGAGCTGATGTGAAGTGTTGGTGGGCAAATCATCCAGAGAAGCGTCGCAATGCTTCTGGGCTGTTAGCAAGAGCTTTCCTTGCTGAGCCTTTTCACGTTGGAGATTAGCTGGACATTTGCCGGTTTAGTGCCTTGTTTCTTCTGCGCAGCTTGCACAAAGCTCATTGCGGCTTTCGCGGTTCGAGTTGTGCATCGCCGGAGCTCTGCGGGAAAGAGCGAGAGAAGAGCCGCGAAAGCTCCGAGTGCGGCCAGCTCGCGTGTAGCCGCGAATGTGCGCTGTTCGCCGGTTGCAGGGCGAGTGCCTTCTGCGCGGCTGCTTCCAAGTTGACGGTAACTGCCAGCGTGCTAGCTGTGTAGGACAGTGAAGAGGCTGACGCGTGTGTGTCCGTAGAGCTGCTAGAAAGCGTACGTGACGAGCAGGAAGGGCTTTCAGAGCAGCCGGTTCTCGTCTTGCACAGTCGCCACACATCCGCACTTTTAGTGCCTCAGACCCCGGACAGCTTGCAAAACACGGCTGTAACTGTCCCAGCGCAAGCTGTTCAGGAAAGCACAGAAACGCGATGTTCGCGTGCTTTTAGCGCTGCTCGCAAGAAGCCTCCGGAGCAGGCACTTCTCGTGCAGCAACAACCGTGCCTGCTACGATCTTTCCTAGCCTCTTTTCCTCCGGGCAGCCGGCTTGAGCTGATGTGAAGTGTTGGTGGGCAAATCATCCAGAGAAGCGTCGCAATGCTTCTGGGCTGTTAGCAAGAGCTTTCCTTGCTGAGCCTTTTCACGTTGGAGATAGCTGGACATTTGCCGGTTTAGTGCCTTGTTTCTTCTGCGCAGCTTGCACAAAGCTCATTGCGGCTTTCGCGGTTCGAGTTGTGCATCGCCGGAGCTCTGCGGGAAAGAGCGAGAGAAGAGCCGCGAAAGCTCCGAGTGCGGCCGGCTCGCGTGTAGCCGCGAATGTGCGCTGTTCGCCGGTTGCAGGGCGAGTGCCTTCTGCGCGGCTGCTTCCAAGTTGACGGTAACTGCCAGCGTGCTAGCTGTGTAGGACAGTGAAGAGGCTGACGCGTGTGTGTCCGTAGAGCTGCTAGAAAGCGTACGTGACGAGCAGAAGGGCTTTCAGAGCAGCCGGTTCTCGTCTTGCACAGTCGCCACACATCCGCACTTTTAGTGCCTCAGAACCCCGGACAGCTTGCAAAACACGGCTGTAACTGTCCCAGCGCAAGCTGTTCAGGAAAGCACAGAAACGCGATGTTCGCGTGCTTTTAGCGCTGCTCGCAAGAAGCCTCCGGAGCAGGCACTTCTCGTGCAGCAACAACCGTGCCTGCTACGATCTTTCCTAGCCTCTTTTCCTCCGGGCAGCCGGCTTGAGCTGATGTGAAGTGTTGGTGGGCAAATCATCCAGAGAAGCGTCGCAATGCTTCTGGTCTGTTAGCAAGAGCTTTCCTTGCTGACCCTTTTCACGTTGGAGATTAGCTGGACATTTGCCGGTTTAGTGCCTTGTTTCTTCTGCGCAGCTTGCACAAGCTCATTGCGGCTTTCGCGGTTCGAGTTGTGCATCGCCGGAGCTCTGCGGGAAAGAGCGAGAGAAGAGCCGCGAAAGCTCCGAGTGCGGCCGGCTCGCGTGTAGCCGCGAATGTGCGCTGTTCGCCGGTTGCAGGGCGACTGCCTTCTGCGCGGCTGCTTCCAAGTTGACGGTAACTGCCAGCGTGCTAGCTGTGTAGGACAGTGAAGAGGCTGACGCGTGTGTGTCCGTAGAGCTGCTAGAAAGCGTACGTGACGAGCAGGAAGGGCTTTCAGAGCAGCCGGTTCTCGTCTTGCACAGTCGCCACACATCCGCACTTTTAGTGCCTCAGAACCCCGGACAGCTGCAAAACACGGCTGTAACTGTCCCAGCGCAAGCTGTTCAGGAAAGCACAGAAACGCGATGTTCGCGTGCTTTTAGCGCTGCTCGCAAGAAGCCTCCGGAGCAGGCACTTCTCGTGCAGCAACAACCGTGCCTGCTACGATCTTTCCTAGCCTCTTTTCCTCCGGGCAGCCGGCTTGAGCTGATGTGAAGTGTTGGTGGGCAAATCATCCAGAGAAGCGTCGCAATGCTTCTGGCTGTTAGCAAGAGCTTTCCTTGCTGAGCCTTTTCACGTTGAGATTAGCTGGACATTTGCCGGTTTAGTGCCTTGTTTCTTCTGCGCAGCTTGCACAAAGCTCATTGCGGCTTTCGCGGTTCGAGTTGTGCATCGCCGGAGCTCTGCGGGAAAGAGCGAGAGAAGAGCCGCGAAAGCTCCGAGTGCGGCCAGCTCGCGTGTAGCCGCGAATGTGCGCTGTTCGCCGGTTGCAGGGCGAGTGCCTTCTGCGCGGCTGCTTCCAAGTTGACGGTAACTGCCAGCGTGCTAGCTGTGTAGGACAGTGAAGAGGCTGACGCGTGTGTGTCCGTAGAGCCTGCTAGAAAGCGTACGTGACGAGCAGGAAGGGCTTTCAGAGCAGCCGGTTCTCGTCTTGCACAGTCGCCACACATCCGCACTTTTAGTGCCTCAGACCCCGGACAGCTTGCAAAACACGGCTGTAACTGTCCCAGCGCAAGCTGTTCAGGAAAGCACAGAAACGCGATGTTCGCGTGCTTTTAGCGCTGCTCGCAAGAAGCCTCCGGAGCAGGCACTTCTCGTGCAGCAACAACCGTGCTGCTACGATCTTTCCTAGCCTCTTTTCCTCCGGGCAGCCGGCTTGAGCTGATGTGAAGTGTTGTGGCAAATCATCCAGAGAAGCGTCGCAATGCTTCTGGGCTGTTAGCAAGAGCTTTCCTTGCTGAGCCTTTTCACGTTGAGAATTAGCTGGACATTGCCGGTTTAGTGCCTTGTTTCTTCTGCGCAGCTTGCACAAAGCTCATTGCGGCTTTCGCGGTTCGAGTTGTGCATCGCCGGAGCTCTGCGGGGAAAGAGCGAGAGAAGAGCGCGAAAGCTCCGAGTGCGGCCAGCTCGCGTGTAGCCGCGAATGTGCGCTGTTCGCCGGTTGCAGGGCGAGTGCCTTCTGCGCGGCTGCTTCCAAGTTGACGGTAACTGCCAGCGTGCTAGCTGTGTAGGACAGTGAAGAGGCTGACGCGTGTGTGTCCGTAGAGCTGCTAGAAAGCGTACGTGACGAGCAGGAAGGGCTTTCAGAGCAGCGGTTCTCGTCTTGCACAGTCGCCACACATCCCGCACTTTTAGTGCCTCAGAACCCCGGACAGCTTGCAAAAACACGGCTGTAACTGTCCCAGCGCAAGCTGTTCAGGAAAGCACAGAAACGCGATGTTTCGCGTGCTTTTAGCGCTGCTCGCAAGAAGCCTCCGGAGCAGGCACTTCTCGTGCAGCAACAACCGTGCCTGCTACGATCTTTCCTAGCCTCTTTCCTCGGGCAGCCGGCATGAGCTGATGTGAAGTGTTGGTGGCAAAATCATCCAGAGAAGCGTCGCATGCTTCTGGGCTGTTAGCAAGAGCTTTCCTTGCTGAGCCTTTTCACGTTGGAGATTAGCTGGACATTTGCCGGTTTAGATGCCTTGTTTCTTTCTGCGCAGCTTGCACAAAGCTCATTGCGGCTTTCGCGGTTCGAGTTGTGCATCGCCGGAGCTCTGCGGGAAAGAGCGGAGAGAAGAGCCGCGAAAGCTCCGGAGTGCGGCCGGCTCGCGTGTAGCCGCGAATGTGCGCTGTTCGCGGTTGCAGGGCGAGTGCCTTCTGCGCGGCTGCTTCCAAGTTGACGGTAACTGCCAGCGTGCTAGCTGTGTAGGACAGTGAAGAGGCTGACGCGTGTGTGTCCGTAAGCTGCTAGAAAGCGTACGTGACGAGCAGGAAGGGCTTTCAGAGCAGCCGGTTCTCGTCTTGCACAGTCGCCACACATCCGCACTTTTAGTGCCTCAGAACCCCGGACAGCTTGCAAAACACGGCTGTAAACTGTCCCAGCGCAAGCTGTTCAGGAAAGCACAGAAACGAAACGATGTTCGCGTGCTTTTAGCGCTGCTCGCAAGAAGCCTCCGGAGCAGGCACTTCTCGTGCAGCAACAACCGTGCCTGCTACGATCTTTCCTAGCCTCTTTCCTCCGGGCAGCCGGCTGAGCTGATGTGAAGTGTTGGTGGGCAAATCATCCAGAGAAGCGTCGCAATGCTTCTGGGCTGTTAGCAAGAGCTTTCCTTGCTGAGCCTTTTCACGTTGAGATTAGCTGGACATTTGCCGGTTTAGTGCCTTGTTCTTCTGCGCAGCTTGCACAAAGCTCATTGCGGCTTTCGCTGGTTCGAGTTGTGCATCGCCGGAGCTCTGCGGGAAAGAGCGAGAGAAGAGCCGCGAAAGCTCCCGAGTGCGGCCGGCTCGCTTGTAGCCGGAATGTGCGCTGTTCGCCGGTTGCAGGGCGAGTGCCTTCTGCGCGGCTGCTTCCAAGTTGACGGTAACTGCCAGCGTGCTAGCTGTGTAGGACAGTGAAGAGGCTGACGCGTGTGTGTCCGTAGAGCTGCTAGAAAGCGTACGTGACGAGCAGAAGGGCTTTCAGAGCAGCCGGCTTCTCGTCTTGCACAGTCGCCACACATCCGCACTTTTAGTGCCATCAGAAACCCGGACAGCTTGCAAAACACGGCTGTAACTGTCCCCAGCGCAAGCTGTTCAGGAAAGCACAGAAACGCGATGTTCGCGTGCTTTTAGCGCTGCTCGCAAGAAGCCTCCGGAGCAGGCACTTCTCGTGCAGCAACAACCGTGCCTGCTACGATCTTTCCTAGCCTCTTTTCCTCCGGGCAGCCGGCTTGAGCTGATGTGAAGTGTTGGTGGGCAAATCATCCAGAGAAGCGTCGCAATGCTTCTGGGCTGTTAGCAAGAGCTTTCCTTGCTGAGCCTTTTTCACGTTGGAGATTAGCTGGACATTTGCCGGTTTAGTGCCTTGTTTCTTCTGCGCAGCTTGCACAAAGCTCATTGCGGCTTTCGCGGTTCGAGTTGTGCATCGCCGGAGCTCTGCGGGAAAGAGCGAGAGAAGAGCCGCGAAAGCTCCGAGTGCGGCCAGGCTCGCGTGTAGCCGCGAATGTGCGCTGTTCGCCGGTTGCAGGGCGAGTGCCTTCTGCGCGGCTGCTTCCAAGTTGACGGTAACTGCCAGCGTGCTAGCTGTGTAGGACAGTGAAGAGGCTGACGCGTGTGTGTCCGTAGAGCTGCTAGAAAGCGTACGTGACGAGCAGAAGGGCTTTCAGAGCAGCCGGTTTCGTCTTGCACAGTCGCCAACATCCGCACTTTTAGTGCCTCAGAACCCCGGACAGCTTGCAAAACACGGCTGTAACTGTCCAGCGCAAGCTGTTCAGGAAAGCACAGAAACGCGATGTTCGCGTGCTTTTAGCGCTGCTCGCAAGAAGCCTCCGGAGCAGGCACTTCTCGTGCAGCAACAACCGTGCCTGCTACGATCTTTCCTAGCCTCTTTTCCTCCGGGCAGCCGGCTTGAGCTGATGTGAAGTGTTGGGTGGGCAAATCATCCAGAGAAGCGTCGCAATGCTTCTGGGCTGTTAGCAAGAGCTTTCCTTGCTGAGCCTTTTCACGTTTGGAGATTAGCTGGACATTTGCCGGTTTAGTGCCTTGTTCTTCTGCGCAGCTTGCACAAAGCTCATTGCGGCTTTCGCGGTTCGAGTTGTGCATCGCCGGAGCTCTGCGGGAAAGAGCGAGAGAAGAGCCGCGAAAGCTCCGAGTGCGGCCAGCTCGCGTGTAGCCGCGAATGTGCGCTGTTCGCCGGTTGCAGGGCGAGTGCCTTCTGCGCGGCTGCTTCCAAGTTGACGGTAACTGCCAGCGTGCTAGCTGTGTAGGACAGTGAAGAGGCTGACGCGTGGTGTGTCCGTAGAGCTGCTAGAAAGCGTACGTGACGAGCAGGAAGGGCTTTCAGAGCAGCCGGTTCTCGTCTTGCACAGTCGCCACACATCCGCACTTTTAGTGCCTCAGAACCCGGACAGCTTGCAAAACCGGCTGTAACTGTCCCGGCGCAGCTGTTCAGGAAGCACAGAAACGCGATGTTCGCGTGCTTTTAGCGCTGCTCGCAAGAAGCCTCCGGAGCAGGCACTTCTCGTGCAGCAACAACCGTGCCTGCTACGATCTTTCCTTAGCCTCTTTTCCTCCGGGCAGCCGGCTTGAGCTGATGTGAAGTGTTGGTAGGGGCAAATCATCCAGAGAAGCGTCGCAATGCTTCTGGGCTGTTAGCAAGAGACTTTCCTTGCTGAGCCTTTTCACGTTGGAGATTAGCTGGACATTTGCCGGTTTAGTGCCTTGTTTCTTCTGCGCAGCTTGCACAAAGCTCATTGCGGCTTTCGCGGTTCGAGTTGTGCATCGCCGGAGCTCTGCGGGAAAGAGCTGAGAGAGAGCCGCGAAAGCTCCGAGTGCGGCCAGCTCGCGTGTAGCCGCGAATGTGCGCTGTTCGCCGGTTTGCAGGGCGAGTGCCTTCTGCGCGGCTGCTTCCAAGTTGACGGTAAACTGCCAGCGTGCTAGCTGTGTAGGACAGTGAAGAGGCTGACGGTGTGTGTCCGTAGAGCTGCTAGAAAGCGTACGTGACGGCAGGAAGGGCTTTCAGAGCAGCGGTTCTCGTCTTGCACAGTCGCCACACATCCGCACTTTTAGTGCCTCAGAACCCCGGACAGCTTGCAAAACACGGCTGTAACTGTCCCAGCGCAAGCTGTTCAGGAAAGCACAGAAACGCGATGTTCGCGTGGCTTTTAGCGCTGCTCGCAAGAAGCCTCCGGAGCAGGCACTTCTCCGTGCAGCAACAACCGTGGCCTGCTACGATCTTTCCTAGCCTCTTTTCCTCCGGGCAGCCGGCTTGAGCTGATGTGAAGTGTTGGTGGGCAAATCATCCAGAGAAGCGTCGCAATGCTTCTGGGCTGTTAGCAAGAGCTTTCCTTGCTGAGCCTTTTCACGTTGGAGATTAGCTGGACATTTGCCGGTTTAGTGCCTTGTTTCTTCTGCGCAGCTTGCACAAAGCTCATTGCGGCTTTCGCGGTTCGAGTTGTGCATCGCCGGAGCTTGCGGGAAAGAGCGAGAGAAGAGCGCGAAAGCTCCGAGTGGCCGGCCAGGCTCGCGTGTAGCCGCGAATGTGCGCTGTTCGCCGGTTGCAGGGCGAGTGCCTTCTGCGCGGCTGCTTCCAAGTTGACGGTAACTGCCAGCGTGCTAGCTGAGTAGGACAGTGAAGAGGCTGACGCGTGTGTGTCCGTAGAGCTGCTAGAAAGCGTACGTGACGAGCAGGAAGGGCTTTCAGAGCAGCCGGATCTCGTCTTGCACAGTCGCCACACATCCGCACTTTTAGTGCCTCAGAACCCCGGACAGCTTGCAAAAACGGCTGTACTGTCCCAGCGCAAGCTGTTCAGGAAAGCACAGAAAACGCGATGTTCGCGTGCTTTTAGCGCTGCTCGCAAGAAGCCTCCGGGCAGGCACTTCTCGTGCAGCAACAACCGTGCCTGCTACGATCTTTCCTAGCCTCTTTTTCCTCGGGCAGCCGGCTTGAGCTGATGTGAAGTGTTGGTGGGCAAATCATCCAGAGAAGCGTCGCAATGCTTCTGGGCTGTTAGCAAGAGCTTTCCTTGCTGAGCCTTTTCACGTTGGAGATTTAGCTGGACATTTGCCGGTTTAGTGCCTTGTTCTTCTGCGCAGCTTGCACAAAGCTCATTGCGGCTTTCGCGGTTCGAGTTGTGCATCGCGGAGCTCTGCGGGAAAGAGCGAGAGAAGAGCCGCGAAAGCTCCGAGTGCGGCCGGCTCGCGTGTAGCCGCGAATGTGCGCTGTTCGCCGGTTGCAGGGCGAGTGCCTTCTGCGCGGCTGCTTCCAAGTTGACGGTAACTGCCAGCGTGCTAGCTGTGTAGGACAGTGAAGAGGCTGACGCGTGTGTGTCCGTAGAGCTGCTAGAAAGCGTACGTGACGAGCAGGAGGGCTTTCAGAGCAGCCGGTTCTCGTCTTGCACAGTCGCCACACATCCGCACTTTTAGTGCCTCAGAACCCCGGACAGCTTGCAAAACACGGCTGTAACTGTCCCAGCGCAAGCTGTTCAGGAAAGCACAGAAACGCGATGTTCGCGTGCTTTTAGCGCTGCTCGCAAGAAGCCTCCGGAGCAGGCACTTCTCGTGCAGCAACAACCGTGCCTGCTACGATCTTCCTAGCCTCTTTTCCTCCGGGCAGCCGGCTTGAGCTGATGTGAAGTGTTGGTGGGCAAATCATCCAGAGAAGCGTCGCAATGCTTCTGGGCTGTTAGCAAGAGCTTTCCTGCTGAGCCTTTTCACGTTGGAGATTAGCTGGACATTTGCCGGTTTTAGTGCCTGTTTCTTCTGCGCAGCTTGCACAAAGCTCATTGCGGCTTTTCGCGGTTCGAGTTGTGCATCGCCGGAGCTCTGCGGGAAGAGCGAGAGAAGAGCCGCGAAAGCTTCGAGTGCGGCCAGCTCGCGTGTAGCCCGCGAATGTGCGCTGTTCGCCGGTTGCAGGGCGAGGCCTTCTGCGCGGCTGCTTCCAAGTTGACGGTAACTGCCAGCGTGCCTAGCTGTGTAGGACAGTGAAGAGCTGACGCGTGTGTGTCCGTAGAGCTGCTAGAAAGCGTACGTGACGAGCAGAAGGGCTTTCAGAGCAGCCGGTTCTCGTCTTGCACAGTCGCCACACATCCGCACTTTTAGTGCCTCGAACCCGGACAGCTTGCAAAACACGGCTGTAACTGTCCCAGCGCAAGCTGTTCAGGAAAGCACAGAAACGCGTGTTCGCGTGCTTTTAGCGCTGCTCGCAAGAAGCCTCCGAGCAGGCACTTCTCGTGCAGGCAACAACCGTGCCTGCTACGATCTTTCCTAGCCTCTTTTCCTCCGGGCAGCCGGCTTGAGCTGATGTGAAGTGTTGGTGGGCAAATCATCCAGAGAAGCGTCGCAATGCTTCTGGGCTGTTAGCAAGAGCTTTCCTTGCTGAGCCTTTTCACGTTGGAGATTAGCTGGACATTTGCCGGTTTAGTGCCTTGTTTCTTCTGCGCAGCTTGCACAAAGCTCATTGCGGCTTCGCGGTTCGAGTTGTGCATCGCCGGAGCTCTGCGGGAAAGAGCGAGAGAAGAGCCGCGAAAGCTCCGAGTGCGGCCAGCTCGCGTGTAGCGCGAATGTGCGCTGTTCGCCGGTTGCAGGGCGAGTGCCTTCTGCGCGGCTGCTTCCAAGTTGACGGTAACTGCCAGCGTGCTAGCTTTGTAGGACAGTGAAGAGGCTGACGCGTGTGTGTCAGTAGAGCTGCTAGAAAGCGTACGTGACGAGCAGGAAGGGCTTTCAGAGCAGCCGGTTCTCGTCTTGCACAGTCGCCACACATCCGCACTTTTAGTGCCTCAGACCCCGGACAGCTTGCAAAACACGGCTGTAACTGTCCCAGCGCAAGCCTGTTCAGGAAAGCACAGAAACGCGATGTTCGCGTGCTTTTAGCGCTGCTCGCAAGAAGCCTCCGGAGCAGGCACTTCTCGTGCAGCAACAACCGTGCCTGCTACGATCTTTCCTAGCCTCTTTTCCTCGGGCAGCCGGCTTGAGCTGATGTGAAGTGTTGGTGGGCAAATCATCCAGAGAAGCGTCGCAATGCTTCTGGGCTGTTAGCAAGAGCTTTCCTTGCTGAGCCTTTTCACGTTGGAGATTAGCTGGACATTTGCCGTTTAGTGCCTTGTTTCTTCTGCGCAGCTTGCACAAAGCTCATTGCGGCTTTCGCGGTTCGAGTTGTGCATCGCCGGAGCTCTGCGGGAAAGAGCGAGAGAAGGCCGCGAAAGCTCCCGAGTGCGGCCAGCTCGCGTGTAGCCGCGAAATGTGCGCTGTTCGGCCGGTGTGCAGGGCGAGTTGCCTTCTGCGCGGCTGCTTCCAAGTTGACGGTAACTGCCAGCGTGCTAGCTGTGTAGGACAGTGAAGAGGCTGACGCGTGTGTGTCCGTAGAGCTGCTAGAAGCGTACGTGACGAGCAGGAAGGGCTTTCAGAGCAGCCGGTTCTCGTCTTGCACAGTCGCCACACATCCGCACTTTTAGTGCCTCAGAACCCCGGACAGCTGCAAAACACGGCTGTAACTGTCCAGCGCAAGCTGTTCAGGAAAGCACAGAAACGCGATGTTCGCGTGCTTTTAGCGCTGCTCGCAAGAAGCCTCCGGAGCAGGCACTTCTCGTGCAGCAACAACCGTGCCTGCTACGATCTATCTAGCCTCTTTTCCTCCGGGCAGCCGGCTTGAGCTGATGTGAAGTGTTGGTGGGCAAATCATCCAGAGAAGCGTCGCAATGCTTCTGGGCTGTTAGCAAGAGCTTTTCCTTGCTGAGCCTTTTCACGTTGGAGATTAGCTGGACATTTGCGGTTTAGTGCCTTGTTTCTTCTGCGCAGCTTGCACAAAGCTCATTGCGGCTTTCGCGGTTCGAGTTGTGCATCGCCGGAGCTCTGCGGGAAAGAGCGAGAGAAGAGCCGCGAAAGCTCCGAGTGCGGCCGCTCGCGTGTAGCCGCGGAATGTGCGCTGTTCGCCGGTTGCAGGGCGACTGCCTTCTGCGCGGCTGCTTCCAAGTTGACGGTAACTGCCAGCGTGCTAGCTGTGTAGGACAGTGAAGAGGCTGACGCGGTGTGTCCGTAGAGCTGCTAGAAAGCGTACGTGACGAGCAGGAAGGCTTTCAGAGCAGCCGGTTCTCGTCTTGCACAGTCGCCACACATCCGCACTTTTAGTGCCTCAGAACCCCGGACAGCTTGCAAAACACGCTGTAACTGTCCCAGCGCAAGCTGTTCAGGAAAGCACAGAAACGCGATGTTCGCGTGCTTTTAGCGCTGCTCGCAAGAAGCCTCCGGAGCAGGCACTTCTCGTGCAGCAACAACCGTGCCTGCTACGATCTTTCCTAGCCTCTTTTCTCCGGCAGCCGGCTTGAGCTGATGTGAAGTGTTGGTGGGCAAATCATCCAGAGAAGCGTCGCAATGCTTCTGGGCTGTTAGCAAGAGCTTTCCTTGCTGACCCTTTTCACGTTGGAGATTAGCTGGACATTTGCCGTTTAGTGCCTTGTTTCTTCTGCGCAGCTTGCACAAAGCTCATTGCGGCTTTCGCGGTTCGAGTTGTGCATCGCCGGAGCTCTGCGGGAAAGAGCGAGAGAAGAGCCGCGAAAGCTCCGAGTGCGGCCGGCTCGCGTGTAGCCGCGAATGTGCGCTGTTCGCCGGTTGCAGGGCGAGTGCCTTCTGCGCGGCTGCTTCCAAGTTGACGGTAACTGCCAGCGTGCTAGCTGTGTAGGACAGTGAAGAGGCTGACGCGTGTGTGTCCGTAGAGCTGCTAGAAAGCGTACGTGACGAGCAGGAAGGCTTCAGAGCAGCCGGTTCTCGTCTTGCACAGTCGCCACACATCCGCACATTTAGTGCCTCAGAACCCGGACAGCTTGCAAAACCGGCTGTAACTGTCCCAGCGCAAGCTGTTCAGGAAAGCACAGAAAACGCGATGTTCGCGTGCTTAAGCGCTGCTCGCAAGAAGCCTCCGGAGCAGGCACTTCTCGTGCAGCAAACAACCGTGCCTGCTACGATCTTTCCTAGCTCTTTTCCTCCGGGCAGCCGGCTTGAGCTGATGTGAAGTGTTGGTGGGCAAATCATCCAGAGAAGCGTCGCAATGCTTCTGGGCTGTTAGCAAGAGCTTTCTTGCTGAGCCTTTTCACGTTGGAGATTAGCTGGACATTTGCCGGTTTAGTGCCTTGTTTCTTCTGCGCAGCTTGGCACAAAGCTCATTGCGGCTTTCGCGGTTCGAGTTGTGCATCGCCGGAGCTCTGCGGGAAAGAGCGAGAGAAGAGCCGCGAAAGCTCCGAGTGCGGCAGCTCGCGTGTAGCCGCGAATGTGCGCTGTTCGCCGGTTGCAGGGCGAGTGCCTTCTGCGCGGCTGCTTCCAAGTTGACGGTAACTGCAGCGTGCTAGCTGTGTAGGACAGTGAAGAGGCTGACGCGTGTGTGTCCGTAGAGCTGCTAGAAAGCGTACGTGACGAGCAGGAAGGGCTTTCAGAGCAGCCGGTTCTCGTCTTGCACAGTCGCCACACATCCGCACTTTTAGTGCCTCAGAACCCCGGACAGCTTGCAAAACACGGCTGTAACTGTCCCAGCGCAAGCTGTTCAGGAAAGCACAGAAACGCGATGTTCGCGTGCTTTTGCGCTGCTCGCAAGAAGCCTCCGGAGCAGGCACTTCTCGTTGCAGCAACAACCGTGCCTGCTACGATCTTTCCTAGCCTCTTTTCCTCCGGGCAGCCGGCTTGAGCTGATGTGAAGTGTTGGTGGGCAAATCATCCAGAGAAGCGTCGCAATGCTTCTGGGCTGTTAGCAAGAGCTTTCCTTGTCTGAGCCTTTTCACGTTGGAGATTAGCTGGACATTTGCCGTTTAGTGCCTTGTTTCTTCTGCGCAGCTTGCACAAAGCTCATTGCGGCTTTCGCGGTTCGAGTTGTGCATCGCCGAGAGCTCTGCGGGAAAGAGCGAGAGAAGAGCCGCGAAAGCTCCGAGTGCGGCCAGCTCGCGGTAGCCGCGAATGTGCGCTGTTCGCCGGTTGCAGGGCGAGTGCCTTCTGCGCGGCTGCTTCCAAGTTGACGGTAACTGCCAGCGTGCTAGCTGTGTAGGACAGTGAAGAGGCTGACGCGTGTGTGTCCGTAGAGCTGCTAGAAAGCGTACGTGACGAGCAGGAAGGGCTTTCAGAGCAGCCGGTTCTCGTCTTGCACAGTCGCCACACATCGCACTTTAGTGCCTCAGAACCCCGGACAGCTTGCAAAACACGGCTGTAACTGTCCCAGCGCAAGCTGTTCAGGAAAGCACAGAAACGCGATGTTCGCGTGCTTTTAGCGCTGCTCGCAAGAAGCCTCCGGAGCAGGCACTTTCTCGTGCAGCAACAACCGTGCCTGCTACGATCTTTCCTAGCCTCTTTTCCTCCGGCAGCCGGCTTGAGCTGATGTGAAGTGTTGGTGGGCAAATCATCCAGAGAAGCGTCGCAATGCTTCTGGGCTGTTAGCAGAGCTTTCCTTGCTGAGCCTTTTCACGTTGGAGATTAGCTGGACATTTGCCGGTTTAGTGCCTTGTTCTTCTGCGCAGCTTGCACAAAGCTCATTGCGGCTTTCGCGGTTCGAGTTGTGCATCGCCGGAGCTCTGCGGAAAGAGCGAGAGAGAGAGCCGCGAAAGCTCCGAGTGCGGCCAGCTCGCGTGTAGCCGCGAATGTGCGCTGTTCGCCGGTTGCAGGGCGACTGCCTTCTGCGCGGCTGCTTCCAAGTTGACGGTAACTGCCAGCGTGCTAGCTGTGTAGGACGAGTGAAGAGGCTGACGACGTGTGTGTCCGTAGAGCTGCTAGAAAGCGTACGTGACGAGCAGGAAGGGCTTTCAGAGA